>NW_005842097.1:1008484-1027637 GCF_000455745.1 Alligator sinensis | reverse complement strand
TCCCCTCTCCCTTTCCACCACAGACTTAGCAGCTGCACAGCTGTATCAGAAATCGGATCAGTATTGGCCAATATGCCTCCTTCAAAATTGGCTATTGGTATCGGCCCCAAAAATCTTTATCAGTGCACCCCTACCAATTTCTATGGGAGGGAAGGGTACTCAGCATCCCACAGCGGGTATTACTTCTGACATGCAGCTTTCAAGGTGAATTAAGCCATGTGTGGAGCGTAGTGTCATAGGAAGCTCTGAGGCCAGGTACAGACATTACACTTTTACCAGTATAAGTGATCAGAAACCAGTCTATAACCATAACAGAACAGAAGTTCAGCACACAAAACCAGTCTTTACCTGTAATAGAACAGAAGTTTGGTGCACAGACTGGTTTAAAAATGGTGGAGCCCAGTCTCCCCATCCCTAGCCCCCGCAAGGGCAAATCCATGTTCTGTTCACTGCCGATCTAAACTATGCCACTTGCAGAAAACCCCATAACTTAGATCGATTCTGCCTCAGGCTTTTTAAATGTCTGGACCTAGCCTGGTCGTACTCAGGAATAGCACAACGTAAACTCACACCCTACTTTACTGAATACTAATTTCCATTATCAGCGGTTTATTGCCCACTGTTTCCCCAAGAGAATGCTGCTACCTCCTGTCCCTTCTGTCCGTAATGACTGGTGTCGAACATGGAATACAAGAAGAGCTAAGGAGCTAAAGCATTAGCTAAACCTTGTTTACATTTACCTACTTCTGGCAGTGGACAGCAGCTGCCACCAGAACTCATATCCACACACTTCTCGCTCTTCTCCAAGGTCCCACTACAGCAACTGGTCCAACAGGCTCAAAATGCACCCAGAGAAGACACCAGTAACTGAAGGGACTGCTAAAGCCAAGAGAAGGCTCAAGATGATGGCAAAAGTCCTCTTTTGCTCAGGAGAGGCCACTTAACTGTGCCAGCAAAAAGGGACATTCTGCTACCCTAGCGGGCTTTTCAGTGTAGTGTAGATTCATAGTTCTGCCAGGCTGACACTGCAGAGTAGACTCAGCTTAATTACCAAGCTAAGGATCTATCAGCAGGCTGCAAAGGAAGACAGAAACTGTGTGGTGATACAGGTAGAACAGTGGTAGCTGAATCTTTCATTTCAGCCTTAACCTCTGGGCAGCCAATATTCACTACACTTCTGCAATGTTCTGCATAACTATTAAGTGCCCATACCTAACCCACTTATACCTAACCCACTGTGCATCACAGTGGTCTTCAACCTTTTAGATTTGAGGCAGCCCTCGACAGACCCAAGGCACCCCTCAGAAAATGCCAACTTTTACCTTTCACTCATTTCTTCACTAGAGAAAAATACTAGGGCAATTCTTCCATTCCAAAAAACTCAGGAAGACCACAAGCCAGTAATGCCTTTAATGCTATGGATTCCTTTTTGAAATCTTTGGCTTGATTTTGTTAATCATGTTTGTATATCAAAAAATGCTAACACTGCATGGCACCCCACAGCACCCTTGAAAGGACCTCAAGGCACACCAATGTGCCACGGCAGACAGGTTGAGAATCACTGATGTACCACCTCTACCCAGAAGAGTCAGAACAAAGTTTCTCACAGTTGCATGGCAAAAGAACTAACAGACCCAACCCCTTTCCCCTTAGTTTTCTACTTTGGGACCATGTGCAGTATCTGAACAACAAAGTTTCTTCTTTCCTGACTATGGCTCTACATCACCTCATCCTTGGTAGATAAGGCATCCACATTCTCTGGCTAATTCCCACTACCACTTCCACTTAGATGAGGCTTCTAAACATCACTACAGACAACCTAAGGTGAATATTAAGAGTAGCCACAGACTTTTGAGCATACACATTTTGTGTTATCCTTTGTGCAAGTATTTCTTCCTGCATCCCCATTTGGGTCATCAGCAGGGTCTTAATCTAAAATCGCCAGCATGCAAAGTGTGGGCCACTAAGGTAAAGGAAGCACTTCATTAGTAGTGGTTGTGGAAGTCTCCTAGGCTAGAGACAGACATTCAAAAAGCCTGAGCCTGAATTGACTCACTCTTTGCAGGTTAATCTAAGCTGCACAGCTTGAACTGATTAATAACCGGACAGACATTCTCTGTTAAATCAGGCAATGCAGGCACTTGCCTGCAGCGGCTCAAGCCAGAAGCCAGGGAGCACTAGAGCATGCCTGCCAGCTACTGCCAAAGGGGAGGGAAGAGAGACACCCTCCAAGGCTCTCACCCCTCCCTGCTGGAGAGGAGGGGGCATGGCCAGGCACCAGTCGGGGCTAGCAGGACACACAGGATGGCAGCCACCAGCCTGGAGAGATGGAGGGGAGGGAGCTACTGCCAGACTGATGAGTGGGGATGGCAAAAAAGTCCTTTCTCTGAAGCAAACATGTATTGAACACAGCAATTTGCAAAGTATACAACAGGGAACTACCAAGAATCTTAGCCTAAGCTAAGATACAGCCCAGTAAAACACAGCAAATACAACTTAGTCTAACTTAAAATGTAAAGCAGGAAGACAAGAGAAAGCCTTGCATAAGTTTTACTAATCCTGAGGGTAGAGTGTCTCCTTATAGCCAGGCATTCAGAAAGGCTTTATTTAGGTTTTACAGGTTCTGCTTTATAATGTAAATGTAGCTCCCTGCATTCTTTTGTCTTCAACTTTCAGCCAGAAGCTGTCTGCAACTTCCCTTAACTCCATCTCCAGCACATCTGTGTGATGATTGTCAGGTCTTTGCCAGCACTTCCCACCTCTCAGTCTGGCCCTGCAGGTCTTAGCTCTGGGCTCACAGATGCAGGTCTTGCCTCTCCTCCTCCCCTCCCACCCCCACTCCAGACCGCTGTGGAATTAATCCCCTCCCCAGCTGCAGGCAAGCTGGACAGAGGGAGAAATTAACTCTGTCTCTGCCTGGCTGCCTGAAAGCCGTGGGGGTCCACAAGGTTTGCCAGCAGAGGGGAGAGGGGCCGGAGGGAGGAATTTCCCTCAGGAGCCATGGCAGGCCAGCGTCTGACCACGCCCCACCCCTGCTCCAGCTAGAGAGCAGAGGGGAGGGGCCAGCCTTGCTGTGGAACAGAGCGCCCCACCCAGACCAGTGAACATGCTGGGATGCTGGGGATCTCTGATTTAACTTAAACCAGGAAGGGGTCTGGAACAGACATTGCATAAGCCAGTTTGAGCCAAAATAGTTCAGTCTGATACTACATTCAACCAGGTTTATCTCAAACCGGTTTCAGACATTTTCAAACTGGTTTATGTGCACTAAATGTCTGTTCTGTTACAGGTGTAAACCAGTTTCTGATCACTTAAACCAGTTTATGTGTAATGTCTGTCCCTAGCCCTATGCTCCATATAAAGGATGTCAAAGACACAACCCATGGGTCAGATCCAGCCTCAGGAGTCATTTCACCTAGCCTGTGGGTCAGGTGAGGGTCTGGGAATTCAGGGGTGGAGAGAGCAGGCAGGGCTTGCTGCCAAATTCACAGCTATGGATCCCTGCTGGGGATATGCATAAGTGACAGGGTAATTAACAGCTGTATTAATCCCCATGCTGCTGCCACTATACTCATGCACCATCCCCTGCCCCACATCTAGGCAAGTTTAATATCCCTGCACTATATGGACCAACTGTATGACAAACAGGGCCTATGCTGTACAAGCATACTACACATTTTCTTGGAAAATGTCCCTTCTGTGTAGAAGGGGCAACCCCAGGAGAGAGGCAGACCTGGCTTTAGAAAGTCTAAAACACCTCTCTCAGACAATACAAAAGAAGGATCTCTTTGCAAGATCATCAAGCTGGAAGTAGGTAATCAGTCACTTTAAGAAAACAACTTTGAAATGCAAGCAGAAAACCATTTAACTGTGGGTAGAAATTATTATTTGAAACTACTTGTTGGACTCTGAGCACAGATCTTAAAAATATTCCAAAGAACAGACAGAAATTACAAAAGCCTCCCAAATATGCTGTCTACTGTTGAGAGATTAACTTCCTCTTCATGGCTTTATGGACAATTTTCAAACCATTACAATTCTTGTGAGCTCTGTCTGGAGAATACTATAATGGCCATGGTGACAACCAGAAAGTTTGATCTTTTTCAATATTGCTTTAGCTTACAAATGTCTTACAAGCCTGAACCATCTTGAGAGCCCGGCAGGTGAACTCTGAGAGCTGCAAAGTATGTGCAAGAACAAGGACACCTGCAGCAGTCTCGTTATCAGTTAATGTAATGATTGCAATAATGGAACTGGAGGCTGCAGGCTTAGCGAAGGTCACCTAAAAAGGAGAGGCTCCTTGAAAATAATGAACACATTGAAAAGTAGAAAAAGTGGCCCAGAGCAAAGCAGTTGGCTTTTTCAGGATCGTCCTGGCACTACATAGAGAAGTGAGCTTGTTAGTGCAGATCAGTCATAGGTACCCTACATGAAATGGTCATATTTGCTAGCACACATTATTAACTGGGCTAGGTGGGAATTAGACTGCAAGAGGGTTTTCAAACAACTTTCACTTGGGTTCATTCATTCTGCTGTGTCACTGTCATAGCACCACCCTTTAAGATGACAAGTTTGTTTCACTGCAAGCTTTTGTACAACTGAAAGTGGATAACCATTGGTATTTGGCATCCTGAATTCTGATTCGGAAATTCAGAAAAATGGAATCAGGAAATTCAGATTCTGATGCAGCATATCTAGCTGCCAAATGGTGGGCTACTGGGGAGCAAAGGCAAAAAATTCAGAGCATAATAGATGCCCCAAGGGCTGCAGTACTAATTGCAGCCAAACAAGAGTTACTACTTCAGCTGCAAAAGCTCTCACCTTGATGAGAGTCTAGCAAGATCATACAGACGCTGGGCACAAATTAAAACTTAGAGGCCGCAAACCTAACAAGTACCCTTCATTCAGTCAGACATGAATGCCATCTCCAGCTCCTGATGGAGTTACCTGCCCAGCCATCTCCTGTGCTATCCAAGCTTCTCATCTCAAGCTTCTGCCTTGCATCTGCTCTGTAAACACAGCAATGCTACGAACAGCAATCATAAACACAGAGTCCCTACGGCCAGAGGTATGGAGTAACTCCTAGCTAAGAGGAGCTCAGCACAGTCTTTCCCTCAGCCAGGGAGAAGATGTACAGCCAGAAGTGATCCCTTGTGACTTATCTAGTGCATCTGCTGCCTCTGAAGACAGGATCCCCAGCTCACATCCCAGATGCGAAACATACTGAGATGTACCAAATGAGGAGTTCATTTCAGGCACAAAAGTTATGGCAGAAACACCTCATTTGCAATGAAATAAAACAGCCTAATAGCTGCAGAAGGATAAAGAACAGCAAATTAAAAGCTGGAAAAATCACTGAACAAATCCTCAAAGAATCCATTTCTAAGCACCTGGGGGGAAAAGAAGGTGATCAGGAAAAGTCAGCATGGATTCACCAAGCGCACGTCATGCCTGACCAACCTAACTACTTTCTATGACTGGCTCTGTGGATGTGGGCAGACCAGTGGATGTGATATACCTTGATTTCAGCAAGGCTTTTGATACAGTCTCCCACAGCATTCTCACAGGCAAACTCAGGAATTATGGACTAGATGAATGGACTGTAAGGTAGACAGAAAACTGGCTGAAGCATCAGGCTCAGAGGGTAGTAATCGATGGCTTGATGTCTAGTTGGCAGCCGGCATCAAGTTGAATGCCCCAGGGGTTGGTCCTGGGGACACTTTTGTTCAATATCTTCATCAACGACCTGGGAGATGGCAGAGTGCACCCTCAGCAAGTCTGCAGATGACAACCAAGCTGGGGGGAGTAGTACATATGCTGGAGGGTAGGGCTAGGATTCAGAGTGACCTAGACAAATTGTAGGATTGGGTCAAAAGAAATCTCATGAGGTTCAACAAAGACAAGTGCAAAGGCCTGCATTTAGGGCAGAACAATCCCAGGCTGGGGGCTGACTGGCTGGGCAGCAGCTCTGCGGAAAAGGCCCTGGGGGTTACAGTGGACAATAAGCTGGATATGAGCCAACAGTGCTGCCAAAAAAGCTAACGGCATACTGGGCTGCATTGGTAGGAGTGCTGCCAGCACATCAAGGGAAGTGATTATTCTCCTCTATTCAGCACTGATGAGGCCAAATCTGGAGTATTGTGTTCAGTTTTGGGCCCCCCACTACAGAATGAATGTGGACAAATCCTTTGGAGAAGATTCAGCAGAGGGCAACAAAAATGGTGAGGTGGCTGGGGAACATGACTTATGAGGAGAGGCTGAAGGAACTGGGCTTATTTAGTCTAGAGTAAAGGAGACTGAGAGGGGATTTAACAGCAGCCTTCAACTACCTGAAGGGGGGTTCAAAAGAGTCAACTGTTCTCACCAGTGGCAGATGACAGAACAAGGAGTAACAGTCTTGAGTTGCAGCAAGGGAAGTTTAGTTTTGATATTAGGAAGAATTTTCTTAATAAGAGGGTAGTAAAACACTGGAGCAGGTCACCCAGAGAGGTGGTGGAAGCTCCATCCTTGGAGGTATTTAAGACCCGGCTACACAAAGCTTTGGCTGGGATGATCTAGTTGGGGGTGGTCCTGCCTTAAGCAGGGGCTTGAACTAGATGACTTCCAGAGGTCCCTTCCAGCCCTCATTTTCTATGATTCTGTGATTGAAATGGAGACCTTGGAACAATCCCAAAACAGCCACTCAGATGCACTTTGAGAGTCCTTGGGAACAAACTCTTAGTGCTTCTTATCCTGTGAACTTTCTTAGGGTTTGCCTCAGGACAACAGAAATGGAAACCTGACACACTTTATCCTGGTTTATCCTAGTTTGTCTCAGGACACAGGAGCTAAAAAGCCAAATCTTCTGAGTGAATGGACCATTTTCTAAGCAAATAAACACTTTTTTTTTTTTTTAATTTTATCCCAAAGATTGCACTTTAGCACCCATGGTATAATGTAGGACTCCCTGCTCAGGTACTACTTACAGCTTCCTGGGTTTTTTTCTTTAAGGCCTCCAAGGATAACAAGGTCCAAGCCATCTAGGTTAGTGCCATCTAACTAGATCATAGGCTGAGAAGGCACAGTTCCCTTAGCTATGTTCTTTCTGACGTATTATATTGCTGCTATTTGCCTGCTTTTGAAGCCAAACGTTTTTCACCAGACATTTTTCTCAAGGGTTAATGACGGCATTCACTGAAGCAGAGGGCAGCCAAGAGTAATTGCCTTTGAATAAAGCAGCCTAAAAATCACTGCTGTATCCTTGCAAGGTACAAAGGCCCCAGTTTCATAACGAAACATTTGTAAAGCCTCTGCATTCCCCTGCTGACAACAGTTTCCTTCCCACACAAGGTCAGTGGCGATTTCATTAAATCCCATCTGGATTTTACATTCCCCGGCCTGCGGATGCTAAGGCAGGAGTCGCAACAGCTCTGCTTTGCTGAGCAAATTTGATGGATATTTTTTGACATAATTGCTGGTCCTTCTTTGTTAGCTGCCCCTCACGCAGTGGATTACAACCCAGTGGCTACTCTAACGCTCCTTAACAGTCACATTGCACTGCCGTACACATAGCTTTGATAGGACATCTCCCAGCTGTTCAGTTTCTTACTGCTGCTTATTTCTTTGGGGATTTGGGCACCTGTAGTTCACTGGGTCTTTATTCTGGCACCAGGGTTTCTCCTTACAGAGGTCACTCTCTGCAGCTCAGACTAACACAAAAATACAGCGCAGTCTGTGGGGTGACCACCCTCCCACCCCACTGACAAAGCTTTGGTGTGCACTGTGACACAAAGCTAATGGCCTACCTCAGGAGTGATATGGCTCTGGGCTCTCCCTCCCATAGCCCCATATTTCCAGCATCTTTCCTCCAGCACATTGCAGAAACGCTAGTGGCCAGTGTCAGAATGGGAGGGGAATCCAGCCACTTACAGGCAACTTCAATCTATAGAAATGCTAGGTAGTAGCAGTAGTCCCTGGGGTGAAGAGAGTATAAAAACCAGAACTGGGTCCCGAGGAGGTGAATAACAAAAAAGGAGATTCCTCACTTGGTAGGAATAGTAGGCAAGTGCAGTTTTGCCCTTCATCACCAGAAACACCTTCATTCTCCTTGTTCTAATAACATGACAGTGGCATTTTTAAGTTTCCTTCCAGAAGTTCACTCAGGCCAGTTCCATCTGAGTATACAAGAGCAAAGGCCAGTCTTGCTAGACACAAACAGCCAGATAATTGTGACCCAAAAGGCACTCCGCTCCGAGCAGTCACGCTAATAAATGGACACGGCCACTGACCCCAGCAGTCGGTGCATGGCGAGTGGGAAAAGGTTTGCTGTAGAAAATAAAATTGAGGGTTCGTGGCATCTCTAATGCAGAAGACGGAGGCAATAACACACAAAGAGACGGCATTTAGTGCTCCAGAGGTTTCTGCGAGTCACTCACTCAAAGAAAACGTCAGCGGGAGCCTTCGTTGTTACTTTCCTGATTCCACAGTTACTTTTTGCCTGCATTTAAGAGTCACCCTCATTTCAAGTGACATGAACTGGTGGTTCTTAAGTAGCCTTTTCAGATAACAACAAAAAAGAGAGCAAGAGATATCTATATGCAGGCATAGGTATCTATATGTATAGATATATAGATATAGATGTAGATATAGATATGGATCGATATAGCCATATACAGACATACAGGAAAGCCTTCTTCCCTCTGTGCTTGCTGCCTAGGGAATGTGCTACAGGGATCAGGAGGGCATGCATTTTCCTTCATACTTACTCACCAGGCTGTCCCTGTGATGGACACCACAGCCACCATTTGCTGTTTGTCATTCTTGTCCCCAAATCCCCACTTTTCTCCCACTCCAGTTTCACCTCACTCAGTAACTTGCTTATTAGGGGGTGTGCAAAATGGGCCGTATTTGATTCAGATTCAGCCCAAATCAGGGACGGTGATTTGATTCGTTGATTCAGATCACTGTCCCTGATTCAATTCGGCCAAATCTGAATCTGAAGATTCGATGCCGAATCGGAGAATAAGTGATTCAGCCATAGACACAGCATTAAATGTTTTTTCTACATACCTTGAGGTACCAGGTGTGGCTCATGAACACTGCAATGCTGGGGCCGATGGAGTGTCCCACAGGAGCGTGGGGGGGGAGGCGCCCTGTGTGCTCAGCAGCGAAGCCAGAAGTGGACTGGAAGTACTTCTGGTCCACTTCTGGGTCCTCTGCCAAGCATGCAGGGAGGCCCCCCACACCCCTCCAGCTCGGTGACCGGCCACGGGGAGACCCCAGGTGCCCCCCCAGACCCAGAAGGCACCAGTTGCCAAGCCAGGGGGGTGCGGGGAGACCCCCCTGCGTGCTCCCTGGTGGACATGGAAGTGGACCAGAAGTGCTTCTGGTCCACTTCTGGGTCTGCTTCCAAGCATGCTGAGGAGCCCTCTGCGCTTCTGTGGGACACTGCATCCGCCCCAGCACTGCAGCATTCATGAGCTGCCTGCTACCTAGAGGGATGTAGAAAAAACATTTAAAGCTATGTAAATGTCCGAATCACCGAATTTTTCCAAATCTCTCCAAATCTTTTCAGAGGGTTCTAGTTCGATTCAGAGAGATTAATGGGTCTCCTGATTCAATTCAGATTCAGAGATTCGGCCGCCGAATCGGGCCGAATCTCCACCGAATCGAATCAGGGACTGAAGCTTCGCACAGCCCTATTGCTTATCCCCCCAGGAAAACAAAAGGCCAGGTCCTCCACTGGCATGAACCCACATTCCTTTTCTGAAGATCACCATAAGTACTCTTATTGATACTAGTTGGGAATTGTTATACCCATTTTTGGCAAACAACCAAGCTCCTAGTCACAAAGTGTGCATTATGTCAGTCCTGTGGGCTACAGAGGATTTACTAAAGTTTTAAGTATGTCCAGTCTGGTTTGAATTATGCTCTCACTGTTATGCCAATATCAAGGTGGCCATTGCCCCCAAAGATTAAGCCCTGGAGGGCAGAGAAGTGGAGGAGACCCAGGGAAGGAATCATATCTAAATACTGTGTTTTGTTTTTCATAACTGGATAGGATGGATTCACTTGAATGCATCTGTGCCACGGAAAAAATGGGTCTCTAGAAGATATTTGGATAAGAAACAGGTCCAGTGTGGGGGGGGGGGGGGGGGGGCTTGCCTAAACAGAGTCCATGGAAAGCACAAGGAGTGATACTCAGAGATAACAGAGAAAGGCCTATGAACAACTGAACTGTCAACAGTGGCTCTGTCCACTATATAGGGGTTAGTGGACCTACCTCATACCTACTTCCTCATCTACCACGATTATTGGAGGCATGCAGGTTTCCTTTCTCAGCATGAAAGAAAGTATCTAGGATTCATAAACCCCCCGACCTTATATTTTCTCCTGGGGTGATTTGAAAAAAATCAGTAATTATAGGCTGCGTGGCAGCACAATGTTGCAGAAACATCAGAAGAGCAAAGGGTTGTTTTGTCCATTAGAGACAAGTAGGATCCAGCTGGCAGCTAAGCTCCAGAACCAGGGATGGATTTTGATCTCTCACCTACACATGCATCTGCCAAGGCTTCTCGATGGGCCACTAAAACCTAATGAAATCCCATCACGGCTAGCTTGGAGTCTGCTTTGGTCCTCCATTTCGAGGTTTAAATGGAATCCCAACTCAAAGGAAGCATGCATGTGAAATACAATTAAAATGGCAACGTTATAACCTCCACAACCAAATGCTCCTAATGATAATAATGACCCTTACTTATAAGGGAAAATGAGAACAATGTAACAGTTAAATCAAATTAAAGAAGGGGCCTGTGAAAGCTTTGCTGACCAGTGACTTCCTAAGTGCTACTACAGAAGCTAAAAGCAGGCAAAATTGTGAAGAACTGGTCACAACTGGAATCCCACAAAGGAAAGCTAAAACAGTGACATTTTCAGGGCAAATACGCAGACTCAAAGGGTTGATTGAGAGGGATAAGGTATGTGCACTTCTGGATTCCAACTTTACTTCAAGTGCTGAGCTCAGAGTCTGTCATACAGCGTTTGAATGTTGACAGTTCACTGGGACTATTCCCTACAAGTATGAAAACAAGGACTATGCCCAGATTGCAATCAGTTCTCACTAATAAAAATTCCCTAACTGGCCTCTAATAAACATCATTTAGGAGGTAACCACAAATACCACAGATTGACTCACATAAACACACACATAAACACGCACGTGCACACACACAACAATTACAGCATCCAACAATTTACAGAACACAGGCTGGACTTCAACAGACACAACAGAAGTACTGTAGGAGGTTTGGCAGGCATTTGCCAAAAGCAGGGATCAAAATTTTTTTATCTGGTCAAGTTTCCAATGCTATCTGGTTACGCTGTTACTCACAGTATTGTCTTTATCATCACAACACTCAGAGACAACTGCAAGAAAAACAAAATGAGCCGTTCTACAAACAAAAAAAGACAAAAAGCTTTTTGCATCACATTTCTTTCACTATACATTTTCTGCCTGGTCTGTATGGCATTGTTTATAGGAAAGCCATTTCCAGTGGAAGTAGTTCTGTTGTTATTTTAAATGCAAAGGCAGTAGCAGAAAAAGCAAGAGCAATTATTTCCTCTTTTGGACTGACATAGCAGGAGCAATGGGGAAAGCCTATACTCCTGGCAAAATGATGAAAAAAAAATAAAGCTCAAGACAGATTACAGGGCTGACAGCGACACGTTCTAAAAGTAACCAAAGAACCAAATCTCTGATTCTGTATCAGGGTATTGATATAGGCTACAGAGCCTTTCATTTTTACAATGATAATGTACCTGTAACCCAGTTTGGTAGGATTTGAAACTAGATACTGTCTGATGACTTGGCCTTTGTAAAATATGGTAGAAGATATCAGTTCATAATGGATTCATGCCTATGCCACAAAATTCTCCATCTACGTGGATTCATTCATTTACATTTTCTGCTAGATTCATAGATTGTAGAGTCAGAAGGGACCACAATGGATCATCATGTCTGACCTCCTGCCCCTGGCAGGAAAGAGGACCGAGGTCAGATGACCCCAGCCAGGTGACTATCTAGCCTTCTCTTGAAGATCTCCAAGCTAGGTGACAGCACCACCTCTCTTGGAAGCCCATTCCAGATCCTGGCCACCCTTACTGAGAAAAATGTCTTCCTAATATCTAACTTAAATCCACTCTCAACTAGTTTACACCCGTTATTCCTAGTCACTCCCTGGGGTTGTCTTAGTAAACAGCGCTTCCCCTATTCCCCATTGACCTCCCCTAATAAATTTATAGGCGGCCACAAGATCTCCCCTCAGCCGTCTCTTGTGAAGGCTGAAGAGATTCAGCTCTCTCAACCTCCCCCCGTAGGGTCTATCATGAAGGCCACTAATCATGCAAGTGGCCCTCCTCTGGACCCTCTCCAGATTCCCCGCGTCCCTCTTGAAGTGCGGTGCCCAAAACTGGACACAGTACTCCAACTGCGGCCTGACCAGTGCCGCATAGAGGGGGAGGATCACCTCCTTTGATCTATTAGTCATGCACCTGCTAACGCACAACAAGGTGCGATTGGCCTTGTTGATGGCCTCATTACACTGCCAGCTCACGTTTATCTTGGAGTCAATTATGACTCCAAGATCCCTCTCTGCCTCCAAGCTGCTGAGAAGGACACTCCCCAACCTACAGGTGTGCTATGGTCATAGCAAAGGTGCCCAGGTCCCATAATTATAGCCTCTGGCCAGCCACCACGGTGATGAAAATGAATGGCACCTGTGAAAAACAGCCTGTTATAGCTTCAGGAGATGACTAGTTCAGAGAGCAGATTTCCCACTTTTGATTCTCTTGTCCAGAAACAGGTGGGACCAGTTGGAAGTTCCTCTGGTGCTAACTGAAGTCTCAAAAAAGAGACTGAAGTCTGGGCATGGAAAATGAACTGGAATATAGAGGTGGTCCCCCCATGCCAAAGCATATGAGCAAGGAAGTGGTAACGTGATGTTTACCCTAGGTACATCCATTCTGTAGATAGACAAAGGACTTTGGCCTTTGGCTACAGATCATGATCAGGACTGACTTATTAATATTTTTAATTTTAAAAGGATTTCAAATTTGCAATCCTGTTGTTTTGCCGAAGTCCTGTCTCAAAGCCCATTACTATTTTGAAAAGCATATGTCATTTTATTTTATATACTACAAGAACTTCCCATTTTATGAAGAATTTAACTAGAGACCAAAAAAAGGCTTTTGAGTAGCATGGAAATGGCTGAGTATGGGTGTGGCTGACCAGAGGGTTAGATCTCCATTCAGGCATGCACGTCTCCACCCAAAGGGAAGAGCAGATTCTGTGGAGGTTCAGTAAGAGATACGGGTTGTGTAGCAAGGAATTCTCCTAAAGAGATGTCTGCCATTCACACCAAATCTCTTCATCTGGGGACAATGGAGGGAGTGGAAACTAATGACTTATGAAGAAACAAATAGAGTCAGGAGCTGGCTATGGACAGCATGGCAGTGAAGCTAAAGGAGCTAAATCCAAAAATAAAGATAAACATAGCTCTTGTCACTAAAATACTGAGCATGAAAGCAGGCGTACTGTATTGCCACTAATGGGAAACCAACAATGACACAAAACAGCTAATAGGTCAAGGCATGGAAGCCTTTTGGCCTTTCAAGCAACAAATTTTCCCTACTGTCAGCTGCTTTGATTCCCTAGTCCTGGATCATGCAGAGGCTAAGGCCTGGTTATTACAGACATGATAACATCCTGCCTCCACGCCCCCCCTGCCCCTCCCCCCCCCCAAAGCCCTAAATAAGCCAACAATAGCAACACCCCCCAGGATTAATAAAAACCTAGTTTCTGACACCCCCAGCATTTTCCCTCAACCCCAGCAGCACATCCCCTGAGAAACGGCTTAAGGTGCAAGGAAGCAACAGGCCTGCTAGTCTTATGCCCCAAGGTGCAGAGCTGGAGAAACAGCAGCTCCACTCCCCTTACATCCCTCCGTTCCTATGAGTGAAGACAATGACTTGGCTCAATATTTTATTTCCATGAATTTGCAAATTCCTTACAATGCTAAAACAAGTGTTTCAGTGATGTGGCTTATTTAGCAAGAAGTCAGTTCCATATGAAATGACATACAAAAACATCACCAAGTGCACTGCTGAGCACTGATGAACATCCCTATGATATACAACCAGTGTATGCCACCTAGACCTCACAAGCAATCTTAAAACAAAGTCTGAGCAGCCCAGAGCTACCACATTACAGTAACAAACTGGTATATGAATATTTGCAGGCTGGTAACAAGATGGGAAACCTACATTTTGCACCCAAGGTTCCAATAAACTAAAAACGTTTTTAAAATTGTGTACTGTATCATCAAAGGGATAAACATCAGAGAAGAAGCAGAGCTATTTAAGCTCAAGGTCAATGTTGGCACAAGAACAATGGGGTCTAACTGGCCATGAATGCATTAAGGATAGGAACAAGAAGAAGGCTCCTAACCACCAGAGCAGTGAGGTTGTAGAAGAGCCTCCCAATCACTGCAGCATCTTGTAAACTACCTATCAAAACGAAGCCCAATATGTAGCTGAAAGAGATTATATGATTGTAGTGATTACAATGGTGGGGGCTGGACTTGATGACTCAGGAGGTACCTTCCAAGCCTTAGCACCTTACTGGCCCCAGGCCAATCGTTATGGCTTATTTTGGCTCAACGATTATTGATCTTTGTAATGCAAATCTAAAAACCAGAATGTGCTCCAATTATATACGGTAGATTTGTAGCACAACACTGCTAGGTTTCTTCGACAACACAAAGCTACACATGGATAGCAACCCCTTTCATTGCCATTCTTTATAACATTAGGCATAGCTCCTCTTACAATGAACACGATGATTTACAGTCACTTAGAATACATCCACTATTAGGATAATGAGCTTTCTGATGCTAGTTGCTGAAGGCTGCCGACTGATGCTATGTTAAGGAAGACTGCTCCAGAGTTGCAGAAAGATCTCAAGGGGAAAATATTTTTATATATGATACATATTATATACAGGGTCTGATTTTCACAGGCACAGAGCACCTGCAGCTTCCTTCAACTTCAGCTAGAGAAAAAAAATCAGTGCCGCAGTCGATTCCCAATGCCTCTCAGAAATCTGACGGCTCATCAATGCAAGGTTAAACCTTAAACAGAAAAAGAGAGCTTAAATTCCATATTAAATATGAAAGATTTGACTGGAAGGTATACAGTGAACAATCTGCCAACACATGCTAACAAAGAGCAAAGCTTACAGGCTAGGGACAGAAGTTACACATAAACCAATTTAAATGATCAGAAACTGGTTTAAACCTGTAACAGAACAGAAGCTCAGTGCACAAAAACCAGTTTCAAAATGGCTGAAACTGGTTTAAGATTAACCTGGTTGAATGTAGTATCAGACTTAACTGATCTGGGTCAAACTTGTTTATGAAAATTTTGCCCCAGACCTCTTCCTTGTTCAATTTAAATCAGAGTCCCCCAGCATCCCTGCATGCTTTCCAGTAGAGGTGCACTGATACATAGGTCCGATATCGGATTAGCACGATATAAAGAAAATTGGCTGTATTGAAAATCAGCCCGATGTGGTGGATAATTTGGCTGATAAATGATCATGCATGCATGCACCCACAGTGCAACACGCACGCAGCGAGGAACACAGCCTGGCAGCTTAACAGCGTGCAGCTGGTAAGTCTGCTGTGGTGGAAGGGGAGGGGGGAGGGAAGGGGCATGGAGGGACAGATCAACGCCCCCCACAGTGAGGGAGGGAGTGGGTCAGGGGCAGACACAGGACAAAGCCGCAGCTTGTCTGGGGGTGTGGGCGGGGCAGCTCCTGCTGCTGCATGCACCCCAGGAGGGCATGGGGAGGGGGGGGTGTGCCCCTGGATCTGTGCAGGCAGGGTGGGAGGGCTGCAGCTGCAGGCTGGAGCCATGGCTGCGCAGGGCTCTTCACAGCAGGGGCTGGGCTCAGGGCAGGTGCGGTGGCGCTGGGATGGGGGGGCTACAGTGAAATTTGGGGCAACTGCAGCCTCCCCCAATAGCCCCCTCCCAGCAACGCTGCTGCCCCCCCACAAGCCTAGCCCCTGCCGAGAACAGCTTGGTGCAGCCCCATCTCCAGTCCGCAGCTGCAGCCTGCCCGCCCCACCCCACCCTGCACAAATCCAGGGACACACGCCTCCCCCACATGCCCATGAAATCTCTATCAGTCCACCTCTAATTTCCAGCCCTGGGCTGGGCTGTCCAGAGAGCAGGGCTGGCTCTGCTTCCTAACTGGAGAAGTGAGGACTGGCTGACAAGGGGGGGAGGGGCAAACCTGGCTGGAGATGCAGCCCTGTCTACAGGGGGGGACTGCCCCCCAGCCAGGCAAATCCCAGTTGGAGTCTGGGGCCAGGGACAAGGTTAAACCCCCCCTCCCCCACTCAAACTTATTGCTGGCTGCAACTGTGGACTACAGATCCCAGAGGCACCTGGAAGCAAGAAGAGGAAGTGATGAGCAACTCTGCAGAGTCTTGCTGCTGTAATTCTGGACTGCAAATCCCACAGACCTTGAAGGCAGCAGGAAGAGGAAGTGAACACACAGCCAGAGAGCCATCCTCTAATGCCCCCTGGCTTCTGGCCTGAGCCACTGCAGGCAGGTGGCTACATTTACTGACTCAAGGTAAATGTCTGTTCACTTCTGTTTCAATTTAATCTGTGCATCTTAGACTAACCTGCAAAGTCTGAATCTATTCAGCCTTGGGCTTTTTGACTGTCTGTACCTCGCCACAAGGTGCAAACTGACCCGGATTCTGGTCAGCACTTGGAAAGTCTGGAATACATGCAATTGAGATTAGTATTGAAGAAGGCCACGCTCTTTGGAGATTTTCAATTGTTCCTGACTCCACCTGGGCTAGGGACCACAAGAGCAGAGCTATCTGCATAAAAAAGGGGAACAAGGGCAGTTTCCCAAACTGTCTTAAAACTCAAATAACAAGTTTCTCTTTGGATTTGCTTCAGATTTGGGATGAAAGTTCAGAGCTAGGCCTTGAAGTATCTTAGATTCTTTAACTGACCCAGCAGAGCATCAGCAACAGGTGTAAAGAGGCAGAGGGTGGCTATGTATTGTATCTGAGTGGGTAATACCACATATTTAAAAACGGATAAAGTGGCTCAGGGCAAATCCTGGTCTGAAAATTATATCAAAAGTAACACAACCAGACAGATACATCAGTTTAACATAAACTGGTAGGAGAGGAGGAGGGAAGAAAGAAAAGTCAGAGTTACCTTACCAATGGGAGGAACATACCCAATTGCTTTCCAGATCAGACATTCAGTCCTTTCAGAGAGGAATCCATTCACGCCTACAGTACCTAAAAAAAACCCTTCAGTCCTGACTCACTAAATTTATGAGGCTAACCTAGAGATGGGCAAATGTTCGAATTAGTGCCCAATTTCCCAAATATCAGCAGGCCAGCACAGAGTACATACCATCTGCACAGCTGCTGTTTGGACCTGTCCAGCTCCATTCTTCTGAGCTGTCTATCCAGCAACTTTCCACAGCAGGACAGTCTTTAAAAAACCACGTTGCTATTGGCAATGCATTGACATGTTAACACTGGCCTTAGATACTGTCAAACAACTGACTTCCTACAGACCTCCCCCAGAGAGCCTGGCGCTCATAGTTTTTTTTCTTTTCACTTTCCTCTTCTGCCACCCCCACATTTTCTTGATGAACTGCAGGGAAACTAGATATGACCACCATCACAATGGACATTTCCCTGTTAGAACTAGCCAATATTCCCAAACATTGGGGCCAGGTTGTCAGGTAGACACCATCATAGAATCACAGAAAGTCAGGGTTGGAAGGGACCTCAGGAGGTCACATCTAGTCCAACCCCCTGCTCAAGGCAGAACCATCCCCAACTAGATCGTCCCAGCCAAAGCTTTGTCCAGCCGGGTCTTAAAAACCTCCAAGGATGGAGCTTCCACCACCTCTCTGGATAACCTGTTTCAGTATTTTACTACCTTCCTAGTGAGACAATTCTTACTAATATCTAACCTACACTTCCCTTGCTGCAACTTGAGTCCATTGCTCCTTATTCTCTCATCTGCCAACGCTGAGAACAGTCTAGCTCCATCCTCTTTCGAACCCCTCTTCAGGTATTTCAAGGCTGCTATTAAATCCCCTGTCAGTGTCTTCCTGTCTACCCTGATAAACAAAGAGGGTCTATTTTGCAAACTAGAGGCAACTGGAAAGCCCTATTAAAATGTTAGCTGGTACATTTATAGCTGCTCCTGTCCAGGCTAACTAACATGGCTTCAAACTGGTTAGCCTGCATCATAACGGGGCTTTCCAGCTGTGTTAGGCTACTTTGGGTGGAGCCAACTCAACTGAAAACCGCACCCCTTTTGCTTGTCACAACACAGCCTAGGCAATGGTTTACTGGAGTGAGTGAGACGCTCACAGTCCAGCCCTTTAAAAGATCAATAAAAGATGCCAGGATCTCCATGGGAATGATCCTAGCCCAAATAGGAGCGTAGGGGAAAATCCGACGGTACATTAGAACCTACAAACCTGCTTCAAAATACTAAAAAATGACAAGTCTCACATGCCTTATTTAAGCAAAATTTCAGGCAGAGAAACTGCCCGAGCAAAAAGCCCAGCATTTTGCCTGAAACGAAGCAGCCTTGTTCCAAAATTCACATGCAAATTGCCTGTGTCACAGGACCAGGATGTGCTTATTAAGTAAAACCCTCTTGGTGTGTGGGAGAGACCGAGAGACTGAGAACAATGTAGTAAGACCCAGGAGCAAACTTTCTCTGCTCAAAAAAAAAAAAAAAAAAAAAAAAAAATCTGCTTGGATATTTAAAGAAAGAAAAAAACATTAATTAAAATGTGACCGAATATGATCGTCAGAGATGGGACTGCAGGTTTGAAACTATAAAGAGAGAACAGGAACTCGCTTCCAATAACAGAAGTGGTTCAGCCAAAAGCTTAAAAAAGCCTGACAGCAATTTTTGTTTCCACTCACCACTGCAAAATTATGAGGGTGTGTAAAGGAGATTTCACACTTCCCCCGAAGTAGATACCATCCAGACCTGCTCTTTGGACTGGTGCTAGACCTCCCCCTACCAGCGCCATCCTCAAATCTGCAGC
>NW_005842097.1:941327-1008474 GCF_000455745.1 Alligator sinensis | reverse complement strand
GTGTTTTTCATTATTTTGTTTGCAGTTGGTTTCCCTTCTCCTCCCCTCCCCCAGGCCAATACAATCTGCTGCTCCATGAGAAAAGCCTGGCTCTGAATGAGGCAGCTGTTCCAAACATACACAGACAAAAGAAGGGGTTTCTCTAGCAACAGGGCCGAGATGAAAGCTTCCAGACCCCTCCTCCCTCCTCAGGTTTCCTTTCAGCATGGTGGCATTCACACAGCTCCCACAGAGAATCGCACACACAAGTGCCCAGGAATTTGTGAGGGGAGAGGATGAATACATTGAGTTTGTGTCTTGCGCCTCCAATTTCCTGCCCTTTCTAGTGGCTGGTGATGCAGATGACCCCGCAGCACAGATCTGGAATGGCTCTCTCTCCATCTACCTTCCACACCCCCTAAGCCAAGCAGGAGGATCTTCCCGGGGACGTTCAAAGGAGAGAGAGATTAAAAGGAACAGAAGGCCACAAGGAAGAGATGTCCTCCTGCCCTCTTTTTTCGCCTTTCTTCTCCACCTCAGTGATTTCAGTACTTGGAACCAGACCACTCTTTGCTCTTGGGTTTTAGACTTCTTAAGCAAGACTCTCCACTATTTTAGTCTCTTATTAAATCGTAAGAACTACCACATTGGATAAGACCAAGCGCTTGTCCACTGAGTATCGCGTCTGACAATGGCAGGGGGTGGAAGCTGTACAGAAAGAGCATAAGAAACAAGGCACAGATTTAGGGATGTTACAACCGAACCGTTAAGGGATGTTGCATGATGAACAGAACCAAGGAGGTGATACTTCCCCTCTATCGGGCGCTGGTCAGACCGCAGTTGGAGTACTGTGTGCAATTTTGGGTGCCGCACGTCAAGAGGGATGTGGAGAACCTGGAGAGGGTCCAGAGAAGGGCCACTCGTATGGTTAAGGGCTTGCAGACCAAGCCCTATGAGGAGAGACTAGGGCACCTGGACCTCTTCAGCCTTCGCAAGAGAAAGTTGAGAGGCGACCTTGTGGCTGCCTGTAAGTTCATCACAGGGGCACAGAAGGGAAATGGTGAGGCTTTACTCACCAAGGCGCCCCTGGGGGTTACAAGAAATAATGGCCACAAGCTAGCAGAGAGCAGATTTAGACTGGACATTAGGAAGAACTTCTTCACAGTTAGAGTAGCCAAGGTCTGGAACGGGCTCCCAAGGGAGGTGGTGCTCTCCCCTACCCTGGGGGTCTTCAAGAGGAGGTTAGATAGGCATCTAGCTGGGGTCATATAGACCCAGTACTCTTTCCTGCCTATGCAGGGGGTCGGACTCGATGATCTATTGAGGTCCCTTCTGACCCTAACATCTATGAATCTATGAACCCTAACTGACAGCATCTGATGAACAGATCTCTTACTCACCAAAGCTTATGCATCTCTAATTCAGTTAGTCTATAAGGTGGATCTCTACCCTGGCTTATCCCTAACTGTTGTGCTTTGTAGCCTCTGATGAATCCATCCTCCATAAACGTGTCTAATCCCTTTCTGAACCCTCCACAACCCATGGCAATGGGTTCCATAAATTACTTATGTATTATGTAAGAAGTCCAAATGTTATAGCTCCAGACAGAGTGCTCACAAAAACTACATGGCAAACACATGATCCAGAACCACAAGTGCATGCTGTCTTGATGCTACCACCCTGGATAGAGTGTACGGACCCATTAGAGCTTCTGACCCAGTTTTGCTGTAGTTTCAATCGCAAAAACTCACTTCTACCTCCCTGAGCCCTCCTCATTTATAATAAACACACTTTTTCCAAGAACCAAAAGACATCTCAGCAATACAGAGACATCTCTAGGCTGTAACAGTTCTGCAGAGCAAGGGGGTATTTAATTCAGAGCAACATCCAGCAAAACACAGCCCTGCCTTCAGACTGGGCCCAGTGGGAGCTACTGAGATGCAAATAAAACAAAAAGGATGATAATTATAATGTTATTGGCCTTTAACAGCAGCTTTTTCAATGGAATACATTGTTTTTAGACTGGCGGGTGCTTTGGGAGAACTGGAAACTTCGGTGGGGGAGGAGGGGCAGTGTGAAGACACCCAACCCTAAGGGAAACTACAGAGAATGGATGCCCAGCAGTATCCTTTACAAGCATGAATGACTGGTCCCTCCCACGACTTGGGGGGCACCATGGCGGCAAGCAGGGATCGCCTGCAGTCACCAGCATCGCTGTCGGCAGTGACGAGTGGGGACCACCTGCAGACGCCAGCAGTGGTGTTGGTGGTGGGGGGCAGGGGGGAGTGGCAAGCGGGGACCGCCCACAGATGCCAGCAGTGGTATTGGTGGTGAGGGGGAAGCAGGTGGTGACCGGTGACCACCCACAGAAGCTGGCGGTGTCTTTGGTGGCAGCCAATCTCAGGAGGGGCACATGCCCCGCCCCCCCCGTGTTGCCAATGTTTACAAGGATGAAGCTCACTCCCCACACACAGCCCAGCTCCTAGGCTTACAGTAGGCAGACATACTTCCTCTGCTGGCCCAGTTCAGAAGAAAGAGCAGGGGAGGTACTTGCTAAGCTCAGACCCTGCCCAGATTTCTTGGGGTAGGGAATGCTGTAGGCTTCAACTCATCAAGGAGTTAAACTAAACTTCAATTTAAGGACTGCTTCACCTCTAGAACCAGCTAATAAATCCCCCATAGTCAGCCCCTTTCTATTCTACTCTGCACCACCTTCCCCTTCCAAAGCAAGACTTTGGGACCTTGCAACTCCAGGGAAAGCTGTGCAGATGGCAATGGAGGTAACAGGGTAGGTGAGTTGGGTGAAGAAGGTGCATCGTCTTCTGCCTGCATAAACCACTTTGGTGTGCAGTTATCCAGCTTTGGCAAGAAGGAGCTTTGGTTTATGAGCACTTTGAATTACAGGGTCAGGTCAAGCCAAGCCAATTTAAGGCTGTATGGGACTGTCCAATACAGCTCTGATCTCTCTGTGCTGCTAGACTTTGCCAGGGTTTCACAGACGTGAACTGAATCCCCCTAATGCCTCTTGCCTGAGTTCATACCTTCCAGAGCACCTGCTTAGCATCTCTTTCACACACCTGGTCCAAGTCACCACCCCTCAAAGGGAACCATGGCTAACAGGATTACGGGTGATGTCACAGCCATTGACAAAGAGATGGAAACATGAGAGTCATCCACTGGCCTCTCAGCCACTGCTATGGACCAGCTGCTTGATACCGCTTTTAAGCAATTCATTCGGCAAGAAAAAGTCACCCTTGAAGAGAGACACTCAGAAATGAAAAGACCAAAAGTGATTACAGGAAGCTGCTTTTGTCCCTAGGAGCTGAGCCTCACAATGGAAACTTGAGCTCCCTGCCTCTAGCCATCGGAGCGAGTTGCAACCTCCTGCTGTTTAAGAAAACAGTCGGGTGCCTCCCTCAATTCATCCCTTAAGAAGGTTGGAGGGTCAGATGGGGTGGGAGGGTTAAAGAGAGAAATAAGAGGCCAGAACCAGTAATGCCTCATCCTGCTAACTTCACTGCCGTAAATTCAGCTATGATCTATAATGCTCACAGATTTGCTGCACAGTCCCTTAAGGGTGCTGCTGTTAAATGAGGATAGATCAGAATTCATAAATACTAAATTTCCAGCTGGTGCTCTGATTACCAAATACACAGTTTCCTTCTTTCCACCCCCAACACCCCCACCCCTGCAGCCAGGAGATGGCTGTGTTATTTTCAAATGAGCACAGAAAAGGATATAAATATTGAGTGTCACAAACATCCTCTCAAAAGGCCAGGTGAGAACGATCTTGAAGATCCAGAGATCTGCATGAGCAGTAATGCTGTAGGCATCATCTATGCAGAGTTGTGTTGGTTTGTAAGTGAAATCAGGGTTTTGTGAAGTTCCTGGATTGCCTGCCCTGGAGACCCATGCTTTCTATCTGTCTTTAAAATGGATTGACTGGGGCAGCCATTCAGATTCCCTTTAAGCATGACCCAGTGCGCTGACTGATAACAAGCACAGTAGTGGGTTTAGCAATGAAAGGGTGGGATTAGAACCAACTGTTTCTCTCAAATATGCCACTGGCAACCTGCACTCAAAAGAAAAAAATACATCGTGCTACAAACATGCAAGATGCCATGTGGTCCACTAGACTGAAACATTCGTTCACATTCATTTTTCTGACAAGGCATCTATATTCCTCTGATAACTTCCTGATGGCAATGCAACCCCTGCCCAACACCAAACTGTTCTCTACAAAACATCATTTCATGCATTTGGTGGGACGACATGTCTCCACTTTCAAAGCGGTACCCATTTCTTTCTGGAGAGTATTCTGCAGTCTGTTTCTATTCAAGTTCATGGTTCCAAAAGGGCTGTTACAGAAAACAGGAAAAAAAAACCCACCCCCAATTCCCTGAGGTTGTATGGCTGTGAGCTCAGTCTTTGGGCAAGTGAGGATAATAAGGCAAGTGTAAAGTGTTTGAGTGCAACTATGCACGTACATCTAGATGCCTGCACCCACTTTCTTCAGACCTCCTTTATACCGCTGTATTCATCAGCAGATCTCAAAGACAACTTTGTCACAAGTCAGTGAGCATTATTTTTCCTGTTATTCAGATGAGGCAACTGAGACAGAGTTTTAGCTAAGGTAATGCAGAACACGCAAGCCATTCTAGAATTGCTGACTCTAGACCACAAGTTAGGAAGACCCTGAGTGGTAAAGTAGAGAGCCAATGGGCTATAGGACACCAGGCACATAACATCCAAAACAGACATCAAAATCCCCTTTTCTTACATCATTATACATCCTTCCAGGTAGAGTTGGACTCAAATTAAAACAACAGACCAGCCCAAAACTGTTGTTCAAAAGCAGGACCCAACACTTTCGAGAAATGTGAAAGCTGTTCAGGTAACTTCTGCTTCCTCTCCCCGGCTTCTTTCAGAGATTTCTTTACCTCCCAGCTCTAATCAGAGACCCTCACGAGAATGGCCCGATTGCTAACCCACAGGTGGGCCACAAAGCAGCCCAATCTTTGTCTTTTTATCCACATTGATCATGACTCCCTGGGCGGTGAGGCAATATCTCAATTTATGAATACTCAAAAAAGGAAGTCAAAACGGAAATTAGTGCCAATGGATGCTCAGAGCCAGTTTTTCCTTCTGAAAATTCCTGTGGCTGTTTCACCTCGTTTCTTGTTTACTGCTCATGGCAGACCAGGGATTGGATCACATCACAGGCAGGGTGTGAACCTCGAAACAGCTCCCCTGAGAAGCAGCTCAGAGCCGTGTGGTTTGAAAATACAGACAAGTACTTCAGAGGAACCAGGGTTAAGAAAACACCGTCTTCATTTTGCTGCTAACCACACTGACTTCTGAAACCCAGCCCTTAACCTCTGCTCATTTACTCTTCGTACGTATGCCGAATCAGATTGGAACAAACCCAGCTCCGGTAACAGAAGCCCTAGCGCTTCCTCGTGTACCGCCAAGATGATGAAGTTCGTGTGAAGTAGTACTTCAGCTCCAGAACCCAAACGTTCACCTCGCAGCTCACATTTGGTACCTTTCCCCTCCTTTCCAATCTTTCCATTCTTCCGCTTACTAATTTCACCATGTAACAAGCTCTGCTGGGGGAGGGATAGGGGGAATTGAAGAAATCCTTCACTTGACTTCATTTCCAAATTAATGCCAAGCAAAACAATGAAGCACATGATGTAAATAAACTGGATATATTAAGGTCCATTCAATAGCCGGGCATGGGTTTGGAAGACTGGGTTCCCAAAATCATCTGTGGCCATAAAACCCATTCTTTTATCTCAGTGGTGCATTACCTAAAATAACTAATCACCCAGGCAACTCTGGCAGAGGGGGCAGCAATCACAGCATGGGGAGGGGAATTTCAACCTTTACAGATTCTTTTATTCCCTTTCTTTGCTCCTCCAGCAATTCATCAGCTGGACAGAAGTTTACTGCACTCCGCAGCTTACTTTGGCAACAAGTCAACCGTAACAGCCTAACTACCACTCACGGTTTATTTTTCTCCTTCTCTCACTCTCCAGTTACCTACATATTTCCTTCCTAATGAGACTCCATTGAGACAGCTCATCTGCTGAAAATTAAGTAACTCAGTCAAGACTTCTGTTTACTGACAACCTTTCCATCACCAAGTGTCCCACATCTGCACTGACTTTGGTATAGTTGGGTGAAAGCCAAGTATGCCACGGGGCACAATATTTAACTTTTTATTGTCCTTTTTTATGAACATCTCCAGGCTGATCTGAGCTGTGGCATTAGTAATCACTGTAAATGTGCCATCACATGCCTACTTTGGGAGCTCCCAGGTACAGTGTGGTTATAAACTGAATTTATAATGTTTTTTTAATATTAGTCTATGTGAAGTTTGAATTTAGTTTTACTGACCTACATTCCCCAAACAGTGGCCTCTGGCTTGAGCCCCCCAAGCCATAGATCTTCTAAAAGGGTAGGAAACCCGCTCAAATACATGACAACTGTGACACCCACACAAAGCAAGCAGCAGAAGTGTGTGTGATGATTTCTTCCTTTTTACAATACTGTTTGCTCATCTAACCCAACACATCCAGGCCTTGCATCACTATAAGTAACCTCCAGTCAGAAAGACTCACTGGGTATCCAGATTGCTATTAGCACTGCTGGAAGAGTGACTGCAGACCTGGAATGACACTGGGCACTAGCCTCTCACCACACGACAAGTTAACAGGGTCATCTCAAGGCATTCATATGCTTGTAGGTGGGTACCACGTCATACAAGACACCAAATTCAACATGCAGAAGCAGAGAAAGCAGAGGATTAGAGAAAGACCTCCAACACAGAAGTCTCTCCTTACGAAGTTCCTCCTACAACACACGCCAGCCATCTACAAGAACTGGAGGATCAAGAATCCCTTCAGATCAGCTTAAGCCCACCATGATTTGGAGAAGTATCAAGAGCAATCGGAGATTCCAGACCCCTTGTTAGAGGCGTATTTCACTTACCGCTCCCCTTAAGCCACTGAGTCAGCCTGGTGTCTTGTGGTAGAAGACAAGCCATGGAGACAGGAGACAAAGAGAAGAGCTGCCATGCCAGGGCAGACCTATAGTCCATCAGCTCTTTTCTCCAATAATGCACCGGACAACTGTCCTAGAGGAAAAATTCACCTAGTACCATACCCTCGACATCACTCAAGCCCTTCACTCATGGCTGAAGTAAGGAGTGTAGGAGAAAGAGGGCCTCAGGTGGGATCTCTCTATTGTGGTGAACTGCATCTTCAAGTCAATAAGTTCAGGTAGGAGATTCCTTCCTGTCATTCTGAAGGAGGTGGGAGAGAACATCCATTTCTTTTCAGCTGTGCCCGCTTCTGCTTCAAAACAAGCAAGAGTCAGTTAAATGCTCAGCTGACTCAAAAGCATTTGTAGGGCTGGCTTGCTTTCAGGGAGGGGTTTTCCCAGCTTCTCGTAGCTCCCTGACAAGTATGAAACTAAAGTAAATACCTTTTTACCCTTTCTTTTTTCCAAATGAAGCATATAAACCAACCAGAGCAATCTCCACCCCAGAAAACCACAACAGCTAGTGCAACAGGTTAAGCAAGATTCAAGAAAAGGATGGTGGGTATTAATAGCATTGGCACTGTGCAAGCAAAAATGAAAAGATACCAGTGACATGAGGTCACATGCTGCAGGGCATCACTAATCACTGCTAGGGATGGAAAGCAATTCTCTTCTCCATCCCAGCTTTGCCGCATGTCATAGCTTGCCAATTAATTAGGTGCAGTAAAATGGATGAAATTTCCATCTTTGCAGGTTTTCAGTGTGAAAAATCATAACATGTATGTATGTATGTATCACACATGTATATATCTATATCTATAGATAGCTAGATTGATACACACATGCATGTGATGATTTTCAGGATTTTCCGGTGTGAAAAATCATACATACATACACACATTATATACATACACACACACACACACACAGGTATGTGTGTAGCAAAAAGTCTTGATTTTTTTTTGCCTCCAAATTTTGAAATTCTAGAGATGGTCAAAAATAAGATTCCTTGCATGACAGTGCACATCTAACTACCTCTTTCTGTATTTCCCCTATTAAAATTCCATCACCATTTTACTAAGAAAAAAAGTCAAGTCATAACATTTCAAAACTGAGTCAACCCTAGCCTCTGCACTTTCTGACAGACCTACTGGAAAGTCACGGCTGGAGACCACAGCGATGGGTTCATTAGAAAGAAATGATATGCTTTAGATATTATCCAATTAGATCTAGTATATAGCAACTGCCCTGTTACCAGGCACTTTGAAACATGCTGACATTCTGGAAGTCTCAGGGTAGCAAATCTCTTCCCAATTCCTGCAAAAGCCTTCTTTTAATAAGCAATCGTATGGCTCCATTGAACAGATAAAGACAAAAAGCAATGGCTAAGACTGTATAGGTCCCCAATGTAGGCAAAGCTGTGTAATATTGGCCTTCACAGCATGTTTGTTTATATGTGGGACCTGTTCCAAATTCATCGGCTATTCTTAAATTATTCAGTGGTGCAGTCATCAATTTAAAAAAAAAAAAACAACACAGGCACAGGCAAGGTTTTCTTCCTTGCAACACCATACATTGAACCTTCATGGTGCAGACATTCTCCCAGGCAACACCCCCCCCATCAAATCAATTCTGGGACAGACAGACACAATGCTTACTCAATGGCTGAATTTGGCTGGATATTTTTTCAGCTCCTAACTCCTGCAGCCAGAGGTGCCATAAATAATTCACTAGAAGGGTTTGATGCAGAAAGAGCATTCCAAAGCCAACAGAAAGCACTATCCAGCAACAGAAGTGTTTTCTGCAGGGCTTGCTCTCACCCCTGTCCCTTCATTGTATGATGCACATGATGTTGAACTATGCTCCAGAAGACCAGATGCTAATTCTGTGGCAAACTACATGGGACAGGGAGGTCCACAAGATCTCTCTGGCCTGCTGCTAGAATACACGGTAAGTGGTGATCTCATCTTCAGTCCCCACCACCTGAGAAGCAGCCCAACACCCACATGGTCAGAAAGGGTTGGTTCCTTCGGGTGCGCTAGGCATGTTTATCGGCTTGGAGTGGACCTCTCCCCTCGAGGACTGGAAACTCAGCCTTTTAGAGGAGGGAGGAAAATCTGCTTTCAATGAAGAATTGTTTGCTTTTCAAAGGACGACATTTTGAACGCGCTGAGCCAGGCGTTTCCATATAACCCTTTAGATTTACAGCATTTAAAAGAAAATTGAGTGAACAAATCAGGAGCAGATTCAAAGGTTTACGAGACTAAGTAGTTACAGTGTTCAGAATAAACGGGATAGAGGACAGTACAGAGTGGTGGTAGAAAGGAAAAGACGACAATATACATCTCCACAATGCTTTCATAACATCCATGCCCCTGATGGCAACATTTGACCAAACATGGAGCTGCTTCTTAATGGACATTTAAAATTTCACACTCAGCCCAAGTGCACGAGGGAACAGGATTTTTGGAGTGTAGGCAATGTGTGTATATTGTGCAGACACAGAACAGCATTGTCCAAAAGGCTCAGTAATTGAGAAAAAAATTAGTGGGTAAAAGAAAATACAAAGTTAGGAGGGTGGCGAGAGGTTTTGCCAATTCCATCCAGACTCATCCTCCTGACGAAGCACCTCAAGACAGAAATCTCAGCGTGTTGACTGAAGAGCTCCTGGTAAGTAAAGCCCACTTTTTCTAGGCAGGAGAAACTTCATGTTACCCCTTCACAATAATAAAAGTAAAACTAATATTTTGTATGTGCGTGGCACTTTCCCTCAAAGAATCGCAGAGAACTTTACAAACACCTTATTACGTCCCTGTGGGCACAAAGAGATCAAATGTCTTCTCCAAAGTCAAAATGGAATCTGTGTTGCAGTCAGAATTAAAACTTGGGGTTGTGTCCTAGTCTAACAATGTCTACCCAACTCTACCTAACTTGCAACACCTTCCAGACATAAGAAATCCATCCAACGCAAGATGGCCCTGAAAAGATGGATTACTATCCTATTGCTGAAATACAGCAGGCCAGAATGCACACTGGTTCCAGCACAGTAGGAGTTAAGTCTCCTCAAGGCATACACAGCCACTGCCTTGCTCCTAGGGAAGTGTTAAAAGGGCAAGTGTCTGCTCTTTCCTTCCCATTTTATGGAGTTACTTCAGGAACGAGGGTTTGGCTGGGCCCACTGCAGAGGCTGCCAATGCTAAAGCATCCTGGAAAATCATCATCATTTTCCTGCTTCAAACATGCCAAAGAACATCACATCTGGCCCGTGACAGCTTCTTGCATCCTAACCAATTCTCTAATACCTCAGTGCAAGGGGAACTCAGCCAGTGAGAAACATCTTTGCAAAATATCTCATTTAAAACAAATCCAAGCAATGAGCAGATCTGTTCTGCAGACACTAAAGCAAACAGCACCAGTGGTAGACGTCAACATACCTGGACAGGAGCTGGATTACTCTATGCGACTAGCATACCTGGTATAAGGACACAACATGAAAGAAAAGCAAAAGTTCACACTGAACTAATGATTTAAGCTGTAGCTATTCACCCTCCCCTGGAATCCACTAAAGCAATTCTCTGGCTCCCTCAAAAGTGTCCCGTATCTGCAACCACCACAGCTAGGAACAAACATTACACACAAACTGGTTTAAGTGATCAGAAACTGGTTTAAACCTGTAACAACAGAAGCTCAGTGCACATAAACCAGTTTCAAAATGGCTGAAACTGGTTTAAGATAAACCTGGTTGAATGTAGTGTCAGACTTAACTGATTTGGGTTAAACTGGTTTATGAAACATCTGTCTCAAATCCCTTCCTGGTTCAAGTTAAATCAGAGTCCCCTAGCATCCCAGCATACTTTCCAGCCCTGGGCTGGGCTGTGCTGTCTGCTCCAGAGAGCAGGGCTGGCCCTGCCCCTCCGCTCCCTAGCTGGAGCAGTGAGGGCTGGCTGACAAGGGGGTGGGTGAGGGACAAGCTCAGCTGGGGATGCAGCCCAGTCTACAGTGGGGGACTGCCCCCTGCCCCAGGCAAACCTCAGCTGGGGTCTGGGGCCAGGGAGGGCAGTTAAACACCCTGTCCCCCGTTCAAACTTACTGCTGGCTGCAACTGTGGACTACAAATCCCAGAGAACCTGGAAGCAGGAAGAGGAAGTGATGAGCAACCCTGCAGAATCCTGCTGCTGTAATTCTGGACTGCAAATCCCAGAGACCTCGGGGACAGCAGGAAGAGGAAGTGAACACACAGCCAGAGAGCCATGCTCTAGCGACCCCCCCTTCCCCCACGCTTCTAGCTTGAGCTACGGCAGGCATGTGGCTACATTTACTGACTCAAAGTAAATGTCTGTTCACTTCTGCTTCAATTTAATCTGTGCAGTTTAGACTAACATGCAAAGACTGAATTGATTCAGCCTTGGGTTTTTTGACTGTTTGTACTTAGCCCGTGTCAGTGCATGACCTCTTCCCTCCACCTATATCAATGCAAGGTAAGAAGGATGTGGTAGGGAGTCAGGGATTCAGACCACTGGGTTTAGAGGATAATGAACACTTCTGCAGGAGCGCAGGTAATAAATAAGGGGTAATGGATTTCTTGCTGGGGTGCAGCTGGTGGTCTCAAGTTATCACCAGATGTGGCTGGAATGTAAAAAGTAAATGCTGAAAAGGCCAAATGTAAGATAGACTGCCCTGCCATAGGGAAAAATTGCATCTCAGAAACAAATGCACCTTCTCCTGTTTATGCTATAAACCAGTGGTTCCCACCTTTTTAGACTCAAGGCACCTCTCAGAAAATGCCAGCTCTTAGCTTTCGCTGCCTTTCTGACTATGGAAAAATAATAGAGAAATTTTGTCTGTTAAAAAATATCACAACAGGACAGAGTGCTTTTAACACTGTGGATTCCTATTTGAAATCTCTGGATTTATCTTGTGAATCATGTTTGCACGCCTAACAGTGCTAACATTGTGTGGCAGCCTGCAACACCCTTGAAAGGATCTCAAGGCACCCTAGGGCTGTTGAGAATCACTGGTATAGACAGGGGTAACAACTGAATTGATAAAAAAGGACTTGGATACAAAGTGTTAACATGCAACTGCTACCCCTGCACCATAGCGCAACTAAGATGGGGCAAGTGGGGCACTAGCTTTGGGTGCCAATTTATAGGGGGCACAAGGATAGCAATCCTCAAGGAGCTCACGTGGCAGTGGCGGCGGCAGGCCTGTAGGGAGCCCCCACAGGTTTCAGCTGGATCATTACAGCTGAGGCCCACTCCCAACAGCCATTCCTCTTCCCTTTTAAAGCCAATAGAAAGTACATTTATCTATATCCTTTGCTGCAGACGCTTGCTGCTGTTCAGCCAGAGCCATGTACGAATGCAGACAGAGAACAGACAGACCTTTGATAGGCAAACCCCAAGGGATGCAATTCAGAGAAGAATGTGGATCTTCACCTGAGCAGAATGAGGAAGGTGGGGATTCATTTGTGGAATGAAATTGCTGAAAATAACGAAAGGTGATGTAATTGGGGCTTCACAAGTGCCCCCTGGAAGGCCTTACAAGGCCAGAGAAAAAAATACACGCGCAAATACCAGACCTCACATACATTCTGAGAAGAAAATTGGTAAAATTGGATTTAAAGCCTCAGCAGAGTTTACTATCATCTACAGGGGTTCACATCAAGGAAAAAGTCTGTACAATATGTAAACAGAGCTTTCCAGCTGAGATAAGCTTAGCCTTGCTCTTATTTGTCTAGCTAGTAGAATATTATCTACAGAGCATGAGGGCTTCGGTTCAAAGATCGGAGGCAAAAGCTTACATTTATGTAAACCTCAGAGCAGCAGCCCACCATTTTTGGGTCCTGGCTACATGCAAGCAGTTATAATGACAATGGGGTTACAGGCCTGTGAAAGCACCAGGATGCTGTAAGATCAGAGAGTCCCTGAAGAACCTAGCCAGCTTTTGCCCAGGGCAATGCATGTTGGGACAGAGCTCCTCGTGTGCTCGTTCCAGTCTCCCCATGAGCTGGCTTAACCACAATCCCTTTCACACTTTATTTAGTGGGATAAAGAGAGTCTTAAAAAAAAAAGGCACAATTACTTCCGTCAGGCTGCCTGCCCAGACAGACATAGGTCTGTTAGTAAGAACGAGAGCATGTTTGTTGGTCTGTGAACTGAGTTGGCAAGGTCTCAGCCTAGTTCGTAGTGCAGAAATGGTCCATACCACCTAAGCCACAAGTGGTCCCCCTGTTCTCAGTTTCAACAAAGACCCCAAGGATGTAAAAAAAATGGACCAGCCTTCAGTGGTAGCCTTTTAAAAACAAAGGCGAGACACTATGTGGTAGCAAGATATTGGAGTCATTAAACTGACCTGGACGCAGCACTAGGAAACAAACCACAGGGAAAAATGTCTCCACTAAGAGGAGATGGAATAGAGGACCTCATATCTATAAATCATATTATTTTGTTAACCATGGGTTGAAAACCCATGAAATATATGAGTGGCGGTATTAATCTCCATGAGGTTTTTGAAGTTCTAGGTTTACCTTGTAATCCAAATTACAAAACCTGTACGCAGAGGAGTGACTTGGGATAGTTTTCCTGTAGGTGGACCCTAAGTTCATACCTGCTGGTAACTCCAACTAAAAGGCGTTATCCAGAGAGGAAGAATACTAAGCATTTATGACAAAGCAGTCTTCCTATACCTGCTCAAAGTAATTTAAAATTTGGTTCCAATTTCACCAATGGGAGGAAGGTCTGTTTTCATTTAACTAAACGAGAATAAAGTGTTCCTTATTCTTAGCTCCAGTCTAGTATCATCTCACAACCAAACTTTCCATAAAGATTGTCAGACAACAAATGTGACAGTACTTTGCAATTATGTTCAATTTAAAAACAAAAACTAAAAATTTAAAACCACAGGCATGCCAGATGGAAGGAAATGCCCAGTGCCCAAATTGGACAGCTGACATGTGACACAGGAGTATCTAGACCATATAAAAAACAGCAAACAGTGCACCATGAACAACTGAAGTTTCTCCTTCACTCTAAAAACAAAACAACCCATGAACATAGTGGCCTTTCCATGTGCATTTCATCATGATGCACTATGTTATTATGGGAAATACTCTGGTTTTTCCTTTTTGAAACTAAAGGAAAATGTCAAACCAATTTTCTGAAAAAAAACCAAAACCTGACTTTTGCGTGTGAATAATTGCTCCATATTAGTAAGAGGAGGAGAAGTTTGTTCTGCTCTGAATACAGACTCAGAAAGATTTGAGATGATATAATAAGACTTCTTACTATATAGGAATCTTTAGCAATTCTGTTGTTCCTTTAATCTTGAGATGTCAACACATGATGCAAACTTTACTTGAAAGCCTGACAACATCCCAGGGAGATAAGTAAAAACTGTTTTCATCTTAAAAATAGGGAAATGGAAGCCAACTGACTTGGATAAGGGGAAGTTAATCAGAGTCTGGGAGGCCGAGACCCTGACCCTAACCTAGATTATTCAAGCAGGAACACACAAAAGTTGTTTGCCCGTTCCAGTGATTAAAGCATGTTCAAAAGTCTTCGACATCCGAAGCTCCGTTCCATGCTCTTCCATTTCATTGCAGAAGGCCTGATCCAAGGGAAAGATGACAATGATTTTAAATGCATTTCAGGTCAGGATGTAGGTAACCTTGGAGAAATCGATTCACCATTCTGTCACAGTTTTTCAATCTATAAAATGGGAATAATGATACCAATCAATAGGAATAACAAAAATGTCAGAGCTTATAACACATTTGAGATCTTTGGATGAAAGTTGCTACAAAAATAATAATAATAATAATAATAATAATAATAATAATAATAATAATAAAGTAGTGTGCAGCAGAATGGAAGCATACCAGAATTTGATTTCTGTTAGATACGCAATTGCTCCTGCCCACAGAGCTTAGTTGTTTCTATCTACAGTTTTGTATCACTTCAAAACCAGATAAATTTAAGAAAACAAACAGAGAAATGATGCGCCTTATCCAATGCCACACAGCAAGTCAGTGAGAGGTCACCTGAGTCACAGCCCAGAGCTTCAATCTATCAAGCATCACTGGCTCCCATTGCGAAACATTTATCTTGGCATGTCCAGGAATCACTTTGCTGCTTCTACACTTGTTTTGCTACTAGGTACAAATGCACAAAAAGAAATCATCCACAGCTCCAAACATTATGTTGTCATCTTCTACTTATAACATCACAGTTGGCTGCCACAATTATGATTATGCAGTCACAAAAAAGAAAAAAAATAAAAATAAGAGGCTTATATCGTATATGGTACCTAGAAAAAAAAAAAAATCAGCAAAAGGAAATTGATTTTTCAAGAAACTAGTCTCCACAGAAATGTTCCTAATAAAATAATAAATAAAGAAGCCAAGGGAAGGGGGAAAAAACTCTGAGATGCATATAAGCAATATTGCTTCTCAAGAAAATGTATTGCAAATTTTTCCATGGGGTGTCAGCAGCTCTTTAATACTGAGTTTCTAAATGCCAGCCTCTAATGAGTTCCGTGCTTTGATGACTACACTGGTTTCTTAAGAACTTGGCAAGACGTCCAGCCTTATTAAAAAAGAAGGAAAGAAATGGGGAGGGGAATGAAGCAAAATTTAGTTATTTAAAATCTCCCCATGCCATAATTTAAGAAACGTGTGTTCTGTGCAGATAAAATAGGAGCTGGTTGCATATAAAAAAAATAAGTTACACAGAAAGGTAGTGAACAGTTCGATATGGAGATGAGCCAGTAGTTCCCAACTGCATAGTTCACATCTGGATCCAAACTCTCCCAAATGCTCAAAACCAGACCTCACAATTCTGTCCTCTGAGAGAGAGAATCCTGAATCTTCACATTTCCATTTGTACTGCAAAACGGCAGTTACTTCTCTTAACGGGAATTTACCATTACAGTATTTAGACAAATGCTCCATTAGACTAAGGCAGACAAGGTTCCTTGGGTGAATTTGATATCTTTTATTAGACCAACACAGCTACAACCTACACCCCATTAGACTAAGCAGCTTCATATCAGCTGTGCTGTTCAGATCTAGATGCAGAATTTCAACCTCCCCAAAATGTAGGAGTACTTGAATCCAGAGCTTCTAGCACTTCTCTAGTTTGGCATCCTCAATCAGCTTAGTAACTGTCTTCTTTAATGATATATTTGTTCAGATTATTATATTATACATACAAACATGCAAAGATAAGAAAATAATAAAGACACAGTAGGGGAAGATAAAATTTATGCAAGATTGAAAGGAACTCACTGAAATTAAAAGGCGAAGGAAAAACAAATAGATCAGGTTGGACTCAGGAAGAGAAAAAACAGAAACTAAAGAGAAAACTGGATATCTGGAACCTGCACACACTCCTGCTTGTATTATTTCATCACCCAAATTCATTGTGATTTCCAAGAAGAGTGTTGCCTATATTTCCCAAGTTATCTTATGATGATGAATGGATAAATCATATCCTCAAGGCAAAATACTTCCTCCAGGCATTGAAAACCTTGTGGAAAAAGGAATTATGCACACAACACTTCGAGGGAGAAAATCAAAGATGCTTTACGAAGGACAAAAAAAAACTGAAGAGAGATGTTAAAGTTCCAAGTTACCCCAACATGGCCCAAATTACACAGCAAATCTGTAGCAGAGTCATAAACAGACCTCAGCTCTCCTGACTTTCAGCATAACGGCCACTCTACCTCCCATGGTAGGATCTGCCATTACAGTCCATGTCTTCGATTGTAATAGTCTCTTCTCTGGAGATTTCCAAAGCTGCCTCTGGGATGTAGATACTGGACTGCTATTGATTCATAGCAATGGAAGTTGGGTCACTAATTCCCCTAGACAGCTTGGAAAAACAGCCTTGATGTGAGTAAAGCCATACAAAGGTATTTACCAGCTGGACTTCAGCATGCACTCCCTGCCTATGAACACCATCATTTGTAGCCTTTGGGTTTCCTGAACTTGCTCCAAGTCAAACACGCTGGGAGCACGGGCACACCGATTCAGAGAAGCAAGCCAGGTGCTGAACGTTTCATTCTACATAGCCTGCAGCCATGGGCTCATCCACCTAACACCCCAGCATTGGACTCCTGCTTCAAACCTCAAGAGTTGATTATCTTCAAGAGGCCAGGTTTCAACTGTCCAGTTTGAAATCATTGTCTTTGTTATGATGCAGGTCTGTCTTGGCATATACAATATGGAGAAGCCAATCCCACAGCACCTCAAAGAAGAGATCTGAACTTTGGGTTATCCAAGCAGAATAATTTTTCTCCTTACTTCAGGAAAGTCCTTTCTTAGCAAAGATTACCACTTGCTGAGCCAGAAATGACCCAGGAGTTTGCTATAAAACTCTGGCACAAAAAGTGGACCTCAAAAGCCAGCCTGTAACACAGTAAAGAAAGAGAGAGAGTACATGGTGTGCATGTGGGAACATATATTCATATTTCCAATGACAAAAACAAAAATCCAAATCCTACAGAACAGAGCAGGACCACTGCCGGCATGTTTACACATGCAAAAAAAGGGCAAGTAGGAAATTGCTATAGTTGCTGCTATACATTTACCCTGCTATGAAGGACAGCACTTGAGGTGTCACAAAAAGGCTGTACCTGAGGTTCCAACAGAAGCAGTGCTACAACGCCAGGATGCAACTTGTTTTTCCAGGCCGTGCACAGAGCTGACATACCTGGTTGCTACCAAGGAGGGGAAGACAGAGCAGTGACAGCCACATCATTGCCTTAATGCCCGTTGGTCCATAGGCTCACTAAAATATTTAAAAAAGATGCAGCCTACAGGTCTTTGTCTAGGTAGATGGGAGAGTCACAAAGGCGAATGCCAGAGAATACTTCAGGAGCAAGGGCAAATGCCCAAAATATACGAACAAACTGGGCAGTCAACTGGCTTGTAGAAGACGAGATGAAAACAAAAAACAAGATAAAAACACAAGATCATAGGCCTGCCTTCTTTACCAATTAAATTTGTGCACTGGTTAATTGTAGCCTGTAATAGTTTGAGTGAGGAAACAGTTAATGGCGCGTTTAAAAAATCTCAAGGAACATTACTCCAGCTCTGACCATTTACTCCATCTTCTATGCATTAGAGATTATCCTTTCAGAGGAGTCTCATGAGCTTTAATTTTATCACAGTTAATATTCCCTAAGAGTCTCTGCAGTGTAACAGTTTATCCTACCAAAAAAATACATTGGACTAACTTCATACCTACTGTAAACCTACCGGGAAGGATGCTAGTGTCAGTGACACAGAGTGAACGCAGAGTAGTTCTTACCAATATCAAGTCAGTGACTCTACGGTTGTATCACCGAGATTAGAGTCGGGTTCATTAGGTTTACAGAAGGAATGCATTTAGCCCAGTGTCTTCAAATGTGCAGAATATAACCTATATTGGGCTTCATACATGAGTTGAAATGGAAAGTGGGGAGAGAAGCAGAAGGAAAGAACTAAAAGCAGCTTCAAACACTGGAAAACTCGGGAAAACGCGTGGAATCTACGTGAGGATTTTAGTGCTAATGAAAATGAGACTGGATAGCTTGTGAGATTATGCAGCCAACAGGCACCGGGCCAGGCCGGAGATAAATGCAGAGCAGATCCAGAGAAGCAGACTAGCCAATAAAAATACCTGCAGTAACAGTGAAGAACCTGTTTTCAGAGAGTTAGTTTTCACCAGAGAATTCAGCTTGCTCATGCTATCGAATAACTGAATCTAACTCAGCTATCCCAGATCCAAGCATGAGGCAACTCGGGGACTACCTGAGACTTAATGCACTGTCTTGTTCCATTCCTACAGAAAATAGACAATAAAAGAAACAAGATTTTTTCCCCCGTTTTTGTTTTTTTTTAAAGGGGTGGATGCCTGACCATAATCCCGTCATTAGCTATTTATTCATGTCTCTGCCAGGGATATTTTGGAAATGCGGCGACCCTTGCTTTCAAACTGAGGCTAACCACAGGAGTTGCTCCTGGAAGCAATCAGGCTTTTAAGGGCTAAATTTAGGCAGTGGAGCCACATAATTTCATTGCCTCTCCTCTGCTTTGTAAGGAAGACAGCCAAAAAGTGGGATTACTGCTCCTCAGAGGGGGAAAGAGTACAGCATACAAGGAAGCATGTTATGACTAGAAACTGTTTAATTTCCACAGGTCTTCACCTGCACCACATTAGCACAGATCTCTCCATTGTTTGTGATCAAAAAAGCAAAAGCATTCCCATCAGTATCATGGAAAATAACACCAGTAAAGACACATTAGGTCTTCTGATCCACCAGCCCTGCTCAATGCAGTTTTCTCCAGGGCCTTCCATTCACTTTCAGGGACTTGAAAATGGTTTTGCTTTCAACAATGACAGACAGCATATTCCATTTCCATTTCCATCTGCTCGAAGAACTGTGTATTGAAGGCTTGAGACTCTCCTCTCAAGACAGCATTAACAAGACCCATGTGAGAAGGGTTAGCCCAACAGAAGCAAGTGTGCAAAAGTAGAGGGAATCAGACTAATCTGAAGACAATGCATGCAAAGCATCAATAATAAACTGTTCTTCACTGCCCCCCTTTTTCTCACCTTCTCTCTCTTCACCATCTATTTAAAATAAAAGGTCTTTGGAGTGAAGACCTTTGTCTTCTTACTTGAAAATTACTATGCAAATATATGCAGTAAATAATAACTCATAACAATGTCTTCTGGGGACCAGGTTAAGAAAAAACATGGCTGGAAGATAAAGTTGTTAATCACTAAGGCTAGGGACAGAAATTACACATAAACCGATTTGAGTAATCAAAAACTGATTGAAACCTGTAACAGAGCAGAAGCTCCATGCACATAAACCAGTTTCAAAATGGCTGAAACTGGTTTAAGATAAAGCTGACTGAATGGGGTACCATATTTAACTGATTTGGGTCAAACTGGTTTATGAAACTTCTGTCCCAGGCCCCTTCCTGGTTCAAGTTAAATCATAGCCCCCCAGCACCCCAGCATCCCTCCCAGCCACAGGCTGGGCTGGGCTGGGCTGGGCTGGGCTGTCTGCAGAGAAAGGTTGGGGGATGGTGGAGGAGGAAGGGACTCCCTCCCCCCGCCACAAGAAAACCCCAACTGGGGCCAGGGAGGGGGGTTACATTTCCCTTCCCCAATACAGAGCTGCCCTGCCAAAAACTTAGTGCTGGTTGCAACTGTGGACTACAAAACCCAGAGGCACCTGGAAGCAGAAAGAGGAAGTGATGAGCAATCCTGCAGAGTCCTGCTGCTGTGAGTCTGAACTGCAAATCCTAGAAACCTCAGGGGCAGGAGGAAGAGGAAGTGAACACACAGCCCGAGTCGTGCTCTAGTGTCCCCTGGCTTCTGGCCTGAGCCACTGCAGGCATGTGGCTGCATTTTCTGAATCAAAAGTGAACATCTGCCGTTGTTTCTCAGTTTAATCTCTGCATCTTAAACTAAACTGCAAAGACTGAATTGATTCAGCCTCAGGCTTTTTGACTGTCTGTACTTAGCCTAAGACCACTGAGGCAAAGGGTAAAGCACATGATTTCAAATGTCAGCTCTAATGAGATGCAGCCCAACTGAAAGGCATGAAAGCCTTTCCCCTTGCCTCCTCATGCTCTGCCAGATGGACTATTAAATTCACTTCTGTAATTGGGGATGGGTTCAGACTTTAACAAAATGTTCTGAGAGAACCTTCTCGCTGAGCCTTAGAGAGGCTCCTCATGGAGACAGATACTTAGTTTACAGTGCCTTCTTTCCCCGCATATCGACTGCTCTTCCACTAAATACCTGCAACATTGCTAACCTCAGATATTCAGAAATCCCGAGTCAGGGCTCCAAAACTCAGGAGAATTATAAAAAAGTAAAGTAAAGTAAAATTGTCAGTTGGTGAAACTCATTTCTATAGAAAAAACTGGGAGGAAGGGGTGGAGAGGTTCCATTTCTAAACTGGCTGAAGACTAAATAGGAGAAAACACTTCAGACTAAAGAGAAGACATTTTTATCCTTATAGGCCTTCTCCACCTCCAACTTCTTTGAAGATGAAGAAACTTCAAGGGTAAAAACCATTCAGACACTTTCGTGCCTTACATGGATATAGTGAATTCCTTCTTTTCTTATAATACAGCCCAACCAGCATTATTTGCCCTCAGACAGCACTGACATATAAATGCACTAGGCAGTAATGAAGAAGGCAGAATACATGACTGCACAAGTTAAAAGAACAATTCCCAAGTAGGGATTATAGACCATCTATCATCAAAGGAAAAGCTCTGTCATCGTTGGAAGTACTGTAATGAGGCACATGCAGAAAGAAAATGTAATCAAATTCCATTTGCTATTGACTTTCCCCCAGCCACCACTGAGAGAATCAGCTAGCTGGGAAGCCTCTAGCCCTTCACCACCTGCTTTGTCCAACCTAATAATTTGTAGATGCTTCTGGTTGCAACTGAAAAACTTTACACTTATTAATCATAATCTAAGGATCTTTTCTTCTGCTTAGATATATTTATAACTACTGTACTTCAAAAGTTGCTCCATTAGAGACTTAAAACGTAAATCTGTTTGCTGTCAAACACTTCATAAGAGCTTTGTCTTTTATATGATGGGAGAGTATAGGGCTTGGGTAATTAATTAAAACCACCCCTGCTATGGATACACCCACTGATGGACTTCACTGTGTAGCTCTACCTATGCATCCCATTTCTGACCTGCAACACCCTTTGTTTCAATGGAGTCTAAAGCTGCCCCTACAGCCAATGGACTGACCTTCAAAGTAGAAAACTGCACAAGTACCTCAAGATTTGGTCCCCCATGAGAAAATAAAGGACAGGTAAGCAGTAGGAAACCTTCTATTTAAAGCTAGAGCTTCAGACTGGATGCAGCTAATCCGCCATAATAAGGAACTGGACTTCAGCTTCTCTTAAAGATCTGGATTGCAAGTGGATGGTTATAAATACCTTAAAGCACTGCAGTGTGTCTTCCAAAAAAGCAAACCAGGTATGAAACACTGTTTGTGAGGCTTTCAGGCCCAAGTCTGGCTGGGCTCTGTGATGGGTACTATATTACAGTCCTTAAAGAAATCCTTTAAATGTTTCCATTTCTGTGATTTCTAAAGGGTTCTCTGTTCCGCATTAACAACTTTAAAGGAAGGCAGTGCAAACAGAGCCACATAAAGTTCAATATACTGTCACTCAGGCAAACCTCAAAAGCTTACTTTGCTGGACCTCAAACAGAGATATCTGCAGGAAACCTAGGAAGCAATTAAATGAAACTCATATTCTTTCAGTCAAAGAGAGCAACAAAAGTTCATATGAAATTCACTGATTCAAAACTGTCTGTGTGATTCTTCCACCCTCTGGCTGTATTCAACAGGTGAAAATTGACATTCAGAACAAAGCAGAAGGGGGGGTTGGTTTGTTTGTTTGAAGAAAAAGTGCAAAAAAGGCATTATAAGCCCCCTTCAATGTAGAAACAAGCAATATTCAGGGTGCGGGAAAAGATCTGAACAGAGCACCTTCTCTTCCCCCAGCTGTCACATTAGGGAACTCATACTTGTGCAACATGAATGCAAAACAGATTTAGGCTACAGTTTTCCAAGGAGATACAGAGTGTAGGCTCCAAAACTCCCATGGTATTTCAATGAAATTGGGTGCCTAGCTCCTTTTCACACACAAAAAAAACCCAACCCTGCCAAGCCAAAATTATGTAAATATGGGCAACAGCACTCAAAGCAATGCACAGGAAGGCCACACAGTGCTGCTTCCCACCAGCACCAAATTAGCTATCCCAGAGACTGAAGAAACCATCATTCTCAGAAGCAAACAACCTTTGACACCTTTGCCAAGACCAAGGGGCCAGCTGCAGTGGAGTTCTGTAATGTGGCCATATGTCTATTAGAAAATGGTTTGAGATCCATCAGTTGGAGAGCTCTGAACCAACTGGCCTCTGCCCCTGTCTAATTAGCGCTGGAGATGGGAATGTGAAGGCAGTGACTCTTATCTCTACTCGCTACTCACCAGGGACCCAATTCAAATTGATAACCTCACAGAAAGCCCACTGCTAGTCCTATGTACAATCTTCCCACCTGCCAAATTTCATCTTAGTCACTACATCTGTCTCTTCAACAGGAAGCTTTGCTCATCAAAAAACCACAGCATTACCCTATCACTGGTAGCCTGGGACAGTGCTATCATAATGAATTAGTGGTTCAGTTATTTCTTAAAGCAAGAGTCCTGCAGAAGAAGAGAAAGATTGCAGCTGCTGTCAAGTACCATCAAGCCAATACCAAACCACTGTAGGATTTCATTTATTATTAATAGTAGCAGCATCTCATCCTCAGGTTGTTTGCTTTTTTATCCCAGAAGATTTTGAAGTGCTCTGCAAAACTATTAGCATCCATGTTATTAGGTAATCCTTATACCTAATATAATGTATATCATACACACGGACAACAATTTCCCTGCCCCCAGTGATGAGAAACTAAAGCTGAAATGGAGCATTGTAGCTGTGTAGCAATGCATGGATTTGCTATGGTGACTTCTCTGTTCGCATAACTCCCTCCAAGTCAGAGGAGTTATGCCAAAACAGAACCTGATCCTCTGTTACACAACAGTTGAGGACAGGAACTAAGATGACAACCGCATCCACATGACAACACAGGAACAATAAAAGGTATCAGAACAGATGCACCCAAATCTGAACAAGGCCAGGACTGCTGGCAAACACCCCTGCTATTAGATCTTTAATGAGTAGATCCTATCAGGCCCTTTCTTCCCCTGAAAGCCTGTTTACCTGAAGAAGCACAATCATTTGCTAAGTATATTCTGTTTTAATATCAGTAACACACATACGTAAGCACAGCAGACAAGAGTATCAATAGCTCAGGAGGGAATGGAGCCAAGTGAGGTGGTGCTAATTCTATTCAGCTTCAACATCCCCTCTATATTCTTCCAGACACTCAAATGATGACCCATCCAAGCCTTACAAAGACACAACAGGCCAAATTCAGCCTTGTTGTAACTCCATGCGCTACATTTAGTTTGCACTAGAGACCGAGTTGTACCAGAGACCTCCCATAAAAGTAATCCATTTCATGAGTGTCAGCAAGGGAAGGGAACTAAATCATATTCAGTGTCGTAGGCTGTGATGTCAGGGCTACACGGTCCTATGTGAGTACATCCGGAGTTGTAATCCAAGGACTGGGGATGAATAGGTACAGCCACATGGCACACCCCGCACTCAAGGGGAGGGATGTTCCCCAGCACGCTCTGCCCACCTACTACCGCTTGCAGGCAACACCCTGAGAAAGGTGAGCCCTCTCTCTGCACCTATTGGTGAGACCTGTCTATAGAGTGCTTGAAGTCAGAGATTGAGGCTGCCCCTGGAGTGGTTTTACTGGTGTCCTTCTATGTCTGGCACATGTTAGTAAGAACAGGCGGGTGTTTGGGAGTGTCCCTGCCTGCACACCCCAAGGACACGGCGCAGGAAGATCCAATGGGACTCAGGGGAATATTCGCACAACAGCTTGAGAAATCCTTCCATCACCTCTGCTTTCTTCCCAAAGGCAGGGTCGAGTTGCACCTCGCAGATGGAGACACGCAAGCTTTCGTAAGCAACAGCTTTCACCTGGTCAGATGCTACGCTTTCACCGGGTAAAAGCACCTATTCCTTCCTCCTTGCTATACTTTCTTCCAGAACGGGTACCAGCACCGCCACAGCAGCTCTGGCGGAAGAATCAAATGCATACCCCCTGTATCTAAGCAGTCTTGAAAATTTAATATGACCGGCTACTTCTGGAGGACGGGACGTCTAAGCCAGTGCCTCGCACACCAGAGTTAAAATCCCTGTCAGAACGCGCCTGCCTTAATTATTTTTTAAGCAGGTCTCGTAATGACGGAGTAGCTGTAAGCAAATCCTTCAGTGAGCATTAAGCAGACACCAGCGTCTAATGTTTTAAACGGTTTAAGCAGTTAAAAAAAGGCTGAGGTGGCAGCACGATGCTGGCAGAAAACAAAATGACAACAGCAGCAAAAGGAGGGCAGAAATGCTTTGCGTGTCGGCTTGGAGCAATCACGTTAAACCAGGGCATCAACAGAGGACACAGTGGTTTGGTGCCGTGCCACAGCCTTCTGTGCCTCTCAGCTGGGATGACCAAGTGCTAGATGGGAACATCTCAGAGGGAGAATCTCAGCACCTAGAAAACTGATTACAGTTATGGAAGAGAGAGAGACTACGAAGCTTATGAGGCTGCAAGCATGACAATAGGAAGGAGAAACGCCCAAGCCAACGTCAAGGACAACCCCAAAATCTCTCTGAGTGGAGCTGTTCTGTCAAAGCATATCTTACAAGGTTTTGAGTCTCACTGGGGCAATTTAAAAAGTGCTCTTCCATCTGCTCTTGCAATATGAGCCTGAAAAACTTAATTAACAAAAAAGGGAGTGAATAGGCCCCATTTCTCAGGGAAGAAAGTTTCCCCAACACACAGACAATGTGCCACTGTGGAGAATCAACTCTACTACCCACATCAGAAGGAAGGGGGTCATATGGACCATGCAGGGGAGTGGAAAAAAACACAACACTTGGCTTTCCTGCTTTGGTTTTCCCTCTGTCTTGTTTTGTGAACCAGCCCCAAAGACAAGGTAGAGGCAAAGGGCTTACTTGCACTGGTTAAAACATTAGGCCTGTTTTCTTCTTTTTTGGCAATTCTCTCTCATTCAAAGTTACACTGTTTGTTCACAATTTAAGAACAAAAGGCAGCTTCAAAAGCAGATGGTCCTGTCCTTTCCCCCTCCTCCCCTCCCCGCCAGGAAAGCTGATCTTCTGGCTGCCTCAACGAGCTGCGAACTTTGTGGGCTTCAACAGTTCTACAGGCATATCTGCCCACTCCTTCCAGCATGAAAAACCCAGCATGTGCAGCTCAGGGGTATTGTCTTTCTGTTACGATTGGCTGAAGAGAGGCTTTCTGTAAAGTGAATGCTCTTAAATGACGTAACTGCTGCTCTGTGTTTTGGGGCTATTCAAATCCAAAAGAGAATTTATTTAAACTAAAAGAGAGAGAGAGAGAGAGAGAGAAAGCTGTTCAAGAATGTGAGTCACGCCTTGAGTCACTAAAATGGAATCAAGCAGAAGCTCATTAAGTGGTTCATTCAAACACCTTTAGTTCCTTAATCCAGACAGAAAGATTTTACAGTTCATTAAAAAGAATGGGGTTTCAGAATGAGGTTACTAGTGTGAATGTCAGGCATCCAGACAAACACAACGTACCAGGCTCAAACCAGGGGGAACGAGGTGACATGTGATGGCCAATGTTGTACCGGGAGGTCGTGATCTAGTGGTGCCTTCTGATTGAGGAATCTGTGCAACTAACTGGTTTCTGGCCTATAGTTTTAAGTCTTACCTTCAGCCAATACTGAAATATTCCTGACTGCTTTGTTTTCCACCCACATCTCTCAAACCCTTAATAACTTAAGCCTCACAAAGGCCCTGTGAGAGGAAAGGACCATTATGCCATTTTACAGATGAGAAAGGAGAGATTAGATGATTCAGTGCAACAGCCGGGGCTCTGTACTCAGGAGGCTTAAAGTTATGCTCTGCAACAATTACCAATGCTCCTTCCAATTTTCTTTTGCCATTTTCCTAGTAGATAGCAACCCCTGCACGCTGATAAAGTCCTCGCAATATGTAAAGTACCTAGGCACGGCAATGAAGAATGCATTACAAAGGTAAAGGATAGCCAGATTCGAAGCTTAGCTGATGTAGAAGTCAGCAAGTCCAACACCAGACACAACAGCTGCCTAATTTCCTGCATTCTCTTCGTTCTGTGCTCCTAAAAATAATATAAGGAAGTGGTTTGTTAAAAAAAACCACTGTAAGTAAAGAGAAATGCTCAACTGTTCCACAGCACTACTTTTATCACCAACCCGTCTCGTCTGCCATTGTAGTACGATACAACCTGACTGGATTCTCGTCAGGAGATGGTCACTATTGAAGTTCCCCCAATGCACAGCCTTCCCGTCTAGTCTCTTCAGTTGTGGAAGTGCCAATCCCACTCCAATTGTCCTTTTGATGTTTGCTTGCCATGCAACTCTGCTGCCTTGAATTACACAAAAGATGGCTGATCCCAACTGACCTTATTCAAGGCAGCAGAAATCCTGCATGATGGCACGCAAGATATTTTCACTTGAAAAAACTGAGATTCAGGTGGATCAAAACAAAGCCTCCATCCATAAATTATTACTACTCTTAGGGTCCATCTACATGTTGGCCTATGGCAACATAATGATGCACTATGTCGCCATACGGCGCACTACAGTGACGTAGCAATCACGCAGGTCTACATGTTGTCACCAGTGTTGTCACTGTAGGAGCACACTCCCCCGGTATAGCACACCACTACGGTGATGGAGGGACAAAATCTGACTGTGCACTGCACACATGGCGCAGTAACTGCCTGTACTGCACCGTGCTTTAGTACTCACAAAAGAAGTACTAAAGCACAGCGCCGTAGCAACATACCCATAAGGCAGTATGTCAATGCACCCTTAGTGTGGTCAGTGTTGATCAGTGACATCCAAGCCCGGATCTTCAGCTGACATCTGGGTCAATTCACACCACCTGAGGATCTGGGCCAATGGATTAGGTGGTAGGTAGGAGGATTCTCTGGATGTCTGAAGACCACCAGAGGGGTGGCCTTACAAGGCACGGCAACTGCATTTAGAACATTGTCTGAGTGTTGAGTTGTTCAGGGAACGTGCACTTTATATGCTTACAGTGGCCAAAGTCTATCAGGCAACATTTAAGCCACTTTTATTCTGAAGACAAAAGTTTATCGGGTAAAAAAAAAAAAAAATTACAGACAACAACTGCAAAGTAGTGAGAAAGAAGGAATGCCCAACATAATAAAGACCAAAAAACCCAACAGAACAACAGAACCGCGTGTATCTGAAGGGTCCACTGTAGGGGCTGAGCCAACTACCCTGGGTTGTACAAGAGAGAAAAACCGGGAAAAGTAAACACGCAGTTCACGCAAGAGGAAATGTTTGAGCAAGATGGTGCCAAAAGAGGCATGAGCCAGGGTGCTTAGAAGAGTAAACTGTACAATTTCTTAAAAGAAGCATGTTGCCCTGTCCCGGACTCTCATCCAAAAGAATTCTTGGGAGATTACTTTCTGTCCTCTAATATTTATCTGTTCATGCTCCCTCCCTGATTCATGCTTGGGCGGAGCAGATGGAACTACCTTTGTTTAAGGTTGCCCAATGCTTCCCATCATAAATGAAAGAATGAATGAGTACCCACGTAGGCACTCGCTCTGAAAAATAAAGCAAACTGTTCAACAAGGAGATAGGTCATTTCCAAATGTGTGGCCAGCAACAAATACTTTGCACATTGGGTCACTACTTACCCGGATCCTGAGGATGGTTACACCTTCTCCCTAGGGCTCAGAGAAGTTTCTAATTTAAATTTTTAACATCTCTTATAAAGCACCATAAGGAGATGCATGTATTTTGCTTGTTTACCGTCCTGCATTTGGGCTCTGTGCGCGCAACAGAAAAGAACCACCAAAGCAGATGTCAAGGATGGGCAACATAACCAAGGCCCAGCAGGTTCTCCATAGTTACCCAGAGCAGCTTGACAGATTTCAGTCATGATCCTTAGCTTTAGTGCAAGTACATAAATTGACTAGTATAAGCTGTACATTGAGAAACAGGGCCAATGCCTTCCCCTTTTCAGCCTCTACCCAGCTAGCCAAAAGAATCAACTATGATAAATTCACTCAAGCTCTTTTCTGATCTGAGTTACTTCTGTGCCTAAGGAAGTCATTTTGAACAAAACCTTATTATTGATTTACAATATATGAGAGCTATGGGGCTGCAGTAGATATCAGCCTGTGCATATATTTTCTCTACAAGAAAATTAGATAAAACTGCCCTCAGGGGGAAATCCCAGCCTGAGACTTTTGCATCAGAGGCTTTAGGACACCAGCAAAGAGGGAAAGGATGTCCCAGACAGCCCTCCTGTCTAGAAAGCGTTAAACCAAATGAACTAGAACATAACTGCTGAATGCAGGCATAAGCAATGGGAAAGCTATAGATGGTGTTGAGTGACCCACTTAAGAAAATTATGCCTCCAAACCAAAATGCCCTATGCATTTGCTGGGGATTACTGCACTTCATCTGAAGCATGCCCTAATCACCTAGAAATACTTTTCTTTCATGTCCTCTTGGATAATTATCCCCACTGTGCACTTGCTGTACTACCAAGAATAAACATATTGACAGGAAACGTGAAGTGTGTTCTGTATACTGTCCTCATCAGCAATTGCCCTTTATGTTTTCCTATAACACAGTGAACTAAGAAGTCTAATCTACTCCCACAGAATCAATGGCAATGCTCCAGCAGAAGTTCTCAGAGGAAGCCATCCTCTCATCAGCACCATGCCTGGATGCCTCTTACCCCGTCTTCAGGATAAAAGAACAAAGTTAGAAATACTGTACAAGGAATGCTGTGACCTAAGAAAGAGCACTCTGTTTCCTCTGTATAGGAGTGCAAGCTCCAAATCTAGCCTAGAAGGATGGAAAGGGAAGTAGGGAATGCAGGTAAGTAATTTCACCTTTTATTGCCTTTCTGAAGGAAGAAAGTATGTGACCTGAGCACTGCTTCCCCAATGATTCTAGGAGGTTTGTAAATCCAGCATAAAAAAGCCATCTCAGGGGGGGGGGGAAGAGTAATAATAATAATAATGTATGCATTTGGTGATACAAAACCAAACAACAATATCATGGACCCAGTTCCTCTTGTATTCAAACATTCAGATTATATCTAGGGTGCCCTCAAAAGTATCTCAATGCCACAGTAAGATTTTGATCATAAAAGGTTCTCCTTTTTGTGATTTCTAGGTATAGCTTACTGCACATTCTGCATCGTATGAAGGATGAGACACTGTACCCAAGCAATTCCAGTTTTGACCCTCTTTGTATAGAGGGGTCACCAAAGTACATCAGCCAAATGCAGCCTTAACAAAGGAACAACCAACAAATACATGACTAGTGTTCTTCCTTCATCCAACCTCTCAGACTATTTGGATAAAGACAAAGCATTGCTCACTGGCACTGGCAATTTCTGTTAATTGCACCAAAGCTTTAAATATTAGGTTGGTCACAACATGGGTGTCTTTACACGTGCTCTGGGGTGGGGCACTTTAATTAAAGCAGCTCTCAGGAGCCCGTCTAATTGAAGTGCCCGCACTGTCTCATGTATTCAGCGTCCTGTATTTCAAAATGGCAGCAGGGGGTGCTTGAACTAAAGCTCATTACACACGTGTTAGTTCAAGTGCCCACGCCAACATTTTGAAGTGTGGGGATGCTGAATACATGTGACGCCAAAGCTGCGGGAGAGTGCTAATTAGTTTGTTCCAGCAAACTCAATTAATTGAGTCTGCTCTGACATGTTTTAATTAGCATGGGTCGGAGCAGGCATCGGGCACGTGCATAGATGCCCTTCAACATGGCTGATATCATGTTTCCTCCTGAACAAGTCACCTTCCCACCAGCCAGATTTGGGTACCTCTATTTCATTTGCTGGTCTATTCTTTTTCAAGTAATCTCCTGTATAATACTGCTGGACACCAAAATCTAAGTCTCTATTTGCCAGTGTTTTGAAGAAGGAAAAACCAGAACAATTTGGAACATAAAGAATGCAAGAAGACGACAACAGGTGTGGAGAGATGGTCTCAGAAGAGCTTCGTATGCCAGCTGGGATATGAACCAAATACTTTACAATTTCATCAGGAATCCATCATCTGCTACAAACACTGAACATGTCTCAGACTGCACATAGGCCAATATTGGGTTCATTGCAGTGTGTGCAGCTGCTGACCAAAAATAGCCACCCCTGGTTCCATTATGAAAAGCTATCAAGAACGCTGGTACAAACTGGTTGGGTTACTTCCTTTGACAAAAGGATGAAAATCAGTGTAACGCATGTGAAGCCCTGCACTAAGATCCTGCGCTTTATTTTGGGCACTGAGCCAAAAGAGACACATGGGGGGGACAAAACCCACAAATAATATTGAGTTACAAGAGTCCTCCCTTCTCCTCAACAATCTATCTTTTGGATCAAAAATGGGGAAAATACCAGCTGAAAACTGATCTTTACTCAAAGAGTATTTTCTCCACTTATTCGTTTGATCCTCATCTGCTGGTGAGATGTTAGGTCTGTCAAACCACTGTTTTCCCAGAGAGAGCTTACTGTAGCTACATGCTAACTGTTTAGACTGCATTTAAAAAAACACCTTGCTGAAGTTTTGGTCCAGGGTCAGATCAGGGAAGGAGCCAGGGTGCTAAGCTCTTCTCCCAATACTACCAGTGATTCAACAAGCCACTGAATCTCTCTGCACTTTCTCCATCTGTAGAAACAGCACTTACCTTTTAGGGCTGTTTTAGAGTTACTGTTTGGAGAGATTTTTTCAGATACTGTCATAAAAGATCCTGCAGCTGCTCAATATATTATGCTCTCTCTTTCCTGAGTAAATTAGGAATTCATTCTAAGTGCTCACATGAAGAAATAGGAGAGAAGCTAAATTGGATCCACTCTCACAACTCCCTTCCTTACAGGAAAGGAATCAGCAGTAATACCAGTCGAGACTTTATGCTGCAACCATGATGCTTCACTTTCTATTAAAAAAAATGCTGCTGGCTTGATTTTTTAGCTAATTAAATCAAACTGGCACAGATCTGCCACAGAGCAACCACACAGCAATAGTGTTCCTTAAACCCTTGCATCCCCTAACAGTGTCTTGCCTGGAAACTATACTGTATGCACATAGCAGAGCAGCAGAGATTTCCTGGCCTTTAATGGACAAAGAACCAAGAAGCTTCCCATGGATATAAAAAACATCATCAACGCTAGTCACTGGTGAATTAGTATTTAGATTCTCTTTGGATCAGCTCAGGACAGGACAGTATAGTCAGTCATATGAACTCAGATAAGACCAAGCACTCCATCAACAGAGAAGTAGAGGAGCAAACGCAGTCATTATGCTATAGTAAGCAGGAGCCCGGCCTCCGGCCAAACAGAATAAAACTAACAGACAAACAACCAGTCTGCAATCCTGTTCTCTGTCCATATTACAAAGAATGACTAACAAGGTTCCCAATTATTAGTAAGGACCATTCAAGAGAGCAAGGGTTGAGTCCTTTGAGGTGATCTGTGTCCTCAGGTCTAACTCAGGTGTTCAGTGTGATGTCTCCACAATTTGCAAATTCCTTTGGCAAAAAAACCCAACACAATGAGAAGCAGTAAACAAGATTTCCTTGTTGTGTTACATTACACTGCTCCCACCAAAGTGTAACCTTCCTCAGATCCTTGATAGCCTCCTTAATTAAAACTGTTGCTATGTTACTTTGATGGCATGGTCCCTCATTAAAAAGATGTTTCTCGAGAAACTGGAAGAAGCTGGTACCTACAGAAGTGTCAGTGGCACTAGGTGTGACTGCACTTCCAATTAAAGTCTATGAGAAGTCCTTCTGCTTTGTCACATAAAAAAGGGTGACAACATCACACTTAGGGCTTTTTTTTAAAGTAGGAGGCTTCCACTGCTTAATGGTGTTCAGCCTCTCCAATTTTCCTCCAGTTTCACTTAACTACTCAGATTAATGACACAATTAAAAATCTGCACTTTCCAGCTATTGCACTCTTCAAGTTAGTGAAGAAAAAAACCCAACACATTCCTAGAACAATATTTCCTAGATGGCTACAATCCCTCGAAAAACACTTGCACCTCATCACCTCTAACAAAAACTTTCATTTTCCAGTGCATTCTCCGGGAACAGAAGGGAAGGAAGTTGCTGATTACACAAATTCTACGTTCCTTTTTAAATAAAATGGACCTCAGGCGTCTCCCATTTCCACCACTGGTTCCCCAGTAAGTCACCGAACACGTTAAAAAAAAAAGCTCCAGCTTTTTAACTCACTGCTTGATCTTGCTGCCCCTCAACTCAACAACCAAATTCCTTTGGCAAAACACGTGAACACACATTCCCAGAGAAACTTAAGTCCTGTACAAAACCAATTGTACCCAACTTCTACTCAGGACATTGGAGGCACTCAGTATCTTACAGGACCAGACGTAAAATTTAGGTGTAAGTAATCTAAAAACCACTGACTTCCACTCTGGATAACTAAGTCACTTTTGAAAATAGGACTTAAGGTGCTGTTAATAATTTACCCCAAGTCTTTTAATTACAAAGGATAACAGCAATACAAGAAGGGGCCAAAGAGCATACTGGCTGAGTTCAATGATGGTATGGTTATGTAACTGTTTGGAAGACATCTTGATATGGGTCTCCCTGTGAAGATGCAAGGCAGACTAATGTAGTAAGAAAAAACCAGGGATTGCCCAAACATGGAGCTAGAATAGAATGAACTGAATTAAAGATTATGCTAAAGCAGGTCAAGCAAAAATTACACAGCCAAATACCAGCACCAAAATGCCTTTGAAATCAAGGGCCAGACCAGAATATGGACCAGTTTTCAAGACATGGTCATTTCCAATCTGATTTTAAAAACTGATGACTCCAAAGAGCTACCCAAGGGAAAGGGAAGTGCTAGATCCCCACAGAGCATTAATAACAGAGACCACATAAAATATGACAAAGGTATCAGGATATACAACAACAGGAAGTGAGTCAGTATACAAGTGTGTTTGATGGCTATCAAGTTGCTTATTTTTTCCTTCAGCCGCAGCTGGAGACAAAGTGCTTCACAACAAAAAGCCAACTGTTCTGGTGGCCAATTTTCATAAATAGCTAAACAGGCAGTTTTTTATACTACAGGAGTACATATTTATCAGTGACGTGTCCATTGACTTCAATGCAGCTGCATCCACCCACACCATATCTTAGCCTGGCATTTCACACCCCTACATGCATGCAGATTCACATCTGCATACAAAGACACCGTCACTCCAATGTATTCCCTCAAAGCAGTTTATAAGTTTGAATGCCCCAAGTTACCAAACCAAAATGTCTTTCGATGAAGGGTTTTATCCATTCGTGGCTGTATGCTCAGGTGTGGAAGTCTAAGTCAGTTAGGCAACTAGAAGTGGCTGGGTGTGAAAATTCAGGGGATGGGATGAAGCCACTCTGAAAGTGTTGGGCATCTTTTTTATGGAAGATGCCAAGAAGATGCTCTGGAAAATGGAAGGTGCTTTGGAAGATGCCAGGACCTTGACTGGCCAAAGGCCTGAGCACCAGGCACCATAGCTGAAGTAAACAAGCCCAAATTTCTCCAGAGCCTTCTCTCTGGCATTGTGTCACTGCAGTTTACTATTATCAAACATTTGCTTTGCTATCGTTCAGCAAGGAAGGCAGAATTTGCTGGTAACTATTCATCCAGCTAAAGTATTACCTTAAAAAGAAAACCGCTCGTTTTTTCTTTGATATTGTTAGAATGAAAGACAACAGCTCATGGAAACATCTTTGTAGCCATAGTTCTGCTTAACCTCTTTGCCCCTGAATTCTTCCTCTTACACGATTGCCGTTTCATTTGTACAACACCTACCACAATAAGGCCTTCAGCTCGACTTGGGTGTAGAGCAAACTAAATGTTTGCAACAACAAGCACATAAAAGCTGGGAATGAGATGGCTCTACGGGGTCAAGAGAGCAACAAAAGATTGGGGGAGGCTGGGGGAGGGAAGTAAATTTCCAACTACTGTCCATTCCTTGGTGACCATCCAAAGAGACTGCTTAAATGGGAACACCATGCACAGAAGAGGAGTAGGAATTTGGCCTCAGATGTAATGGCTTTCCTTCTTCACTTTTCCTGGGCACATAAGCAGACCCTTGGGAAAGAAAAGAAACGCGATCCACAGGAACCAGCAAGCATAGGCAGACTAGCTTTAATGTACATAACAGAGATGATAAGATGTGGTGTCATGGTCTTCAGCAAGCTGAGTATGTACCTGAATCCTCAGCAAGCTTGTACCCCCCGCCCCCATGCTAAGTCTCCTCCTGCAACTATACCTTCCCTCGCCACATGAGAATGCTGTGAGATTCCCTTCTCCTTTCAGTGGGCTATCGCGCACAGGGGCGGATCTAGAGGAGGTTGCAGTAGCACGGACACTCCCCATTTCAGTTGATGACAATGCAAGAGCAGCTGCCAGCAACTTTAAGTCCCCCAAAATGGGTAAGAATTCCCACCCCACTTCCCCTCCGTGCTCAGGGGCACCTCCTCTTCCCTTCCCTGACCTGCTGTGCATCACAGCTGATCTCTTGTCTTCTGCAAACTCCTCCTTGATGCAGGTAGTTGCTTCCACTTTTGTCTCTTGTCTGATAAGCCCAGGCTGCAAACTGCGCAGATGTCAGCAAGAGACTTCTAGGAGAAGGCAGGAACAATTTGTGCCTGCTACCATCTGCCCTCTCCATACCATCAACACCAGATGAAAATCACTACAGGCAAATACCCACCAAGCTCCACCAGATAATCCCATTCAGGGGCAGACAGAGACATCTCAGGAATTCTACCAATGCAACACAAGGGGCGCGTCTACACGTGCCCCCGACTTGCTTTAGCAAGTACTAAATGACTACGCAGTAACCACCATTACTGAGCAGTCCCAGCAGCATGCGGGTTGTTTCCAACCCTACTCGGGTTGTTTCCAACCCTACTGTGAAGTAGCATCGGCATTACAGTTTGTGCCCACTGATGCCACATCACCATAGCTCTTCACTGTGGTGACGTAGCGTCTTGTGTAGATGTGCTCAAGGAGTAGGAAAAGGTTCCTTTTTGGTGCCAAACCTAGCAATTAATTTAACCACCTGCATGTCAGAAGAAGTACCACTGTTAGGCATCTACATTCCTTGGTCATTTCAGTGTCCCAGTACTTATCTGTTCTCACAGATATTAGTATGAGATTGCTGCCTGGGCCACCACTGGCACAGAACCAGGAACGCTACCACCAGAGCATTTGATCACTGCTCCACACACAGATGTCGAAGAGTGTTACAAGGATTACTTAAAGCTTGCTGTAGCCCCTGAGGCTGGTATTCTTGTCCCACGTTACAGTTGGGAAAACTGAAACAGAATGACCCCAGGGACTTGATTTCCAAAACTTTAACATGTAGCGCAAAAAATATGCACTTGGATAAATTAGGCTACCATTACTGTCTATTTAATCAGGTGGCATCTTGGCAGATGCAATTATCATCATACCATCATAGTAACTGCATGCACAGCTCATATGTGCAGTATAGGCATATTCAGATGAGCATGCACGTGTGTTTCCCTGGGGACAAAGAGCAGCAGCACGTAGTTGTGCCACTGCTACTTGTCCCTGGGGATCACCGCTATACACATACTCTGGCACGCAGTAAGTTGCCCTGGGTGGGGTAGGGGAGGCTAGGGCCATCACCTAGGCTGGCCCCAACAGCTTTACCTGGGGTCCTCCCAAGGCTGCAGAGATGGTGATCCAGGCAGGTAGAGCCTGGCCAGCAGCCAGAACATGGTTCTGGCTGGCCAGACTCTGGTTTCGGGTGGCACATCTCCTGGTGTCAAAAAACCTGCCACACTGCAAATTAGCAGCATGGCAAGCCTCGCGTGCATATTCATCTGGACACGCCCTAGGAGTCTGCCAATCTACATGCATCTGGCATGGCTAAAAGGCTTGAAAACCCAGCCCATAAGTGGCTTACACAAAGTCAAAGGGTGATAGGTGGCACAAAGGGATCCAAATCTACCTCCTAGTTCTATGCCTTCACAGCAAAGGCAGTATTGATTACATGGATACTAGAAAGCCATCCTATAACATGTTGCCCATGCCATTTGTTGGTGCTTGTTTCCAGGCACAAAGTAAATCCAGACATATTCAAGCTGAATGGGCTATTTTATATTAAGTGGGAAATAAAAGGGAATGAGCAGAAGCCTATCCTTCATGGAAGCTCTGCTGGTTACAAGGGAATACATATAAAAAAGGACGGGAATTCTGGGGATTGAAAGATGCAGCACACGAAGGAGGAAAAAATTAATTGGTACAGTGCCTGTACAGAAATTCATATGTACAGAGGGAAAAAATTCATGTCTACATATGTATCACCAACCCTTTCCAGCCTTAGTAACCTCACCTGGGACAAATCTTCCAAGAAAATTCTTCTGGCAATACTAGAATAATTTCTGCCCTAGTCTGGATACGAACTCCAGGACCTATTGGTATCAGGAGCTAACACTTTGCCTGGTTTAGGGCTGTGTAATGCTTTCAAAAACGTTTCTTCTCTCCAGTCCTCTCTTCCTACCACCACCAGCTACAGTAGGACTTATGGGCTGTCCCTCAAGGCAGCTCTCCGACCTCTAAGACAACAGCTATAAAACATACCACAGTCCTACCCCTTCTGATCGGCAGCCTCTGATTCTTTCAGAGGACCACTCAGATCCTTTGCCACAAATCTAGATGCAAAGCCCTTCAGAATAACTGAAATCTCCCCTTGTTATCTAGCAATCAATATGCTGCCTTGTTTGACTGCTCTTTGTTTGCCTTCGAAGGCTATTTCTCTGAAACTCCCAATCTTCTCCCTCACCTAAATATTGCTCCTCTTAAAGCTGTCTGCTTGCTGCACTGTTCACATCCCTGTCAATCCTCTTTCTTGCTGCTCCAGCTGCAGTATCTGTGCAACAGCTGAAGGCGAGGCATTTCACAGGTCATGTGCCAGGCACCTGCGCACTTCTCCCTAGCGAGCTGGTACACTTGGAGCCATGAAGCAGCCTGCAACTGTACTGCTGGTTCCAGCAACCCTTATTTACATGGCTGGCCTTATCAGCTTTCTCTGTTTGGGAAGCTTAGCACTGCTGAATCAGGCCTTTATGCTGCGTGTCCCTTTGGAAGGAGTTCAGCCTTTCCCACTTTCTCTCTCAATATTCCTTTATGTCGGGCACTTCCCTTTGCATTCTGTTAAAGGCCAATTTCCTAACATCAGACTCTTCTGTTGCGAGCACAGATGCCCTACTGAACGAGTCCAATAGCAAGTGATGGTCTATGAACTCTGGTGTTGAGCATTCTCACATCAATCTCATTTGGCATCATCAACTCATCAGGAATAATTAAATGAGTCCAAATCCCATTTTGTTTGTTCAGATTAGATTGATAATAGCAAATGACCTGCAGACTGCCACAATCCAGCACTAACTTGCAAAGCTGTCACTTTATTTATTAGCCGCTTATTGTCAGTCTCCAAGACAATGAAATGAACTATGAGACGACAAGAATGTGATTGAAGACACTGCCAGAAAAGGGACACCCAACCTGTTGGCTGAGAAGTGACTTTAAGGTGAATGTAACATTTTTCATAGAACTTGTGGTTTTAAAATTATACTGACAAACAAGAGGCTTTATTAGCATTCAGAGCATCCCCTGCAGTGCTGGAAATTCAACCACAGTAATAATCATTGTTGGGGTTCATGAGAACAAGGCAGTGCTAGTGAAAGTGCTAAGCTAATTTCCAGGCTGAGAGAAATGCAAGTCCCTTAAGTTTTATTCAGTCCCTTCGGATTCCTAGAGAAAGCTTTTGTTTGTTGCTGATTTATACCGTGGTAGGGACCCCCTTATTGTCAGCTCTGGTCTTCTTCTATCTCATGCCTCTTCAAAATACCCTACAGGTCTGCAACAACATCCAAAAATCGCCCAGGCTCCTTTAACGCCCTTAACATCTATCCTAGCTGTATCTGCTGCAACAGCCACAATATTTATATCCTTTCTCTCTGCTGACTCAGTTTTGTCCCTCATCTGCTTAAAAACCCATGTCCTTAACTCAACTGTAATTTCTTTTTGCTTCTAACCATATCAGCTTTAGCATTTGAAAATGTACATATAACTAAAGCATCTCTCTATATATAGTGTAAGCTTTTGTATAGGAGACCCTGTATTTTCCCTCTTGTTTTTCAGGAACCAAATTCTCCCTTGTGGTTCACCTTTTCATCGCCCCAGCAGTGCCAAGAGACCACAAACTGGCTGGGTGCCCTCTGACAGGATTTTCATCTGCTCCAGGTGAAACTGGTGCAAACGTGCTGTAAACATCTCTTAACCCTACCACTGCTGTAGGAAGTATTAGTCCAGGAAGGCGCACAGCTGCTGTGCAGTTGCTTATTCTTCATTTGGAAGCACGCTGGATTTTTCACTTGGCCTTGGCTTGTGTAGAGCTCCTCAGGATAGTTTCCTGCTGGACCACAGAGTCTGTCCAAGAATTTGGGGGTAGGAGAGGCATTGGTTTCACTGTGCTTTTGAACATACAACTTCAACTATCTAAGGCTAGGGACAGAAGTTACACATAAACTGGTTTAAGTGATCAGAAACTGGTTTAAACCTGTAACAGAACAGAAGCTCAGTGCACATAAACCGGTCTGAAAATGGCTGAAACTGGTTTGAGATAAACCTGGTTGAATATAGTATATCAGGCTTAACTGATTTGGGTCAAATCAGTTTATGCAATGTCTATCCCAGACCCCTTCCTGGTTTAAGTTAAGCCAGAGTCCCCCAGCATCCCAGCATGCTTTGCAACCCTGGGCAGGGCTCTGCTCTCTGCTCAGCCCAGCAGGGCTGGCCCTGCCACCCTGCTCCCTGGCTGAAGCTCTGGTAGCGACCAAGGTTCCCTCTAAGCTGTGTGCATGTGCAGCCACGTACAAGAAAAAATCTTGCCATGCGGTAACTTTTTAATGCCACATACCTGCCCCAACCCGGCCACAGGCTGCTGCAGGAGTGGGTAAGGGGCAGGCACACCGAGATACCCACACACTCCCAGTCAGGGTCACAGCTGCAGGCAGGTAAGTTGCACTGGGCTTGGCGGGGGGGGCAGACTGAGACCCCCACAGTGCAGGAGGGAGTGCGGTAGAGGCAGGGCGCTGCCCTGCTCCCTCCTGCACTATAGGGATTATCCCACGACACGGCCCATCCAGGGGCCCATTCACCATGGTTCCCTTGCCTGACTGTATAGGCAAGTGATTATATTGGAGGATTGCTATACCACTGGCTCACCAAACCGAAGGTGATGCAGCCTGATGTCACACTAGAGGCTGGAACAGAGGTTTTTAAGGGGAGATTAATAATGGTCTCTGTGTTTTTTGAGGTCGCCGGCTTGAAGGTGCCTGATTTTTCGGAGAGGGGAAGGGGGTAGGAGTGATGGTTATGGATTTCTGACAGTCCCAGTGGGGAGCTGTGAGCCCTCTTGGTAGGGTTTGGCTTGGGGGACTGCCCGGCTGCTCCAGATGGAGTGAGACAGGAGCCCAGGCAGCCTGCACCGAGCAAAACGTGACAACGGAGGTATGGCCACGCGCAGCTAGTCCTGGGGAGGTGGGAGGCAGCTCTCCAGGAACAGAGTTGTGTTTTTCCAAGGCTCACATGAGCACTACCTTGGAGGTGCGCCGAGCCCACTAGCTGACCTGCCAGGTCCTGTAACGTTCATCATCGGCTCCAGGCTCTTTCCGGGAGGGGAATGGGGGGGATCTATGTAGCTGCTTTCTCTCTAATGCTGCGCTGGAGAGAGAGAAACCTGCCTGAGCATGGGCAGAAGCCGGACAAAAGGTTCCCCAGCTTCCCAGGCTGCTGCACGTTTTCCTCTTCTTCCCCCCTGTGCCTGAGCCCAAGAGCCCAGGAAAGCAGCCACAAGGTGACTAGAAGGCAGCAACGGTGCATGCAGCCAGGCTCCTGAGCTGTAGATCCCATCCCTTAGGAGGAGAAGCCCAGTAGCCAGCTTCCTACACAGCCTTTCTTCCTGGACGTGCCTAGCTCTGGGACCTCCAACAAACACAGCAGGCATCAGTGTTCCCTCTAAGCTGCTCACAGACCGAAGCAGCGTGCTCATGGACCACTCCACCTTAGAGGGAACACTGGCAGAGACTTGCAGGTACAGCAGGGTCTGCCTGGCTTCCTCCTGCTCCTCTCCTCCCCCTCATCACTCCCTGCTGAAGCAGGGATTCCCCCCTCCCCTCTGCCTTACACAGACACCTCTCAGTATTAGCTAACTGACCACATGGTGGCTACAGTCCATGCTGTGAGAGACAAGACAAAGGCAGACAGGACAGCGTGCTTAGGGCTTTTTGGAGCTAATCAACAGGTAGCTGGTAATGTCCCTCCATTTCGTCCTTGGAAAAAGTTGTTTAAGAAGAGCTTCAACTAATGAGAGGCTTTTGTTTTGTCTGATGGGCTGATAAATGATAACAACTCCCTGTGTAACTCCCTGCTGTGTAACTCAGTGCTCTGTTATCAACAGTGGGGGTGGGGGAGGCTTGCTAATCGGAGCATTCTGCTGGGGCCTGGACATGCCCCCCTCAGCTCAGCACTGTCGATGGGAAGGGAGGACTGCTCTAGCACCCCCCAACTTCTAGCCTGAGCCCCTGCAGGCATGTGCTGGCATTTCCTCAGTCCAGAGGGGATGTCTTTGTGGTTACAAACCATTTCAGCCTAGCCAGGTTAGACTAACCTGCAAAGATTGCAGCAATTCAGGCTCAGGCTTTTTGAATGTCTGTCCCTAGCCTAACAGAGAATGTAGCTGCAAGTTTGTATCCTACATCACCAAGAAGCCAATAAACTAGCTACGATCCCCATGAAAATTCTTCCCTTTGCCTGGGGCTAATCAGTATAGTAAGAGAAAGGTTTTAAACAAATCTGGACATGACACTAATGTCCATATATTATTCTGGATATTAAGCACTTAAGTGCTGTCCTTCCACCCTGCTTCAGTCTCTGAGGGGGGCAAAAATCATGCAAGAGTGAGATGGATCCTTCTGCTCAATACTGTTTATTGTGACTTGGTTTATGGCTGGAATTAGGACAGACTATGAATGTACAGTCATTAATGGCTTCACAGGGGCTTGAGCGGTATAGAACAGAACCATGCTGAAATGCCTTTCTTGGTTGGTGTACCCCCAGCAGCTGGTTGACAAGTTTGGGAGGGGTCCCCTCAGTGGCTGATCACTGAGCAGGGGGTGGGGGGATCCCCCATGCACAGCAATGAAACCAGAAGCGCCGGTAGCAAACCAGGAAGTGCCAGCGGCACAACTGGAAGTACCCCCTGCTTCTTTGCGCTGCTGCTGTGTAACCCCTGGGAGCTTCCCAAGTACCCCTAGGGGCACAAATACCCCTGGTTGACAACCCCTGGCCTATGTGGATGTAGGCACCTAATAGAGGGAATAGCATCTGACCCCAACCGTGAAGAATAATGACTTTGTGGATGTTTGTTCAATCACTTGTGGATGTTCATTCCTGGACAGACTTTACCCGAATCCTCAGAGTTACAGCTTGACGGAATTGGGCGCAGTCCGTTGTGCTAAATTTCAGGAAAATATGGGATTCACGAACATTTTCAGAAGCACAGGCTGGTTCTCTGAACACTGAGTAATGTGATCTTGTGAGCAACAGCAAGCCAAAAATATTCATAGTCACTGCTTTTTTTTTTTTTTTTTTTTATGTTTCATCTGCCCTAGCTGTTCATACACATTTTCTTTGGATTTCTCCATACCCGTGACTCAGTATACTTTAAAAAATAGCATTTTAAACCAGATGAAAAAGCACAGCCCATCATTTCTATACGAATCAGCCTCCATATTTTATTATTAACCCTGACCTTTCAGACTGATACAGACTAGCCAAAATCCCATTGCCCGCTCTCCCCCCAAGATTTGCCTTGTGAATGCTTCTCTTCTCTAAGAAACATACAGTTTGCATCTCTTATCACTCACTTGGAGTCTGACTCTTTTGTTCCACTGGTGGCCTCTCTCTATCATCATTTATTCCGGTAAGCAGAATTACAAAAGGCTCGGTCTCAGTTCTCACGGCAAACTTGTCAGCTTTTGCACTAGCATCTTTAACCTCTGCCCTTGAGATACTAATCACTGCCCTCCTGGGTGAATGCCTCATGGAACCAGGCCCCCTTAAGGTGCCTCATAGTGTCACCGCTCCCTTACTTTGCTCCATGCCCTTTTCTCATTTAGTTCCATAAATCACCTTGCTTGAGTTCACTTGAATGGCATCCAAGGGTGAAAACCTCTTGAATGTCATTACTGCATTCTAGAGATAGGCCAGAGGTTGATTCCCCCAAATTCTGAAAGGCATTCAAAATCTAAATCCACCTGGGAATTTTATCAGTGGCTCCTAGGACTGATTTTAGCCCAAATCTGGGATTCAGACAGCTAAAATGCATGTGAATTCTGAATGCGGCCTCTTGAGCCTCTCTCTACTGTATTCTCACCTCTGTGTTAAGCCCCAGTCTCTTTCCCTCTCTCCAGAGCTGTACAGTTCCTACCCATTATACAGCCTGTTTGAAATTCAGATCAGAATCCCCCATCTGCAGTGATTTATCTTTATCACACAAGCCAGGGAAATTTCCTCTCTGCCCCATGCCATCTGTTCCCTGGCTCCAAATAATCTAGGTTCCCAGCCTAGGGAATGTGCTCTTCCCCCTCCAGCCTCATATTCTTCCTATGGTTTGCACAGCCATTTAGTAAATATATTGCAAAACTCCCCTGACCTCAGTCTGCTGCTAAGACCTTTGTGTGGATTACTATTCCCCTTGATCTTACCCCTTCATGCCCATGTCAGAGTATTTCACAGATAAATCACTGTCTGCCAGGTCCAAAGCACCCCTGGGAGGAGATGTCAAAACAGCAAGTGCACATTTGTGATACCAAAGGCCTCCCTGGCTTAGCATCTGGACCGAGCAGACTTTGAAAGGTTCCAAATTGGAGAGCAAAATATCTTCCTGCCAGCTTGTCCCATAACTTCCATCAGTAGGCCATGTAAACTAGGGTAACGTCAAATCAGGAGACCTCCTGTTTCCACCGTGACCAGGACTCATTCCCTGCGTAAATTTGTCATCCCAGATGCCATGGGACCACTGGGATATGAAATAATGAATACCCCAACTTCAAACCCGTAGGGCTCCAATAAAATAAAGTTTTGGTACAGAGCTAAAGAGCTGAGACTGGACCGTGAGAGACTGACTACAGATATTATCAATACGTTGAGCAAACTTCCTCTGTCCTTGGTGGCAGCAGCCACGAGCTGTTTTAAACCCAGGCCCTCTTATACTTGTGTCTGTTAAGTGAAGGTTTCCCCCAATCACATGCTTTTTATTTGGATTCTCTTTCTCGCCAACTGGTAAGAAACAATAGAAACATTTGCAAATCGTGCTACCCCTGACAATAGATGATGATAAACAGGCCCAGGCAAAAACCTAGAGCAGAATGGTCTCCCCTTCTTCACAGCTCTCCCCTTCCTAATTTGCCTTCTCAATTTCTAGTATATGCTGTCTCCCTACAACAGGTTTATTACTGTTATGATGATGATGATGATGGTGTATTTGTACTGGGACTTTGACTGCAGTCGGAGATCATAGCCCCATTCTTCTAGGCCAGAGATTTGCAATCAGGGTGTCGGGGTACCCTGGGGCGCTGGGAGATCTTTTGATGGCTGCTGTAAGGAGATAAAGTGCAAGCTCAGGCTCTCCCTACCTGGCCACTGCTTTGCCTCCACTGCTGGGGCCTTCTGCAAGAAGGAGAGCACTTGAATTAAATGAATTGGATTTTGAAAGGGAGTTCTGCTCCAGTCAGGCATTATGAAGGGGTGCCTCAAGTCTAATAAGTTTGAGAATCACTCTTCTAGGCAATATACTATCCTAATAAGATGTTCTTCAATCCCACAAATTTACAGTAAGGTAAAGATTCCCGCACATTACACTTGACACATGCAACATCCTCCCTGATCTAAAACACCATGCCACTTCCCGGGCATCTGCCAAACCCCTCCTCCTGCAATACATATAAAACTTTACCCAACTAACCATGACTTAGTCAAGAACAGGGAATAAACATGATATTGGCTTACCGACTAAACACACTAATTGATTCACAGCCACTAAACAATGCACATAACTAATTTACATAACCATGTGGACTTAATCCTGCTCCTGCTTCCCCTAAAGTCCCCTATTGCTCATTACACTCACTTGTTGCATCTTGTTTCACATATAAGCTCTTAGGGGGCAGGTCTTCTAGCGTGTTTGCACAACCACCGACTGGCACACCAGGGCTTTGGGGAACTGCAGCAATATAAATAATAAATAAATAATGCACGTCAAGAGGCTTGGAATTCAGATCAGATTCAGATGTCAACTTCGCAGCTTCATTGCATTTCTATGGGCAGCACTTCATTTCCCTAAACTAAAGTGACACTGAGGGCTAAACTGGGGGAATACTGAACATGGGAGTCAACAAACTGCTGCAATTAGCAGAGCCATTGCTGTTACCAGAAATATCGTATTTCCACAGGATGCAATACAAACAAGGCTGAGAAGAGTTTGTATCCCTGCCTTGCTAGCTTGTACTTTTCCCCTTTAGTGTGCCCTTTGTTAAGCGCACCATTTATCCTGCCACCACACTGTGGCTTTATAATTGCAATTCAGTCCGCTATGCCACTGTACCTGTAAACAAAAATAGCTAATACTTGTTTTCCACCTATTACTTACATTTCCAATACATGTCTGAAATTCAATACAAGGAGGCTTTTTACAACAAAGAGTCCAATCAAAAACTCCTTTCCCAATTCAGTTACTGAAGACCGTCAGTAGGCCTTGCACCATGCCCTGAAGATCAGCAGACCCTGGGTTTGTTGAGCTACTGCAAGAAGTAAACTCCCGAGTTGTTGGTCCTCTACACAATTCTTTCTCCGGTTCCCAGACCTTTAAGTTAGGCGACAGGTAAAATGTCCCAGCCAAGCACAGCTGTTGCAAGAGCGCAGAGAGAGAAGTGCTAAACCCATGTCTCACTTTAAAGACTGAAAACACCACACAATTGCATCTAAAAAAAAATTAATGCAAAGCAGCTAAGAAATCAGTACTGCAGCTTGCTCCCTGTGGCTTGCACCAAATAAGGAACAGATCAGGTAAAATTTCACTCATCCAGAAAGGTCTCACTGACATCCCTACAACTGCTCCTATGAGCAAGTGCTGATCATAGTAAGAGCTGCACGATCAGAGAACCATGATCACATCAGCTAAGGCTTTCAACTGGGGGCAGCCCCACATAAGCCCCATATACGCTGCGCTGCAGCACTTCACTCTGGATGGCACTGAGCCATGCAAATTGAGCCATACACCTCACGTGCAACAAGTTCATACAAATACATTCCAAGGGAGAAAAAAAAAATGCAACGAGGCACCAATGCCACCAGTGAGGGTAGAAGAAACAGTCACTGAAGCAAAAACGGGTTTCATGCCCCTAAAAAATGGGAGACATTGTATGTGGTAACAATGCATTCAAAGAGCTGTTGCAGTACTGCGTGTTCTGCCCTGCATGGAAAGAAACCTTGTCTCCTAGCAAATCTGACATGAATCCCTGGGAAATTTCTCAATAAAGACAAATACAAATCATCTGTTATGCCTACATAGTTCTACAGGAGAAAGCAAAGGGCTCGCTGCTCATCTTATTTACACATTTTATGTACTACAACAATGCAGCAGATAACTAAGGAACGTTCTGCACCCACAGCAAAAGACCATTGCTAAATTGAAAAATTAACAGCAGCTTTAAAAAGCCCCATGTCTCATGAAGTAATGGAAAGATGGATGTCCTTAGGCCTAATCCAGCTCTGTGCCCTTATCACTGGAAGGAAGCAAAGGAGGGCTGTCGGAGCCTGCAGGATCATGTCCCTTGTTTTTAGAGGAGACCTGCCTTCAAATCTTTCCACTCTGACAGCCTTCAGATCCCACCACCAATTGGTGCATATTGGAAAATGACAAGTTAGAAAAGCAACGTTTCATACCATATGAAAGCACTTTGATAAATCCAGCGTCTAGAAAGCGTAAAGCTCTAGTGGTGTGTCAGATATCAGATGCTTATCTTACATCAGAAAAGTAGAAATAATTAGAAGATAGCAAATCAGAATGATGTGAATTTTAAGGTTCAGTATCATGTGATGTTCCAGACATGGGAATGCATTGCCAGTCAAATATTTGTAAGACGCAGAAGTTTTTCTGAGTATGTGTCCTTGTCCTGAACCAGTGATCAGAAGGAAAATAAAAATATTTCAGACTCCATGTAGAAATATGGCAAAAGGTGGCACCTTAGAGTAACTGGTTCAGGGGCATGAGCCATCATTGGCAACAACCTACTCCATGAGATGCTGTGAACAGAAAGTATTACTTCCCTTCCATAGCATCTCCTAAAGTAGGTTGTTGCCTGCTCAGAGAAGGTTTTGCCTCTGAACCAGTTAGTCTCCAAGGTGCCACCCTTCCCTGCCTTCTGCCATACTTCAGGCTAGCCTCGCTAACCACACCGGCAAAGAAATGTGGATGAGATAAAATTAACAGTAACTGTCATACTTATTCCATATATGATAATTCAGCAGCTAATACTCAAGAACCATGCAGAGCATCCCACGAAAAATAACTGTAATGTGACTGAAATGTTAACATTATTTGATGTCATTTAAGAATTTCAAAGAACTTTGTAACCATGAATGGATGAAGCCACAACACTAATGTAGATAGTATTCCATGCATTTTGCACAAACCACTAACCTGCAGCACAAGGTGGTTTAAAGACTCACCAAGACCATGTGGCCAGTCAGCTGTGGTAACAGAGCCCAGGAGCAACCTGATGGTGCCTTACCCACTAAAGAACTAAGTGCCTGTTTTAATTCATCCCTTGCCTCAGTAGATGAGAGCCCCTCAAGTCATTTAAACATGTGATTTAAATGTATGGCCCTCTTAGAGTTGTAAATTTACACAGGAAGTGGAGGTCTTTTCTCCAAGATTGTTTCATAGGGCAATTTTTAATATTAGCTCCCCTAAAAACAAATCTGATGACAGGATCCCAATGCAACCTACATGCAGGTACAAAGTTGTTTATGTTTGCAACCTTCACTTCACGTCTAGTATTACCTGGAGGAAGGTAATAATCATTCAATCATCACTAGAGGACTTTAAAAAAGAAAAGAAAATAGAAAAAAAAAAAAAACAACAAAAAAATCAGTAGTGGTAGAATAAGCACATTTCCTGCCACGCTGCACAGCTTCCAAGAACTCGTTCTCAACTTCCTATTTGCATTTGACAGGAAAAAGACAGAGCACTACACAGTTCAAGGGGGGGCTCTATCCCTTTAGCACTCAGTAACAAATGTGGAATGTGTTACAATGTTACAGCATATTAAGGAGTTGCAGCAGAGTACACTGAACGAATTCAAGCAACACATCCACTCTGTATCTACTGCCACACCATGTTATCCGAGACCAATCAAAATGACACTGAACCGAAGGATTCAGGGCACATAAAATGTATAACTGATAGACCCATGTTCACTTTTCAGTGGGAGCCTTATTTTCAATTACCAAACTCTCATCAATTCCAGTAGAATTTATCAGAAAATGGTACCTGGTACTAGTTGGTGGCATTTATAGTATGTGTGAGATAAATGTATCTTTTCAAATGCTCATAGAAGTTAATTAGTGCTTTCTGCAAATGGCAACATGGCTCAATACTTTAAAAAAAGAAGATGTTCTTATACTCTAGCCCAGTTGACAGAATGCTGATAGGAATCTTTCAGACAAGTAATCTACAGTTTGCGCCAACGCACTGGGGTTATTTATTTTACAAGATGTAAAAGCTAGGCCCACAGCTTCTTAAAATGCTTTGAGTGTTTGAACACTACTAAGGTGCCTTCTCCTCCCTTCTGATGTGAGCAAGACCACTGCAGCATTAAAACTACACTCACATTCCTTCATTGCTCATTCTGCCCTTTGACTCAACCATAAGCTTGCCCAAATCCATCCCTGCCCTTTTCCTTGGGTTATTCATCCAGTATTTCTCTTCTGGTATGTTTTTTTGGTTTTGCTTTCATCTCATTTCATTTGATTTTCAAGTTCTCACCTGCCCACTGCAGTCCACTTCAGCTGAACTTAGCTTCAGTAAATTGCTCATTAGGAGGACTATACAATTCAGGAGATACAAAGCCCTGTAAAGTTGCATTGCCCTTTCAAACCCAACATACACAATCATCATAAGACTCTTACCATTCAACAACTCTTTGGTGGCTTCTATCTAGAACAGCAATTTCAACCTTTTTAGACTCTAGGTACCTAGGTACCCACTTTTTAGACCCTTCAGAAAAGGCCAGCTCTTAGTTTTCACTCATTTCTTGACTACAGAAAAATAACAGAGCAATTGTTCTGTTGCAAAGAACTCAGAAAGCCCACAGCAAGTCAAGTCAACATTTTTTAGATGCTCTGCATTCCTATTTAAAATCTCTGGGTTCATCATGTTTGTACACTTAACAGTGCTAACATTATGTGGTACCCCAAAGTACCTTTGAAAGGATCTGAAGGCACCATGACACCCTGGTTGAGAATCACTCATCTAGAGATTTGTGGTCACAGTCTAGCTCTCAGGAAGGAGGTGCTGACGTTCCTGACAGTCGTTAGCACCTCCACTGGCAGTCTGAACAAAAACTAGATCCAACTGGCCCATGGAAACCCCTTCACAGACTGGCCCTATAGAAGATAAAGCATCAGTGAAGATGTCTTCACTAGATAGGCAGTGGAGAGGAGATTTTAACTGCCCATCACATCATCAAGATCAAAGGTTGATGGGCAAGATATCTCATCTCTAAACTCCAGTGGCTGTGGGATCACAAAAGCAATTCCAAACTTAAACATAAAAAAATGAGCAGCTTTTTAGCAGTAGCCTGCCTGTCATCATTTCATTGGGTCCATTTTCATAACTGGCTACTCATGCAAGATGACATTCTTCCTTCACTTTGAGAGATACATAGCTAAGATGAGCAGCATGAATGGGCTTTAAGATGGAAATGCATTTGACTGATGGACCCGAGTATCAACCATCAAATTGAGTTCAAATAATTACAGCTTTGGAGCAAAAGCTGGCAGTTACTTGACATGGTTTGTTACATAGAAAGTGCATCATATTTCTTTTGTGCCGTATCTTTATTCACTTTGATGTACAATCGCTCACTGCTCGCCTTGATTGCTTTTCAAAAGCAATCTAAATTAATGTGAATTGGTAAAGGGTAATTATCTCCATGAATAATTAGTGTATGCTAATAAATGCAAATGGGACAAAATGCTAAGTTTTACTAGCGCTAATAGGTCTTGTTCTTGACATACTCTCTGTTCAGAGGGCATCTGTTGGTATGTTGACAAAGTAAAAAAGGAGGAGGGAGGGCAGCATCCCAGTTTGATGGGCTAACTTGCAGAGGCAGGTGTGACTCGATATGAATAATAAATGACAGAGCCATGGTCTGCCTTTGTCTAAGGTATTATGTTGACATAGCCAAAGAATCACTCTCTTTGCTCTTAGCAAGGTGCCACAAGAAGTATACTATTAAATATTTAATATACTAATAACACTAGGGCCTAATTGTGCAGTTATATGACCAACTTTTATTGTTCAAAGTCTCATGGGATTACTCACACAAAACACATGTGTGACAGGCATGTGATTGAGTCCCAATTTAAAACCGTTCTTCATGGCACGTTACCCAGGGTGAGGAGGAAACAGGAATACTATGAGGCAAAACTGTTGGCACTACTTATCTATTCATATCGACATCATTCCACCTACCAGCTTCAATGGATTTGGTCATTTTCCTGGTTTATACTGGCAGATTTTGTTTCCAAATAGGACCAGATCTATAACTTTATATGCAACATATCCCAGAGAAAGTTGTCATTGCTATAGGTGTGAAGAGTCTTTCCTAGAGACCATCAGTGAAAACCTGGTAGCTACTAGGGCTGTGCAAAAACAGCACTGTTCCATGTCGACTTCAGTTTCGAGGTTTGGACGGAACGGTGTTTTGTTTCGAATTTCATTTTGAGTCGAAACAGCTGTTCCGTTTCACTTTGTCGAAATAGGGAGGCTGTTTCACCACTGTTTCAATGTTTTGCCCAACCATTGGGCTGGGGAAAGGAAGTCAGCCCAGCTGACCTGAGTTCATTTCCCCAGAGCGATCGTCAAGCTGGGGTTGGGAACTCAGTCCAGCTGGGCTGACTTCCCATCTCCAGCCTGATCTAGCACGGGGGATAGGAACTCAGCCCAGCTGGGGTAGGGAACCGAGCAATCGGGCTCAGTTCCTTTCCCCAGCCTGATCTCAGTGCTTGGGAGGGGAACTGAGCACAGCCCTGGTTCTCCCCCGTCTCCCACCACCTCGCTGCTGGCTGCTTCGAAACTTTCAAAACATTTCGAAACTTTCGAAACGTTTCGGCTAGCCTCATTTTGTTTTGAGGCTGTTTCGAAGCCCTTTGTTTCGATTTGATTTCACTGTTTTAAGCTCAAAATGAGTCAAAAGAGTGTCCAATCAAAACAGCCAGCAAAATTTCACACCGCTCTAGTAGATACAAAGTGGATTCTTTTGCGTTTCAGTTGGCACAGGGCTCTCTCACTCCCAAGTATGTTGCTTTACAGTAGCAACACAAATTACCCATTTCTGAGGGTTATGTGATGACTTCATAACTAGTTTGTAAGCTGCACCCTTCACACAAAATTAAGATCTTCCCCATTTTCCTCTGAGTACAAATGACCACGATCCCAGGAGATTCCAAAGGAGGGGAACAGAGGATCCTATTCCTCACAGAGGCATCAGCCTCCTTCTGCCAGATATCCATCCCTTTCCACTTATCAGATGCATCATGCTGAGGGTGCAGTGTATATGGCCCTAAGTAAGCATTTACATTTATAATTTCCATTAAGTTTTATGAAGCTGAAGAGCATCGCATAGCACTATTTAGTGGGACTTGCAGTACATTAATCAGATTAAATGGAACACGCACTCACACACACAGGAGAACAAACCATTTAAGGGCTTTCTTAGCAGTAGAAGGAAGCTCCACAAGTAATAAGATACTCATTCAAACCACAAATCTGGAGATACCACTTAAAACCCTACCAGGATTGCATTTGCTCTCTGAAGAGCCATGATAGACATTCTGGCATCATTATAAGACAGACGTTAGTGCATTAGCTAAAGTATTTTTAGTCCAATCCAAGTCCAGCACATCATTATTTTATTAGCGCTCATTTTTAAGGCCTAACATATAATGGATCTGAGAGGACTACAGCATTTTTTTTCTACAAGAAAAATACTAGCATAATTCTTCTGGGGGGTTGTTCATGTAGCTCATGAACAGGTATATAATAAACTAGCGTGACGCAGGGCTGAGAGGGGAAGAATTGATTTAGTCCAAATTTTAATTAAATGTCAGTTTGTTAGAGACTGAAATATTCTCTCTCACACACACGCGCGCTGCTGTCCTTACCTTTAACCTTCACCCCAACCCCAAAAGAAACTCTCCAAAAATTAAGAGTCAAGGCACACCGCACTGCTGGAGGCCCCATATTTCCATAGCAGCCTAACAAGAGTATTCATTCTGAAGTTGACTAAATCTTTCAGCCAACAACCAGGGCTACAACCACAGTGTCAGCCCCTTAAAACAAATTCCAGAGCTGAAAAAGCTGTGTAATGGGCCCATGTTAAAATCTGAGTTATAATCTGGTCCTGACGGTAGATTGATTTGAATCAAAATCAGGAAACCTTGGTTTAAATAGCTGATTTTAATCTTGTTTTGCATTTACACCTGTTAGATATTTTCCTACCAAAAGAAAAGAGCACAAATCCCCCTAATTGGTATAATTTAGTACATCTTTTCATCAATCAGCAAGATATCTGTATTCCTATATATTTATTTAAAAAATATATAAGCTTAACATGCAGTTTTTCAGATTCTTATTTTTTACTTTTATGGTGCTAGAAAAAATGTGAATGACACACATTTTATTGTTACTCATGAACATGCCAAGCTGTATTTGGATTGGCATTTGGAATTCAATTAAAAATGCACAAAAACCCATGATTTTAGAAACTGTTTATTTGCTAATTTAAACCACCTTAAATGTGCTGGATACCTAAGGGGGAAAAAATGACCTTATCAAAATATGTTTTGCATTTAAAAATAACTGATTTGTTAATCAAAAGAAATATTTCTTGCAGCTAGAATTTATTTAAAACTTTGGCAGCAAACGTTCTTGATTTTTTATTATTATTTAATTCAAAAGATGTTAATAGGATTTAGCTAGTTTGGGCTTTAACCAACTTTGTCATTTCACATTTCATTTTAAATAGGTTTATTTTTAAAGTGGAATATATTTAATTTTTTTTTTTTAATATAATATTTTCATCCACTCAACCAGCTAACAAGTAGCCCTAGCATTCATTCTAAGACTGAGAAGTTTTTGTCAAGGTCCAAAAGAATTACTTTGCAATGGCCTATAAGTCCTGCTCTCTCAAGCAAAAACAGACATTAGCATCCACGTAGATGGCTTGTGACAGACATTTCTGCATTCTTCTTTTAATAGAAGTGCCAAGCATATTGAGTCAATTTGCCATCAAAATCAACAGAGGTCTTTCCACTGACTTCAGTGAGTACTGAATCAAGCCTACACTGCATGAATGAGCTGAGGGGGTGAGAAGCAAGGGGCAAGGAATTTCATCTCTGATCCCCATTCAAACCTGGCATCTCATTAAGAGCACAACTGGATACAGACCTACCAGAGACCTACCAAGGCACAAAGAGATGGGATCTGCTAATACTCCCATGAGCCCATTATTCTATAACCAGCAGCATGCAGGAGGACCCACAGCTTCTCTTCTGAGAGGCTGCAATGCACATAGGCTATTCAGATATGACAACCCAATCGATTTGGACTTTGGAGCTAATCATACAGGCAGAGTCAACCTCCCATCATAGGTGGGAGCGGCTGTAGTTTGACGGCAGAATTTGGGGCACCCAATAGCTCGGTGTAGATCTATGGTAGTGCATCAAGAAAGAATAATATCAATCTTTTGGCGAATGTGCAAGTCATCAGATCAGGCAGAAACATAAAAGCTTTTGACTTTTGGAATTGATTTACCTTTTCCTCTAAAGCATCTTCTACCTACTGCTGGCAAAAAAAAGCATATAAATCTAGGTACAGCTTTTGCCTGAACTTGAGAGCTTTTCTTATGTTTTTATGAAGTAGAAGTAGTCAGATAACTTGTTCAGACTTTAGCCCCTTTGGCTAGGCCCAGGAAGCTCCCAAGCTGAATCAGAACTTGCACTGATGCAAGACACTGGTATTTTTTCAACGATAACAGAACTTCTCTTCTAACCATTTAAGACCCTGATTGGATTCTAGAAAAATGAATGGGTTTTCTGGAGCAGATTTTCATTTTAGAGTCCATCTCTCTCCTTGATCTGCACCTTCCCCTAAGGCCCAGGCCAGTACTCAGAGCTGCTAAGTTTCTTTTTATTACGCGATTTCTAGTTGCAGTGGCCCGGCCATATTTCAGCTATTACCATGGCACCACAGCACATAAAGCCCAACAGCCAATGTAATTAATGGTCACTGCTTTAAACAATATGATAAATGCACACACTGATGAACTGAGGCATTCCTACTTTTCCATTTGTGCACCACTATGAATGATGAGTTCAGAATGTCTCACCCATCATCCATCACACTGAAACCAACTCATCATGGACTGAAAAACAACTCAGATTTCCCTCCTTCATATAACAGGGAAATGAGGAGCATAATGGGAGACTTCTGGAGCCCTTCAGAAATGTTTTAACATTTTAATAGCTTTTTAATCTACATAACAACACGGCTTGCAAAGGATGGCGACTCCAGATGCCAATTTGGTTGGCAAAAAAAAATTAAAACAGGTTTGACTGGGATCAGTTCAGTCCCTAATTGGCATAAAGCTAATTGCATGTCTGCAGAAAATGAAGCCCTGTAGTCTTCAGTGCTCTCATGGATTCACATTGCAATAGTTCACATGATAAATGGGCCCAGTGAAGGAAAAGAAGATAGTTTGTCAGTGCTTGGAAATATGATGTAGTGAGCAGAGGAATAAAACATAGGGAGAGAATTTTTAAAATAAAGAGATACCAACTCATCAAAGTCTGGCAAAACTCAACCTCACTGAAGTCAACCTGTGCGTTTTACCTTGTCAGCTAGTCATGCTAGCAATCCAGCAGCAGTCACGCTGTGCTTGTTTCTAGGTCTCCATTTCACCAGCTGCACTGAGTGGATTGCTACAGCTTTACAGAGAGTGAACTAAAATGGGACATTATAAACATGAGTTGTCCAGAAGGACGTCATGAGTATGAGGTGATGAAAGAATAAGGCAAAAGCCACTGAGTTTTGGAAACGGGATATGTTCTGTTCTCTTCTTTTCATTGACATGGAGAGAGGTGGAATTGGAAGCACTTCAAGTAGGGTATCATAGGGGTCTCTCTTGGGTCTGGTTCAGTTTAATATTTTTCATTACCAACCTGCATTATGAAATAAGGAGTCTATGCATAACCTTGCTGGAAGGGCTTGCAACGGGTCTGGTAAATATAATCAACATTCAAAATGACCATGATACATTGGAGAAACAGTCCAAAAAAATCATCAACATGAAAAGTGCAAAACATATTGCATTGAAGAAGGGGGGTGGAAGGGAAGAACAGCACACACAAATATGAAAAATGAAACCTAGCTGGCAAGGCAGCAGTACAGAAGGAAAAGGATCTGGAGTAACTGGGTTCATATAACACTCGTGATACTACAGGCAAGAATGAGACTTGCCTTATGTGTGACAGCATCATATTGTTGACTCGTATTCAGCATACATAAGATGCAAAGGTTATTATTCGCCTCTAGTGAATAGAAGAAAATGTCCTGTTTTGAGCCCTATACTTTAAGACAGATGGAGAGATATTTAGGATACTTTAGACAAACTGAAGTCTCTGCAGATGAGCACAACCAAAATGAGATAAAGAAATAGAAAACATGATGTTTGAGGAAAGGTTGAAAAATTAGGTTTGTTTAGTCTACGAAGGAGAAGACGAAGGGGAGACATGATAACAGTTTTCTAATATGTAATATGTTGATGTAATGAGGACAGTGATAAATGGTTCTCATGTCCACTGTGGGAAGGACCAGAAGAAATCAACTTAATTGGCTGCAATGAGGTTTGATGTAAGGAGAAATTTCTCTGAACTACATAGGTAAAGGTATGTAACCACTACAATAGGCTACATAGGGAGGTTATGGACTCTCCTCATCTGATGGGTTTTTTTTAAACGTATTACACAAATACCTACTGGCCACAGTCTAGGTATACTTGATCCTACTTTAGTGCAGGAAGCTGAATTAAAAAATTGCTTGAGATCCCTTCCAGCCCTAAAGTTCTCCAATGCCGCTGTCGTACCCAAATAGTATCTGAGTTTCTGGTGACACCAGAGCTGCCTCTGCCCAATTAGAAATAGCTCTACGTGGCTCTGCTAGCCTCTATATGAGCACCCCAGCAAATCTCCGCTTTAGAAACAGGAGGCATAATTACTGGCAAACATGATAAACCTCTGGATATTTTTAGCATAATAAAAATTAAACAACTCTGAGAATTTGTATTTTGCCTCTAGAAGGGGAGCGGGGCTCAGTTATGTATGAGCACAACACTAAAACATACTGCTCTGAAGGCCTTTCCCTGTATTATTTTGATGGCCTTGTGCTTATTCCCTTTTTGGGAAAATTGCATATTACGGTCTTTAGGGAACTAATTAAGTAAAATATACTGAAGCAGAGGAAGACAGCAGGCTAGGCACAGATAAACCAGGCAAGGCAGGTGCATGAAAGGAAGCATTAGAACCCTTGAAAATAGTCTTTTTCTCCCCAAGGAACACTGTAAAGTAGATTTTAAAGGGATAACCTAAATTTGGACCCTGAAAAGTTTTTACAACATGTACTGTGAATGGAAACTTTGTTGTAACATTTTTTTTTCCCCAGTGGAAAAAAGTAGAGTTAGATTTGAGCATTTCCTTAGAGTGATGGAAATCTACAGGCTACATGATTATCATACTTGGGCCTTTGAAGTCGGTTGAAAACACTCCCTTTACCTTAAGTAGGCTTTGAATCAGCCCTCTACTGCACCCCAACCAAAAAGTGAAACGGACTGAAAACAAAAGGCAAGCAGAAAGGGGTTTTTTGGTGATCGTTTTATTGAACCAACTAAATAGTTGGGGGGGACATCAGAGACGCTTTCAGACATAAAGTGCTCTTCCTTATGTCTGAAATTGTCCCAGTTAGTTTTATTGTCCAAAATGAATGGAATGCAAAAAAAAAGTGAACTTAACTCTAAAAGTTTTACTAGTTACAGGTAAAAGAACAGTATTAAAATAGATTATTTTTATCTCCACAATGTTACTTGAAGTGTGTAAGTATTAATATAAGTTAATGAAACAGAATCCTCTTTGACATGAACATGTCTAGTTACGTTGTTTCTAACTGCGTATTTCACAGCACGGTTGTGCGCGTGATGTTTACTGTTTTCATTTTCCTCTTTAAAAGAAAATGGCATGATGGCTGAATGAGTCTCTCTCCAGAAATTACAACTAACAAAATGAAATCATTTCAACTCTGAAAACAACACAGGCAGGACTTTAAGCATATGAATAGTGTCTGTGTTACACAGAGTGCCTATGCCTCTTGTTTAATACGAGCAGCAAGCACCAACCAAAAATGCTAATTCATAGGGATGTGGCAATTTAGCCAAAGCAAGATCATCAATCATTGAGAAATAGGATGCTAGACGCAAATGTTCAAGGCTCTTTTTTTCACATCAAAGTTAGCCATGCCTCACCCCTTGCTCCCCATAGTAAACATCCCTGTTAGTCTTGCTGGTTTTTGTTATGGAAAAGGAATACAAAATATGACATTATTTTACAGCTGGGAAATTGTCAGGATAGCTTACCTCTGTTGCATGTTGTCAGCCTCAGTTACTAAGGATGATACAAGATCTGCTTCCCTGTTGTTGTTCTCCAGTGGCAAAAAGCCAGACTTGTTTGTCGGTACCCAATGTACCCATCTTTCTTGACTTTAGCAATCACTCTACCATGTATTAGTGTCAATAGGGGATAGGGAGGGGCATGAGTGATAAAGAAAGGGACAGGGCAAGTGTAAAAGATATGGATGCCAAGACAAACACCAAGCTATCAATTTAATCTGCAAGCTATGAATATTTTCCTTCACTGTTAGCTGTACAGCTGTGTTCTCCATCACTTCCTTCAAATGCACTTTTTAGACAGCCTAATATCTGTATATTTCAGAAATAAAAACACTGCCAACTTACACAGAAAAATAAAGGAATTCTTTTGAAATTTAATTCTAAGAAATCTCAAAAGAAATTACTTGCTAAAAAATTGTTTCAAATGATCCCATAACTAGCAGGAAAGCAAAAACATGGAGACTTAACCCTAGAGTGGATTTAGCAAAAATTGCATTATTTTCTATGCTGTTTTCAACATTTGTAGCAGTAAAGACATTGTTCAAATACCAAAAACAAAATCAAATTCATCCATTACTCAGTGTCTGAGCTAAAATGCAAAAGGCGAGAAAAACATGTTCTATTGCTAGAAGCGGCTTGATACAGAAACCAATGCTCACAAAAAGCTGTCCAAATTCTGAACAACTGTTAAGGCAACATTTGCAGTCCTTATTGACAATATTCATTTAAATAGCTTTTTGTTTGTTTGCCTCTTTCTTTACCCAAATGCTTGTAGAGTAGCTTTTCTTATACTCTGGTTGAGGCAGAGGGCTGTAACTCAGATTTGGGTTCAGTTCTTGGCTCTGTTACTGACTTTCCATATAACATCAAATCAGTCACTGGATTTTCAGGTCTGGATGAAGTTGATTGCAGCTGTTAGATACAGATGCTCTTATGTAACCATCCATGTTATATGCAAATGTTAGCATTTGCTATTTGCTGTCCTGTTGACTTCCAGATTTCAGTCATCCAATCGTGGAATCGACACAGTACCGTATGAGCTAAGGGACCAAGCACTGTCAAACACCATTTACCACACAATGGCATCAACTGTCTGAATGAATATTTACAAAATATAAACATTTAAAAAGTTTAATCCTAAACAAATCTCAAGCATAAAAATCTGTCACATATATCCCTCCCCCCACCTCTCGTTTCATCCACCTCTAGTTATATTTCAAAATCCCGCCACGCTAAAATGTAATTGGTGTATTTAAGAGACAATCCTACTGCTTCCTCTCATGACAAATCTGTTTATACAGGCCTCTGTTTTCAACGGGTTGTGGATAATGTGCACAGCAGACAAAGGATAGATGCTTTCAGTCTAATGCTGCTAGATCCTCAGTATTCAGTTTTGAATTGCTGGCCGGAGGGGTGAAATTTGTACCAATTCATAGCGTCTCAGGCTTTTTTTAAGAAACAGCTGAATAGTCACAGCAAACTTGGGAAAGTGTTTTAGTCTGAGCTAATGTTGCCTAACAAGCTGTGATGGATAGCGAGTTCCAGCATCCTGTAGTCATGACAATGGTCACCTGGTTTTCATTGTGTTTCAACAATCGGAAATTCTAACAGGGGAGGGGAAGGGGGACACTAATCAAACTGACTCTGCACTTTATAGCCAGTTATCTCTGCTACAGGAGATGCCACGCTGAGCTATGCCTTTCACTCGGGTTTGGTATTTACACATCCAAATTCACTGAAAGAAGGGAAATGAAAGCCAATGATGCTCTCTTAATCCAATCCCTGTCAAACTCTATTCTCTCTCTCACACACCCACCCCCCTTTTCAAATCAAGTACTCCTACACTTAAACAATCTCTAGCTTTAAAAACTGCTTAACGTCTAATAGTGATGCCTTAAGGTGTCAAGCATCAACATCCAGTGGAGTGACTCGTTAGCAGAGGGATTAATACAGTCTGTCATACCACATCCTTCTGGACATGCTGTTGATGTATGAAAGCCCAAACTAAATTTACGTGTTAGCTTCCCAACCAGAAGCTCTGAAAGGGACTGTATTCCTAGCTGAGGAAGTCTTCAGTAACCTCTCAGTAGGTCTGAGTGTTCACCCAGTATTATTCTAGCAGTGCCAGGCAGTCCATAACCAGATGGGTATATTTACTAATAAAACAGATCAGTGCTGTCGGGTGCTAAAATGGTTTTCGAACAAGCAGTCTCCATAATTACAAACAATGATTTTTTTAAAAATAAATAAAAATCAGCTAACAACCCCCACAACATGCAGTTCTGAATGGATTTTACCAGAAGGCTAAGGAGTTACCAAAGACCCACTACCAGTGAACAACCATTAGTTCTCAAGTGCAGTATAGGGCTAGGGACAGATATTACGCAAAAACCAGTTTAAGTGATCAGAAACTGGTTTAAGCCTGTAACAGAACAGAGCTTCAGTGCACATATACCCGTTTGAAAATGGCTGAAACTGGTTTGAGATGAACCTGGTTGAATGTAGTATCAGACTTAACTGATTTGGGTCAAATTGTTTTATGCAATGTCTGTCCCAGACCCTTTGCTGGTTTAAGCTAAACCAGACACCCTCAGCATCCCAGCATGCTCTCTGGGCTGGGCGGGGCGCTCTGCTCCACAGCAGGGCTGGCCCCTTCCCCCTGCTCCCTGGCTGCAGGTCCGGCAGAGACCTGCAGACGCAGCAGGGTCTGCCTGGCTTCCCTGTGCCCCCTCCCTGAAACTCTCACCATTCACTGCTTAAGCAGAGATCCCTTCCTTCTCTCTCCCACAGCACAGACTGTAGCCAGCATGTGGTCTGCTAGCTAATGCTGTGCAAGACAGATAAGACAGTGTCCGCTTAAGGCTTTTTGGAGGTAATCAACAGCTCAGATGGTAATGTCCCTGCATTCCTTCCTTTGGAAAAGGCAGGCAAAGTTCTTTGGGTAAAACTGATATCTTTTATTATACAAACTAAGTAGTTGGAAAACATTTTCTTAGCAAGCTTTTGGGTTTAAAAACCCCTTGTCAGGCTGAGGAAGCATCTGCAGTTGGTGTGTATTCTTCCTGGATGAAATTAATAATAAAGAAGCCAGAGGCTCCTATGCATTTTCCTTTGGAAAAAACTGTTTAAAGAGAGCTTGTAATGAACAAAGCTTTGTTTTCCCGCCAGGGTGTTAAATGCTGATAATGGAGCTGATAAATGCTCTGTTATCAAGGAGGGGTGGGGAATCCCTCCCTAATTAGTGTCCTGCCAGGGCCTGGCCATGCTCCCCTCAGTTCAGCCCTGTGCAAAAGAATGGAGGGCTGCTCTAGCACCCCTCAGCTTCTAGCCTGAGCCACTGCAGGCATGTGCCTGCATTTCTGGGCTGTCTGTGTGGTTACAAAACTAATTTATCCTAGCCAGGTTAGACTAACCTGCAAAGATTGAATCAATTTAGGCTTAGGCTTTTTGAATGTCTGTCCCTAGCCAAGAAGCCCCCCTCCACAATGGAAGGAAAAACCAAGCAGCAACAGCAACTGATCAAACAATCCAAAGGGGTTTCGGCATCTCCTCCAACATTGCCATATCTGATGCCTATCAAACTATTTTGTGAGCAACAGCAAAACTTTTTGCTAGTGACTCATGCTCTGTAAGGCAACAACTGCCCATTCGTGCCTGTAAGCACGGTGCCATTTGGAAGACAGACTTAGAGAAGCAGTAAGCCAGAGAAGCAGTAGGGCAGTTCAAAAACTCTATGGAAGGAGCCACAGGAGGGGATGAAACTCTGGGAAAGGATCGGACAGAGATGGGCACCTCCAGATACAAAATGTAGTTCTTTCTAGAACCCTCTGGGTATGTCCAGTGCAAGTTGGCCCATGAAAAACCAAGGGGAAAACTACAGCAAAATCTTTAAGATCATTCCCCTGCAAAAGAAAACCTTCTTGGATCTTGAACTTCTCTTGGCTGTATGTAGTTAGTTTTATATGCGTGAAAGTTTCCAGATGGGAACCTCAGAAGCAAGAGTCCTTTTTCCAAACTCAGCTTGAGTGGCAGCGGCTTCCTCAGAGATCATGCAGAGACCATCTTTAGAAGTGATAATGTAATTCAGTCTCGGTAGTCAATTAAATTCTTGGCTGCCCTGATGAGGCTGAAAACAAGGTGCATGGTGGAGGTGGAAAAGGGGAGCCAACATGTAGTAATACAGGGGTTTTTTGGTCTGGTTTGAAATGTGGACACCTGTTCATTACGAACCTTGGCCATAAAATGATAGTAGCTTACACACGCTGTAACACTGCAAGCCAGAATCAAACCAGTGACCCACAAGCAAGTAGTTTATTATGCCATTATCAATCCCACCAGCCATCCTATTTGCATATACACCTTTGTGGTTTCCTTTTTGTAAGCTACCTATTATGCATCTCTTTTCAACACCCGGAAGATAGTTCAGTACATTGATAGCTGCATATTACTCATTTAGGCCCCGTGTGTCTGGCATGGAGCTCTTGTTTTATTCCTACCCATTCATTCATGATTTGCTGCTGGCATTCTGAAAATAAAGACGGACAACATGCTTCTGCATTCGCACTGACATTTTTGTATACCAATGTAAACCAACAGTTTCATAAAGAATTAGGCCACAATGCTGCTACACGTCTACTACATGCGAGTGGGGCTGGACTAGATGACTTTGTGAGGTCCCTTTCAGCCCTACATGCCAATGATCCTTTCCCAGCAGGTACAATTAACTTTCTTCAGAAATAGCAGAACCAGGGGAGACATTAGCTCTAACAGCCAAGAAGGATATTCATCTAAAAGTGCCAAACAACTCCCCAAGCACTTCCAGGATTTCAGTGGACAAAACTGACTGAAGCCAAAGGGGCCTAATTCTCCTCTCACTCTTTTCTTGCTTTGCACTAATGGGCATGCATCAAACGTTGTGGGGATATTCCTATTTTGACATGGTGTCAGTAAGAAGAAAACTCATGGAGACTTTACTGTGAAAATCCCCGTGCCATAGATCTGCTATCACTGGGAGACCACCACAGTAGACAGAAAACTACCATAGCAAAATACACTCCATGACCAAGGAAAGATGATGGCATAGTGTCTCCAGGATGTCCACACTCAAGAATAAGTTCACTGGTACTTCACGTCTTCAAAACACAGCATTTTATATCTTCCAAGCATCGTCAATCATCACGAAATCTTTACACTCATCATCCCATTTCCCCTCAGACAGACAGTAGTGCCACCATACCTTTCTTCAGGTGGAAGTGAGGTAAAATAAACTGACTCAGAGGCTCTTCTCTAGGTCTCCTGACATCAAGGAGATGTTCTCTGCTATGGAAACATCTGATTACTACTTTCTACGCCAGCCCTAGATATGGTAGAAAAAAGGACCACGTGGTCAAAAACATGGCACAATAAAATTGAAGCAGAAGGAGTCAAAACTAGTTGAACACAATTATCTCCATTGCAAAGCAACAGAAGAAAAGGTTTGCCACAAATCTGTCAGAACGTCTGGATTATATCTGCAGACATGACTGGGAGTATGCTTAGGTCTGGAAATGAAAAGCTGCAGACGAATATTTTTATCTATGTATTTGTGCAAAGTAATCTCCAAGAAAGGTTCATGAATATTTTAACTTTCATTGGGGATTTTTTTTTTTTTTTTAATCCTAAAGAAGTCATTTTCTGGCTTTGTGACCTGCAAAATTATCTTCCTTTTCACATGCCCTGGAAGAGGTAAGCCATCTGCTACATTTTTCTCTCACGTCTAACAAAGATGTTGTCTTGGTAAAAAACCATTTCGATATATTCTTCTTTTTAGTTAGTAAGTGAACATGCTACTTTTTTGCACACCAATTCAAGAAAGCTGCATGAGCAATGCAGTCAATGAGAGGTACAAGTATCTGCAATACAATCAGAAGGGAGCGCGTACACAAAATGCATTTGTTTTCCTCTTTTCCTTAGTGACTCGTGGTTTTGAATTGACCTCTTAAATGAAACAGACTATTGTTTCTTCAACTGTGTAACTAAAACTACCATCCCACAAGAGCTATGACTATATAAGTACTCCTTTTGTTATGGTTTCACTTTCTGGGGTTTATTATAATATGACATTCTCACTTGCATTATGTTTGCTTATTGTTTCTTTAGGGGTTTTAGCAGGAGTAGGTCAAAAACGTAGGATTACTGCAAAGGAAAAATAGCTTTTAAAACGTAAATCATTCAGAGACTGTCAAGCAGGGAGATTTAAGAGAAAAAGGCACAAATCAGAGCACTGCTGAATGACAGCATTTTTTTTTATTTCTTTTAATACGTTATAAGGCAAAATTGATTCTTGTGGTTTCCTTCACTACTATTTAATTGGTTCTCAGATTTTAAAAATCACTCCTGTAAAAGTTATCTGTCAGGGCCTCCTAACTTTACCCTAAAGAAATAGCTAAATGTAAACTATAATAATGGTGATATTTAGCAAATAGAAGGCCTGATCTGGTATTCTTGTATCCAATAACATTGTTCTCATCTACTTTAATAGGATGCAAATAGGACCAAGTGAAGGAGCCACTTTTCATCTCAAAAAGGCTGCTTTGTTTCTCTGGATAAATTCTGGCTGCAAAGACATATAATCCACATTTTTCACTATACCCCTATAAAACATCCACTGTATACAGTGGAAGGTAAAACAACCCAAAATAAAACAAAACAAAACACTGACTGAATGTAAGGCCAGTAAAAGAAGTTGAGACTCCCTCCTGCAAACCACCCGTACGTGTGAATTCCAATAACCATTACGGGGGTTGCTTGAGGATCTAGGCCCTTAATTCTTGATATATAAAGGGCTTAGCCTGTCTGTCTGTCTGTCTGTAATGCTCTTGGAGCACTCTGATTGGTTGTCTTGGCAGCCAATCACAATGCTTACTGAAACGACCAGCCAGAGTGCTCTGCACAGACAGACACAGTGGCAGCAGAGGAGCTGGTGCAGCGAGCCCTAGCAAGCTCAACACTTTGCTTATAGGACTACAAATTAAAAGTTCTTTTAAATGCCAGCCAGTGACTGGTGCACACAAGCATAGGCGCAGCCATGAGACACAGCTCTGCTCTACAGGTGTGAAGTGATCTGGGGTCTATGGCAATGGTGTTCCATTCAAACACTGCCAGCTGTGCTACGTCCTCAGTACTTCTAATGTTAAAAAGCCTGGACTTTTCCAATTGGGATGGATCTCCCATTATATCATCTCCCTTTTCTGCAGCTCCATCCCAAACCCACAGTGAAGCACTAGGGTGGAAAAACAATGATTTATTGTTTGCATAGTGGTGAGCAGAAGCCCATGGGGCATGGCACAAACATGTAACTGCATTTGGACCCTGCCCAGAAGAAATGACTGCTGAACAGGACACAACTGGTTGGGGCAGCACAAGGTAACAAGAGGGAACTTGAGGAACATCCGCTGCCACAGACCAGCCATCTAACCATTGTGAAGGCCTCCAAACAAGCAGGTTCTAAGCACTTGCTTAGGGAGGAGGATAATGCAGTGGCCACAACACATCATTTTTGTGGTTAATACACGAGGTTTGCCTTACCAAAGCAAACCACGAGTGCATACGTACACCAGCAGACTCCCTATGCCTGAAGCATAGGGTTTGCGCCCAAAAGCTTGTAAAGAACAATTTTTCCAACTATTTAGTTTGTCTAATAAAAGATAGACAAGTATTTTGTCTATCTTTTACTCAAATCACATTTACTCAAACAACCTTGTTTGCCAGAGAGGACAGATAGCTTTGTGGTGAGAGGACAAAACGGCAACTTAGAGCGCCGGGTTTTCTTCCCAGCCCTCCTACTGGTTTCCTGTTATTTAAGCACTGAAGCTCAATGACCTCCATTTCCCTGGCACTGAAATGCAAGATAATACCAGCTTCTCAGCAAAGTTGAATCCATATATTTTAAAACCACTTTGAAGATCATTAGATAAGAATGTGATAGAAGGGCAAGGTGTTGCTTAATCTACTGTTCTCTATCAAGTGTTGACGTGATGCTTTAGAAGAAAAGCTATAATGCATCTAAGCCAACATGATAAGGCTGGACCATGGGGAGAGAAAATTCCTTCCTGACCTTTTCAGGAAACCATATGCCCTGAAGCATGATCATTTGATTGTGCCAAACTTGGCATGCCTAACTATTAATATTATTGTCTGGAAAACCACCCCACTCTTAAAAACAATCTGTCAGTCTCCAGCAAGAAACTAGTGTTCAGATGGCATCACTGCCAAATAAAAGCTCACTGAGTACTACATAGAATTTAACCCTTATTAAACAAAAGAAGTACCACAGTATTAATCCACCACCCCGATCTTGTTACTGAAGTATGTTGGTCCAGTATCTGGAGAATAATGCAGTATTGTTTCTATAAAGAAAGCAGCTTTCCTAAATGACTTTTCTAGCTTTCTAAGGATTGCCATTCCAGGTCAGTTGAAACAGGAATATTTCAGGTACTGCAACAGAATATGTCAGGGAAAAAAAGCAATGGCCAACAACTTGAAATCAGTGCTACTATCTGCTAGTCTTTGCAATACACGTTCCTGAATCTTTGCTGAGATCTTGGTGCTTGTTCTTTCAGGCCAGGGGCTGGCAATTAATTCAGGCAAAGGGCCACTTACCCAGATTTGGCAAGCTGTTGAGGGCCACATGGGTAGCCCCTCCCCCTGGTCACCATCTTGGGACCAATGTCCCAATGTCTTGGGACCAATGTCCCAGGGACAGCACCGGTGGGGATCAGAGCGGGTTGCAGGCTGGCAGGGGTCTGTGGAGCCGGGCTGGGCTGCACCAGCAGGGAGAGGGGGGAGCTGGCCCAGCTCCATACAGCCCCTGCCAGCTGGGGCCCTCTACTCCTGCCACCTGCTCTGGGGCCTGCTGGCTCTGGCCCTGGGACACTGGTGTGGGCCCCATGCTCCTGCTCACTCCCAGTGCCTCCCAGCCCCATGGTACAGGCAGGGGGTAGCGAGCAGCCCCGACCCCTGCTTGCCAGCAGGGAAGGAGCTGGTGCTGAGTGCGGGGGGGGGAAGCAGCCCCTCGCCCACCCCATGGCTGGCACCCTGCTCTGCAGGCTGGCACCCTGCTCACAGCCCTCCTGGGGCTGCCTGTGCCTGCTCAGGACAGCCCAGCGTAGGCTGCAAGTAGCTACAGCAGGGAGCACCAGCCACAGGGCGGGCGAGGGGCCGCTTTTCTCTCATAGATTCATAGATGCTAAGGTCAGAAGGGACCTCAAGAGATTA
>NW_005842097.1:927015-941300 GCF_000455745.1 Alligator sinensis | reverse complement strand
CATAGGCAGGAAAGAGTGCTGGGTCTAGATGACCCCAGCTAGATGCATATCCAACCTCCTCTTGAAGACCCCCATGGTAGGGGAGAACACCACCTCCCTTGTGAGCCCATTCTCAGCTCTTCTCTCAGCTTTTTCCCAGGCTGCTTTTCCCTGGGCTCCTTCCCTGCCCAGGGTCCCCTCCACCCCTTTCCTGAGCTTCCTGCACCGGGGCAGTCACATGGTCCCAGGTCAGAAACTCCTGCTGGGGCTTCCGGCTGCAGGGGTGGGGTCAGGCGGGCGCTGCTGTTGTGGGAGCCCACTGGGCTTCCCCTGGGTCCTGCTGGCCCTTGTTCCTGTCATTTTTTTTTTTTTTTTTTTTTTTTTTTTTTTTTTACAAGAACAAAGGAAAGATTTTTTTACAGGAACCAAGGACAGATCAATATTAATTTTCTAAATTTTTTAGGGGCCCCACAGACCAGATAGAATGGCCTCGCAGGCTGTATTTTGCCTACCCCTGTTTTAGGCCTTAACCTACCACCCACTGAAGTCAATGGGAGACATGCTGATGATTTCAATGGGACTTGGATGAAGCCCTTAAAGAATCTGTTGCATATTAGTCAGCATGAGTCACACTTAAACAATACTCAAGTCTTCTGGCCACAACAGGCCTTTCCCCACCTTTAACTGTTGCTTACAGTGCTCTGTGACTCAGGAAGCTTTAACATATCTCTCTTGGAAAGCCCAAGAGGTCTGTTTTTGGTTAAATAGAAGAGTTCAATATCATGCAGGGTGATCTTAACACCTTTAGATAAAAGTGTTTATTCAGAGCTATAGAACAGATTTCCTCCCCATCCAGTTTGCTCTAGCAACTAAACCACACCACATGGACTTCCTTCTGCAGCACATTAAGCTGCTAAGGGCAAACAGTTCTGTTTGGTATCACATCTCTCTCCTTACCACAATTTCCTAGCAATACTGCTTTGATCTCTCAGCATTCTTCCAGGTTTAGTCCTCCCACAACGTTTTCAACAATATTGCAGGTTCTGCAGGATGAAGGCTGGGTTCCCTGACCCCGAGATCAGCCAGAACTCCGTATCTTCAACATTTAAAAAATGGACAGCTTTACCTTGAGCAAGACCCTATTTAGGCTCTTCCCAAATAATCATAAACCTTCTCTTCAAGAAGAGCAAGTCGCAACCATCAGCTGCCAACATAAAATGGCAGGTTAAATGGCTCCACCAACCATCTGTTCTTCAGTGCTTAACACTTTATTAGGGAGCTTTTCCCCCATAAGCTCCATATCTAATTAAATTATGGCATGGTATCAACCCAACAACTTGAATGCAAGCTTCTGGGCTCCTCATTGGGGCATCTGTGCACTACCATAGTGAAGGTTAAACCTTTTTGCCATTGACAACAACAATATTTCACATTAACTTCAAATGGAATAGTTTGGTCTTATATAATAATTGGTGGCACTGGAAACTGTCACTGGCAATAAGAAATGGCTTGTTTCTTCCTCAGATGATAAATGAAATATTAACAATGATATCAGCACTAATGCTAGTAAGCTAGAAATCACAAGCAACCCCACAACAACCCACCAGTGCTCATAGTCTAAGATTCTCTTTGTAATATAAGACATTACACCCATTAAATGGCAGGAAAGCATAACACAAGGCAGCCAAAAAACATAGACGCAAATGTCTGACTAGTTATTGCAGCAAGCAACCCTAATCAACGCTACTTTTAATAAGAAAACAAAATACTTCTCAGGGTATCTTTACTGCTACAGGAAAAGCAAGCCAGCTGGCTGTCATTTGTGCTCCCCTCCTTCATCATCTTCACCATTACGCTGACCCACACAGCCCACCTTTCTTGGGGACAAAAAAAAAAAGACAGAACCAGCGAGTGTCTTTGCTCACCTAACAGAACAGAGCTAAAGCTTGGTCCAGCCGGTGACAAACAGTACTACAATGGGGAAGGAGACTGGAGAGGGTAAGACTCTCTTTTCTCCAAACACTGGCCCTCTGGAGCCAGTGAAAAATCATCCTGCACAGTTATCATTAGCATTACACTGATCCTCATTTGAGCATTTTGGTTCCTAACTTTGCTTTTCAGGGCACTAACCAAAAATAACAACTGTATTAAAGGTTACATCCAATAATGCCCACCTAACAGCAGAAGTATTACAGTAATGCCTCACAGCTAGGGTCTTCTCAGAGGCCCACTGTGATAGAGGCCAGCATACTGAGGGGCAATGCCTGTTCCAAAGAGTTTACAATCCAATTATATAATGGAAGTAGTCAGGAGGAAGAGAAACAGCTCCAGGACATACCCCAACTGGGATTTTGTGACACAACCATGGACTACAGGACCTGTTCACCTGGGCTAGGGACAGAAGTTACACGTAAACTGGTTTAAGTGATCAGAAACTGGTTTAAACCTGTAACAGAACAGAAGCTCAGTACATATAAACCAGTTTTAAAATGGCTGAAACTGGTTTAAGATAAACCTGGTTGAATGTAGTATCAGACTTAACTAATTTGGGTCAAACCGATTTATGAAACTTCTGTCCCAGACCCCTTGTTTAAGTTAAAACAGAGTCCCCCAGCATCCCAGCATTTTGCAGCCCTGGGCTAGGCTGTCTGCTTCAGAAAGCAGGGCTGGCCCCACCCCTCTTCTCCCTAGCTGGGGCAGTTAGGGCTGGCTGACAAGAGGGGAAGGGCGGGGGGCAAGCCCAGCTGGGGATGCATCCCAGTCTGCAGCGGGGGATGCTGCCCCCCAGTCAAACCCCAGCTGGAGTCTAGGGCCAGGGAGGAGGTTTAAACTCCCCTTGCCCTGCTCAAACTTACTGCTGGCTGTGACTGTGGACTACAAATCCCACAGGTACCTGGAAGCAGGAAGAGGAAGTGATGAGCAACCCTGCAGAGTCCTGCTGTTGTGATTCTGGACTGCAAATCCTAGAGACCTTGGGGACCACAGAAAGAGGAACCGAACACACAGCCCAGGCTGACTATGTGCCAGACAGTTGCACTCTACGCCTCTTGGCTTCTGGCCTGAGCCACTGCAGGCAGGTGGCTGCATTTCCTGAATCAAAGGTAAATGTCTGTTCACTTCCGTTTCAATTTTATCCCTGCATCTTCAACTAACCTGCAAAGACTGAATCAATTCAGCCTTGGGCTTTTTAACTGTCTGTACTTAGCCCTGGGGTCTGTCCTGCGATACATCCATCTTTCCTCTCTAACCTCTGCTTCCATTCATACAATAACACAGCTGGGGAAAGAGAGCGCAGACAGGCAGAGTGACCTGCCACAGTCAGTCAGTAGCACCACATGCATGAATGTGAACCAGGACCATTCAAGTTTGCTACCCTGTATCCATTTTAAACAGAAGCAGGGGCTTAAATAAATGGCAATATTCCTTCATGGATCCCAGTGGTGGAACACTAGGGAAGTGACAAAAGCCATCCAGCAATCAAAGCACTATTTTAGAACCACCTAAATAAAAACCCTCTCACCATGGAAGAAAGAGACTTGGGGGTCATCATTGACCACAAGATGAACACGAGCCTGCAATGCGATGCGGCGGCTAGTAAAGCGACCAAAACGCTGGCTTGCATCCATAGATGCTTCTCAAGCAAATCCCGGGACGTCATTCTCCCCCTGTACTCGGCCTTAGTGAGGCCGCAGCTGGAGTACTGTGTCCAGTTTTGGGCTCCACAATTCAAAAAGGATGTGGAGAAGCTTCAGAGAGTCCAGAGAAGAGCCATGCGCATGATCAGAGGTCAGGGAAACAGACCCTACGATGACAGGCTGAGAGCCCTGGGGCTCTTTAGCCTGAAAAAGCGCAGGCTCAGGGGTGATCTGATGGCCACCTACAAGTTTATCAGGGGTGACCACCAGCATCTGGGGGAACATTTGTTCACCAGAGCGCCCCAAGGGATGACGAGGTTGAACGGTCACAAACTACTTCAAGATCGTTTCAGGCTGGACATAAGGAAGAATCTCTTTACTGTCCGAGCCCCCAAGGTCTGGAACAGCCTGCCACCGGAGGTGGTTCAAGCACCTTCATTGAACACCTTCAAGATGAAACTGGATGCTTATCTTGCTGGGATCCTATGACCCCAGCTGACTTCCTGCCCTTCGGGCAGGGGGCTGGACTCGATGATCTTCCGAGGTCCCTTCCAGCCCTGATGTCTATGAAATCTATGAAATCAAAGTGCAAGTGTAACACTGGCATGTTCTGCTCAGTAATGCCTTAATGAGGATCTTTTTTCACCCAAAGTGCAGCTCTCAGAGGGAGCCAGGACCCCTCAAGGTAGGCTCCAAGAGCCTTCATGCATACTTGTTATGTCAGAGTACATACTCTCACCACCCACACTATAGCTTCTCCCTAGCATTCAGGTGGAACCAGAGAGCAGAATAACCCCTCTTTTTCCCCCACAGCCACTGCAGTGTAAAAGGCTGCTGGACAGACAAATGCTGTAGTGGAGCCTGATACAGAAGAATCCCACTCCCATCCTCTCCCACAGAAATCTTTGCTTTTCTCCCATTTCTCTCTCAGGTTTTATCCTACTCCCATCCACAACCACTTAATCCTGCTTAGCCCTACACCAGGGTCAAACCTATGTAAGCCTTATTTAAATAAATTAAAGTTGGTTTCCATGGATTTTCAGCAAGCCACGTTCTTTTCCAACCAATCCCTCATGCAACCATGTTTACTCTTCTCATGCACATCACTAGCATGTTGTGGGGCCCAAGATGTCCTGTCCCCACAGAGGAGCTCCAGCCTCTAGCTATCTCAGGCCCTGAAACTTCAGACTAAGTAGCCCAGTCTGTGTTGTCTGTGTCTTCCCAGAGTGTCTCCCCTTTCAGTGCAGTTCTGTCATGAACATGTCATCCAAGGAGGCAAGTCATATTCAAATAGCTCCACAACAGCCCTTTATGTAGGTGCACAAACAAGAAGAGATTTCACAGCCAGTCTCTCCTGAAGTTCCTTGATCTCCCACTTCCTCCCAGCTGATTCTAATACATAAAGCACTATTACTGCCATGGAACTGTACTGCTGTATTCCCTTACGTAGTTTTAATTCTCAGAGGAAGAGGCTGATTGAAGACAGGCTCAGCTCTTTGCCAGGAAGTGTAGGGCTGTGCGCAATGGTATGTTTCATTTCAGTTTCAGCCGTTTCAGAGGACAGTGATTTGTTTTGGTGTTTCGGATCACTGTTACATTTTGATTCGGCCAAATCTGTTTTGGAGTTTCAATGCTGTTTTGGTGCTGATTCAGAGATTCGGATCGGCTGGGGAGATGCAGGCACAGCCAGGCGGCTGCAGGTTCTCCCACAGGTCCTCTGGCTGTGCCTGCCTCTCCCTGGGCAGGGAGAGCCACAAGAGAAGCTCCCACAGCTGCCCTGCCTGGCCCCATCCCCCACCCAGCCCCAGCCTCCCGGCACTTTAAAAGGAGGGTTGCAGGGCTGTGCCACACTGTTCCCAGGGGGTGCCTCCAAAACATTCAAAACATTTCCGAAACGTTTCCGTTTAACTTTGGATTCGTTTTTTTCGGGCACTGAAATACCTCCAAAAGGAAATGGCTGCCGAAACTTCATGCATCCCTAATGAAGTGGACTCAAGGCAGTTCAAGAAAACCGACAGGCCTTTGCCACATGTTGGCAATGAATATTTGGATAATAGTTGTTTATGGAGTCACAAAAGGCCCCAGCATGATGTCGCAAGGCTGTTGTGTTACTACTACTAAGATTGACAGTAAGGAAACTTAGGTGCAGACTGCTTATGGTAACAAAAGATTGCACAGCATTGTCCCATGAGTAGGCACGTTAGCCCCATGATACCTGGTTAATTCCAAAACAGAAAACAGCGTTCAGACTGCAAACATTTATTTAAAGTATTCTTCTTCACTTCCTGTCCTACAACAACATGTAGTGATGCAATAGGCTCTTCAACAGTTACCACTCTCCAAACCACAGGCAGCTGCACTTCAGAGGGGAGTGAAGGAACCTGACCTGCAAATCACGTTATCTGGGGATCTAACCAGTTCAAAAACTGAATTGGAGGAGTAGATGTTCACCTGCAAGACTGCAGGTGCAGAACAGGAGCTGGTAGGCAAGCTCAGCTGTTAATGAGATCCATTGTTTGCCACAAACGTTGGAATCCTGAAGGAGGCAATATGTGATGCATATATCAGTGCAGTGATTCCTTAACTACTCATTTCCACTTCCTTCTTTGATGCTAGGATATGCACCAATTAAATGTGAGGGTGGGGCAGAAAATACCTATTAGTAAGAAATACTCATCTTCCTTTCTAGGTGGAAAGATTTGCTTGTAGCCCAGCTAAAGCCCCTTGGAATTATATCAGAATTCAGGATGATATAGCCATCCCAGTTGTAAGAAGGGAGAAATTACTTTATGCCATATTTACTAGAGACTAGCAGTTTGCGACATGAATCTGACACGTAACAACTTCTTTCTCTAGCTCTGAACTGAAGCCATGTGTTCCTTATTTGAACTGCTCAGTCACTGGCCACATGTCAGGAGCATAAATGCCTCTAAAGCTTGGTAAATGCATTTCAGGAGGTGATTGCTGTTGCTGCTGTGGGTGGTAGCTTGACAAACAGCTATTGAGACAAAGCCAAATTCAGGCAAGAAGAGAGGAAAAAAAATTAACCGCTCCTTGTTTTTTTCCCCCCCTTCAATAGGCCAGCAGAATGGGAAAAGTAAATCCTGCTCCTGACAGATGCTGAACCTGTGCACATAACACTTAAAATATTATACCTTGCAGGAGCCTATAAATATCAGTTAAAACACACTACAAATATTTGGTGCTGGATTCTTACAGCCTCTAAAAATCCTTCACCTGGAACCAGGACTAGCTACAGGCCATGGATAAAGCTGTAAGCAGGTCCTTTATTATAAGATTTATATATAGTGCCCAATGCCTCGGGACCCAGGTGTTTGGCAGCAATTAAGAAAGAAAATAGCTAGTTTTACAAAAGTCAAACTATCCTCCTACCCTGCTGGAGCAACAAGCCGAGGACCAAGCAGAGAACTAGCCAAGGTGTTGCTTCCTTAGGCTGCCATACTCAGCAGACCATCAGGGGAGGCCGTTTCTAGCACCACGACTCTTTCAGCGAGGACAACCCACTGCCAATCCTGCAGGGATGAACACCAAGATCCTACAGAAAGGACCACCTACCTGATCAAAGGGTCTCATTGAGGGACAGGTGGCCCATCAGAGCTGGTCCTAGGCCATCCCACCTTGACAGACCATAGCTAACACTCAGAACTGCCCTCTGAACAAGCAAGATGGAAAGGCAGGAGTTATGGGATCTAGCGTTCATAGCGACTCAAGTAAGCCGCTGTGGCTACATTCTCTACCAGATGAAGCTTCTGGGGGATTCTTTCTAGAAGGCACCAAGTAGAGCACAGGACAGTTACCTAGCAATGAAGTCCCAAAAAGGCCTGGGTCAGATCAAATCCAAGTACAAACTATTGCTCTTTTTGCCGGTGTGAATCACAGCTTCCCCCTGAGAATCTAGGAGCACTGATGGAGCCCACGTGCACCAGAGACTGAGCTTGACCACCAATGTGTGGACATGCAGTAACCGGCATCAAACTGTAGCCATTGCTCAAATGATTCATCTGGATGCTCCCTCCTAAGAGTAACCTTTGTCTTACCCAAATGAAGCCAAAGCCACTGCCATCCCGATCCCTACAGCCACTTTGCTTAACACTGTACCAAAAACATCACCCCACTAGACTTAGTAGAAAAGCAGTGATAGCTGTGGGTCATCTATATATCCACAATGATACTGCATAACTGCCTCAGCATCTCCCACATTTGAACATTAAACAGTACCTTATCTGCAAGACGTAGAGCCTTCCCCCTCCCTGTTTCCCCACCAGTACTGCTGGGCTGTACCCAAGGTGAAACCTGACACATCAATAAACCAGGGTTTAATATTATTATAATAATAATAATAATAATAATAATAATAATCATCATCATCATCATCATCATCATCGCAATGTATTCGCCATTCTTTTTCCAGCTTTCCCAGCAGAAGCTGACCTACTGCAGGGTGGGTGCTACCCTCATCAACGGTTTACTCTTGCATTAAAGGAACAGACAACCCCCAGAAATTTTATATTCCACCTTATACAGCATATGGACAAAGGTTAGGCTGATTTTGTGGATCTAGCAAGTCAGTGAAACACTCCCGATTCAGATCAAATCTTATTAGGACTAGTTTTATAACTTGGAAACCAAGAGTCCTCTAGTCCAGCCTCCTGCCCAAATGGAAAATTCACTGCTAAATATCTAAGCCATCCCAGACAGGCGTCCATTTAGCGTCTTCTTGAAAACCTCCAGTGGAGGAGGCTACATTACCTTCCTAGACGGTTTGTTGCATTGTCCTCTTGTTCTTACCATTAGGAACTTTTGCTCCCCACCCCAGACTTGATCTCAGATTACTTTGCTGCAGTTTAAACCCACTGCTTTGTGTCCTGGCCATTGTGGCAACAAAAAACAGTGTTTCTCCATCTCCTTCATGGCAGCCTTTCCAATATTTGAGAACTGCTACTACATCTGCCTTTCATGTTCTTTTTATTTTTTTTTAGACTAAACATCCCTAGGTCCTTCAGAGCTCCAGGCTGTAGAAGGAGCAAAGAATATAGGATCATCTTCTTCCCCCAGTATTGAAGGGAGCGGGGGAAACAAAAGCGTATAAATGCTTCCCCTTCCTACCTTGGCATCAGAAGAGGAATGGTAGTTGTCCTAGCGCCAACAAGCAGTGACCTGCATTCATTGCCAGTGAAATCAATACATCTGGAGACCCAGGCCTGCCAGCTCAGAGCATCATAGAGATAGGTACGTTTCTACACACCTGTTACATTTCTGGCCTAGAATTGCTTCCTTGGGGGGGTCATCAGCAGCTTCCATCTTATCCACATGCTTCCATGTTAACCCAAGGGTTTAAAATATAGCTCTGCTCAGATGCAGCCTCAGCCATTATCCTGGCTGGTCAAGTTACACTAGCGGGCTTTGAATTCACTACTACACTTTCTTTCTCCCTCATCGGATGCTGAAAAACAACAGTGGCGCAAACATGGCACATAGTCCATCAAACATGACAAGTATGCCACAGGAACAAGGGCAGGAAGCGTAATCCAATGGTCAATGCAGCGCTTTTGAAGTCAGGAGAGCAGAGTTCTGTCCCATACCCCACGCACGGCAGAGTCACGTAGCACCAGCAAAGTCATCTAACTCAGCAGTTCTCAGCCTTTTGCACCAGACGTCCCACCAACCATTTTGCCAAGAAACTCTGGTCCCACCATGATAAAAACAAAACCCCACTTTTGCACTGTTCAAGATATCTGTTGATTCATCTGTTTGAAGTGCAACTTTGATTTTTTCAATAAGGCAATGAGTTGAAGTCCCACCTACATGACCTTCGCATCCCACCAGTGGGAAGTTCGTGTAGGTGGGACACATCCCACTGGTTAAGAAACACTGATCTAACCTCTCCTGCAGTGACTCAGTTTTTCCTTCTCTAAAAAGGCGATAGCACTTTGCCTATTCTACAACAACACAAGAGGTTTAACTCATTAGCATTCGCAGAGCATTTCAAGATCCTCAAATGGAAAGCACTAGAGAAATGTGTGTTCTTCAGAGGAGGTGTTTAAAGGACAGCAACCAGCTTGCTTTCTTTCACAAGCAGATTAAAACACGTTCTTTCGGAGAGTAGACACCTAGAAGCAGCCCCAAAACACTACAGCTCCCAATGCAGTGTCTGCACTTTTGAAAATCTAGCCACTCATTTAAAAAACTAAGCTCCCAACATGAGGTTCACAAGTTAAGTCTCAGCCATGGAGCCTTAACAGAATGTACCTGTTGCCTGTCTGTGTTATAACAGGATAGTTGCATGTGTTATAAGCCACTTTTTGGCTTTGCTGATAAGCAGCTGACCCCTATCATCAAAGCTGTCGGGTTACTATCTTGCTAATAAAACAAATTCTGACACAGTAAGAGCCATTCTGTAGCAGAGCCTTTACACTGCTCCTCAGTTAGTGTACAGGATAACTACACACTCAATCAGTTAGTCTACGGTCTATAGTGTAATGATGTGTTATTCAGAGAAATACTCCATGCCCACACTAGCCCCAGCAACTGTGCAGAGTTGGCAACAGCAGTGATGAAGCGTATGAAGGAAGCTTCATTCCCAGGGCCTACACTCCCATCAGCACACAACACACCACACTTCAAAATGGCTTTCTTCAGGCTGCCAGCTAGGTTGTCCAACTTTTTGCAGTTGCTGAATGAAAGAAGGCAGTTCCAAGGGCATTTTATTGTACATCTAGTAAGCTTCGGTCCCAGGGATGGACATAAATGGATTCGGATGGTTAGTTGTTTCCAAGAACCTGCTGATTTAGTTGAACTATCCTGGCCTTCATGCAAAAGCACTCTGGATGTTAGTTTAACAGGAAATATCTTTGATAGATTCAATTTGTTTCCATTACAGAGCATCAATTAATCTTTATTATGAAAGACAGAGTGCACCTCTCTCTCTCGGCCTCTTGTACAATGCTTTGTTCTGTATACATGGCCTTCTTGGTCAGCATGTGGATTTCTCTCATACAAAATCCATTTGCTTGAACCAAGCCATCAAACCCAGGTTAAAAAAAGGAGGGGAAGGGGATAGGGAGGGGAAAGGATAGGGCAAATTACAAAAGAACAGTTTCCACAATGTAAGAAAGAAAGAACTGTAAAGAAGATGCATGTCCACTCTGATGTCTAATGTCAGGGCTGCAACCACATACATCACGGCAGCAGGTCAATGGAGCTGGTGCCAGAGAACACTACTTGGCCCTCAGATTTTTAGTCAACCAGATTTTGTAAATACAAAACAGTGAAGCCAGTGGAAACTGGGTGCATATACCTGAAAGCAGTATTTGGCCTATTACTCCAAACAGTTCCTTGCCAGCCTACTTGAGGGGGCAAACTTCCATAGAAACAAGGGACCGTAAGAGTTTTCTAGGCCCTCCATCCATGGCACCCGTCAGACTGCCTGGTTGCAATCAAGAGGACAGTTTTTGGCCCATTCTCATTTCATGCATTTCACTAAGGACCCAGCGCAACTGAAGTCCCAATATTCCAGTGGCAGGAGATTTGGCTAATGTGCCAAATCTCCTACCTATGCGCCGCATTGCCAAGCAATAACCAGACTTGCCTTCTGAGCAGGTGCTAGATCAAAGTTGACCAACTGCTTCCCTGCTACTGATAATAAGTCTTTTAATGTGGAAATATTGGGCAGGAGAAATGGGAGCAGGGGCAGGGTTTAAAACTTAAAAGAACTGCAGTTCTCTTATGGAGAGAAATCCCTGGATTTTGCAGTCACCTTCATGTGCTAATTCCACTACAATGCTGGTTTTAACTGCAGTACGAATTGGAAGTAAGACCCTCAGTACACAAGAGATAAACTCTATAGGATTTCATCTGCAATGGAGCCAAACACACAAAGGAAATATCATCTTCCATTCATCGTTGGAGATGTTCTTTGACGGCCAGCCAGGACCTGGAGCAAAAATGCTATGGCCTTGCAGGGGTGGGGGTTGGATTTAACAATAAACAAAAGGGGTTGCACTGACCTGGGTTGTGCCAGAAGTCCCAGCAAACAGTTTCAAATGATATGGGATGCCTAATTTCCTGCAAGATTTATAATGCTATATCATAAATGTTTGCATCTACATAATTAAAACTAGTTAGTTTTGCCACATTTAAAACAACAAATCATGCATTTGACAGTAATGAGGATGAAGAGACATTTATTTATCTTTCTGGTCAAACAGACAAATTAAAATTTTATGTCTGAAAATACTCGGTTTAACTTGTGCATCCGAGGGTCTACTCTATTGTACATGTAGCTTTAATGTGGTTGTAATAAATGTGTGCCTACATCTTTATTAGCATTTATTTTTAATGCATGCATTCTTGCCTCCGCAAATCTGGGAAAGGCAAACAAGAAAGCCTGCATTCTGGAAGGGTATTTTCTGTTTATCTGTTGGCCATTCAACAGAAGTCCCCCATTGGCCCAGAACCAGCAATCTCTGTCACCTGGAAGGGCACAAATAGAACGGGAAGTTAAGGACATGAGACCCATTAACTGACAGGAAAGTGCCCCAGGAGAGCAAATGATCCATCAACAACAAGAGTCCTCTGGGGAGGTGACAAACAAAGACAGATGGTGCTACGGAGAACCAAAGGACACAGACAGCCCACCGTTAGCATTCCCATGTCAAGCACCAAGAAGCACTTGTCAAAGCTTTAGGCACCCAGCCATTGCCCAAGATCCCATAAAACATTGCACCACAGAACATCCCAGCCACCCTTCATCTATTCCAACTGGACCCTGTTAAATTCAGAAACCAACCCCTCATGGCTTTTTCCCTGTTCCCTCTAAGTGTTCAAGAGCATCTGGATATTTTGAAGCTTGTAGAAATACGTTCCCAAGCCAGGGATATCCGTCTTGTGGTTCCCGGGCCCTTTAGGCTTTGCGAGTCTGTACCTACTTCTTAAATTCTAGCCAGAAGCTAATGGCAATTGAGCACCCGTGTCACAAACTAAGACATCCCCTCATCCAGATGGCCCAGAGCTGGACTCTCCTTCCCAGGCATAAAAGAAAACCTCAGTGAAAGCATCTAATCCTGAGGTGACCAAACTAACAAGATCTGTATCCCTTATCTGGAGAATTGCAGAGACAGTGATATTACAGGTGAAAAAGGCTTGCAAAGAAGGCTTACATCATTTGAGTCCTTCCTAAACCCATGCTTACTCCCAGCATGGTTCTTGGCCATGGCTGATTTTCACCCCAAGTGAATTGCCCAAGACCACACAAAGTTGGGGCAGGGCTCAGGTCCTGTGCTTCATCCTTTGAACCATGCTACCTTACCCACATGGCGCAGCACAGTCTCTAGGGCTTTGTCCAGTCTGTCTAACAGCCACAGGGTTCTAGCCACTGGAAATCTCACTTCCAGGAAAGGTTGGCAGATATTCAGTCTAAATGCATTTTTTCGTGGTCTCAGTCCATTATCTCTGCTTAAACCGCATTGGACAGCTCTAAGTCAATCCCATCTATCCTCAGTGTTTATACTTTCCCATACCAGCCCTCCCCCAGTTTAATTGGCACTTAGCTCTTTTAAAATCTACCCTCAAAAAAATCAATCCAAGCTGACACCCTGATCACTTCAGTCTTACTTTGACATCCTCTGTCACTTCCACACCCCTTCTCCCTCGTTTGCCTCCAGTCACTCTGCAACCGACGGCCTGTGCGCTTGCTCCTGTGACAAAAGTTCCCCACTTACTGAAATGAAAGTAGGATCAGGCCTTTGGCCTGCAACTGTTTCCCCTCACTCTAGCTAAGGTTATTGTTAATATACACCTCATCTCTCCAACCTCTCTCTCAGCACACCTGTACTTTTTTCCTAGTAAGCATTTTTCATTGGCTGTCTTTAGATTTTCCCCAGTTTCCTATGTTGCAGTACTTATCATGTATTTGTCTCACTAAGTCACTGCTACTGTTTTCATCTCCATCCTTTTTCCCCTTCCCAGGTAAAGGAGGTTTCCTTTATTTGTATCTAGACCACGGACATCATTCCTCTATTAGCCACAGTACCCACTAAGCAAGGGCCTGTCTTAAATCATGCATTTTGCTTTTGGAAGCAGATGGCTTCACTTCTAGTGATCATATCACGTGCACGGGCAAAGGCCTTCACCCCAGAGAGCCTGCTCTTTCTAGTTATCCCTATCTTGTTAAAAAGTTAAAAATATGGGATCTAGGTTCTCTCAGCCTGTGACCCTGACACATTGAATCAGGAAGCTCTCACATTACTATAGCCATCACTTCTGTCCCCATTTGATATGCATCTAGCTGGGGTCATCTAGACCCAGTTCCCTGCCTAGGCAGGGGGTCGGACTCGATGATCTATTGAGGTCCCTTCCGGCCCTAACATCTATGAATCATTGCATCACATGTCTCAAATATTTCCTCTACAATAAACTGACACTGTACGTGTCACCAATCACCCTTTCTGTATCATTTCATGGACCTTTTTCTTATGGGGAAGTGGGAATTTTAACATACTGTCACGGCGGGGTCCTCGCGGAGGGCCGTGTGCTCCTCGAGGTCCCTCGCTCCGTCAAGCCGGCCCAAGGCACCCTCTAATTCTCGCCCGCCACGTCTTGCTGGAATATATATATATAGTTGGGAGGCTGCCTATGACTCCCTGGGCACGG
>NW_005842097.1:901270-926709 GCF_000455745.1 Alligator sinensis | reverse complement strand
TCTAGGGCTTGCCATGCCCGCCTCGGGCTTCTCAATACTGCCCCACTCTGGGGCTGGGGTCCATGTACCCCGCATACAACCCGGGGTCTGTTCCCCGCCCGCAACCCACTGGTTGCACTCAGGGGCCCCACACCTCTGGGGTCCCTATGAGGCCTCCTCCAACCCCTACAGCCTCACCCAAGCCTCCAGTGTAATATACAAGCCTGAACATAAACTAGAGCCTCCTGGCTAAACCATAGTGCCCAATCCTCTCAGGGCTATAGTGAGCTATACTTGCAAGTCAGGCTTCTTGCTATATCTCAGCCAAGGGAGCTCCTGCCTCTCCGGTTGCTGGCAGGGAACTGCCAGCCTGGTCTCAGCCCTGGGCTTTATAAGGGCCAGGCCCTGCCTCCTACAGGCAGCTGGCTCCCCTTAGCTGCCCCGGCAACCCTCAGCTGGGCTCGTTACCCTGGCAACCCTCAGCTGGGCTCGTTATGACCTGCCAGGGCTCTGTCTCTCTCCCTGGCAGTCTCTCCTCTCTAGGAGCAGAGCACCGAGGTGCTCTGCGACACATACCATTACTGCAAATTTTTTTTAGCTGTACCCACATGGACATCATATTGCTCTGAAAATAACGTGAAATTTTTCCAGCTCTTTCCCCCTTTTTTTTGATCGAGACTTTTGGAATGTTTTGTAACCCTGAGTCCACAACTGACTCCCATCCTCTGTAACAAGCTATGCTTCTTCACTTTTCTCCTTTATCATTTTCACATGTCAGCTGTCTCAGTGCCAACATTTTGTTTCCATTAGTCTGCTTCTCTTACTATTTTTCTCCATTAGAGTCACTCTTTGGAAATTTTGTGGAGGAGACTTCAGTTAGCTGGGCAGAAAAACAGCAGGCCAAATCCTGTGGGGTGCCCACATCAACATGGCACTCAACCTTCAAGGGGGTAGCACAGGTTTAGACAGGAGCTGAATCTGTATTTGCAACCCCAAAGAAAACGAAGAAGCAGCGCTGGAAAGACCCGAACCGGACACTGGATCAGAACCAGTCTGGACTTGGGGAAAACAGGTAGTGCAGCAGGGGAAGAAGCAGTAGTTGGCAAGTTGCCTCTATGACCTTATAAACCAGTCTACTATAGCACCATTTGCTCCTACTCATCTTGCTCTGTTATGTTTGCATGTGGGGAGTGAGTCATCACAAAACACGCCCTCGCTGTAGGAGAAACTCTCCTAAGCAGGAATTCCCTTTCTGTCTTCTGCACATCCAGAGCTGAGCTATGCCACATGGGTGCACTTATTCAACTCCATCAAAGACAATTAAATGACCATTCCCACTCCACTATATTTTTTCGACCTTCGGATCATGGCAGGGTGAAATCCTGGCCATACCGCCATCAATGGGAGCTTTACCACTGGTGTCCACTAAACCAGGATTTCACTGCTAATCTGATCAGTCAGCAACATGAAAAGGTCCTGACCCTTGTGGAGAAGGATTGCGGCTCCCACGTTGAGTCTCACAATCCATCCTGCCCGGCAGATCAGTGTATTCCTATGCCCCCCAAAGTATTTTCTAGTATTTTGCCCAGCCTATGACAGATTTTAAAATGGTTTCATGCCACAGGGCTCTCACCACTGCCCAAAGAGACTACCCCCAGATTATGCAGAGCTGTTGGCCTGGTTTGCTCCTCTTTACCCCACTTCTATGCAGAGGTAACACTCTTGATTTCAGTCCAGCTGCACCAAGGCAGTGGTGGACCAGATCCTCTGCTACATTTTCCTTTGCTCCATCCCGGCCCCTTGGTCATGGTAATGCCATCTTCTCCTCAGTACCGGCAGCCTTCTGCATGAATTCATATTCATTCTGATTAAGAACTAGACTAGTGGTCCTCAACTTTCCAGGCCTCTATGCCAGAGGAGCAGCAGGGAGCCAAACCCATGAGCCAGATCCCATGGGTGGGTTTGGTCTGCAGGCCAGATGCAGCGTGGGGTTGGGCTCAGGGTTCATCCATAGGCACAATCCCGCACACTGGTCCTGCCCCATGCCAGATCCAGCTGCAGCTCAGTCCCATGTCGTACAGCTCACAGTGCTCCCCATGGGCCCAGAAATTCGGCAGCAGGGGACCAGTGGCAGCATTCATTGGTGCAGCATCCATCCCCCTCCCCCACCACCAAGTTTCTGACCCTGCAGGCCAGATAGCAGGAGCCCCCAGGCTGGAGTTTGAGCATCACTGGGCTAGACCACGTGGCTGCTTCAGGAGATGGACCTTTCTGCCAACATAGGCAGACACTAGAAGAACAGAATAGACCAGAAAACAACCCCAGCTTTATGGAGAAAACCTTTTATTATTCTTGCTGCCACCCAGAAAAATGGCCCAAGACCCAATAGCACCAACGTCCACCACTGGAGGCCAGGTTCCACACACAACCCCAGCACTGGTGATCCCACCCATGGAAACACTGAACCAGTCAGTCAGGCTATGAACGACTGCAGCAAGCCCGTAGCTTTAACATTACCAAACACAAAAAAGTTACTGAAGAGGTTTAAGGACCAGACACATTCCTACCATCAGTTCCTCTCCCCACACGCCCCACGGTCCTCGGGATATCAGTGCAGAAGGAGCCGAAGAAGGAGCCAAATTTGGCCCCAATACACATTTAAAGACTGGGCCAGGTTTGGTTTGTGGGCGGGGGGAGTTTTATGAATAAAGACAAGTTCCCCATCCTTCCTCTAAAACAGAGAGATACTACAGGCTAAGAGTATTTCGTCTGCTTAACTGCAGGGTGCAATAACATCAATTTGCCCAAATTATACACAAGGAGAAAGGTAATTGGCACAGAGCAGTATATGTTGTGACTGTTACATCATTCTTCAAAGCCAGCTACAAAAGACTGAAATGCAAAAGACAGTAAACAATGGCACAACATCAACAGACAGCCCCCTCCCCAGAATCCTCCCCATCTGGCACCAGATCGAACCATCCAAGCAGCAGTTCATTCAAAATGATGCATCTGGGGAGGGTGAGATGGCTGAATTCAGCAAGAAATTACACAGGCCTACTGGTCTTTTCTGGAGGGGGGAGGGAGGAGAAAGAAAGTTCTTTAGTTTAAAGCCTTTAAAAGTCTTCCTGCTGAGGTTGTTTTATATTTTTAATTAATTCTGCTAAGATATATATAGAATCAAAATAGCAAAAAATTATGAAAATTGCTTCATCAACAAAATGCACAAAATGATATTAGAATCCGGGCAGTTTAGTCTATGTAAACCCATAGACTGTCATTTCTTCATAAGTAGTTAACCGCACCACATAAACAAGGCATCATTGGAAAATGCCACAAAATAAATATTTTGCCATCAAAATAAATAAGAGTTTGGGATTATAAATCGTGATGGTGGCATAAGAACAAATTACATTTTAAAAGTTCCCTGTCAGAACAACAGTCTGTCCAAGAATAATCAATTAAGAGAGATCTTATGTTAAAAAAACCCTGTTTTTAATAAGAAGTGTAAAACCACATACACATTAATTATTTGCCTGTGATTACACACCCTTCTTCCCCTGTATGGAGCCATTTGTAATGTTGTGGAAGATGCCAACTTTTCCATTATAAATCCAGCTGTAATAAAAATTAGCTCAAGTGCTGAGACTTGGCATTCAGTCATCTCAGCACAGGGATTTATTTGCTGTTTCATTTTATCTGTAGCATCAGAAATAAAAGCAATTTGCTTTCCAACAACACATTTACTGGGTGCCACAATAGGCATGGCCAGGGTACACCACTGAAATCAATGGGACTGCACGCATGTATGAAGTTACTTGCATATGATGTGCAAAATCAGGCCCTAAATCACCAGAACACACACAAATAGGGCACATCAATCACAGCGCTTCTCCTTAAGCTACTGGTTCTGAAGCACTTTGCACACGTGTTGGCGTGTGCAGGCAGGTAGACAAGTGCTTGCATTACAGTCACTGAAAAATTCATTTTGGGAGTCATCACTTCACTCCCCGCCCCCCATTAAAAATAAAATGAGATTGACCCTCGGTTCTATTTAGCGACTCACTAGCAACTTTGCATCCAAAATATCCCCTTTCTGTTTTTATCATCATGATCATCATCATTAATTTTAAAGTGGTCCACGAAATTGATGCCCATTAGTGCATGCATGCAGGCACAATGGGCTGAGAGAGTTGTTTCAGAGTTATCCTGTCAATAATCCACAGATTAGAGAAAGCCCTAAGAAGACATAGATACAACTTCCCATGTTGGTTCCACACCAGACAGCACAATCCATTTTGTCAATAATCTGCAGATTAAAAGGTCATACGTGCACTGGGCCTTGAATTCTCAATGAGAAACCATGTTGATACTTGTTTTAAAAAAAAAAAAAAAACAGGGATGGGGAGGGCAGTACGGTGCCAGCAATGTTGAGATCTACTTAACAAGGAAGAGGCAGACATTCATTGATGGCAGATATTCCATGCATAACCCGCTCGATTACTGCAGAGCTTTCAAACCAGAGGGTGTACCCTCTACCCTCTATACTATCACTATGCCTAGGCACAGTGGTATGTGACCTGGGACTTAGGGATGCAGTATCAGCCCTAAGCAGAATTTTAGGATGAAGGTACTTGCTGCTAAATATTAGTCAAAGCCAATGCCCCCATCCCTGCCTATATTTGTTAACAGGCATAAACAGGGAGAATTTCTGGAAGTTCACTGCATGTAGGAGACAGAGACGCCTCCCTACATAATGCATGCTCAACGCAGCAGTTCTACATGTATAAAACAGATGAGAGCACAGACACACACACACACACACACACACACACACACACACACACACAGAGGAAAAAAAGGCTTTTACATTATCTGCGGAAAGGCCCATTTGTCAAAATGGCTTTAGAATGACAGCTCACCGTCAAGATGAAGTATGGATCGGACTAAAATTGACACTCCTCAAGCCAACCATATAGCACTCATACAACTGCAATGCAGCTTTTACTACCCCTAGTATAATCCAGGCTCCAAACAGTTTCTCCTCAGGTAGCCAGAAATATATAAATAAACTCCATTTAAAAAAAAGAAAAAAGCCGAGGGCTGGGGCAGCCAATTCCAGTATTTTCCCTGCAAGATTACAGATGCATAGTAAGATTGGACAAGGAGAAACAGAAGAGGGTGGAGGGGAGAAGGGGGGTGGAGAGGGGTGAAAGTCAAAAAGGCAAAGGATTCACTAACCTTTTACTTGAGTTTCATATTCTGCTATGATCTCTTTGTCTTTCTTGAACTTAGTTTGAGATGACATCTTTTGAAAGATCTACAAGATCCCACGGTCTTTTCTTTCTCTCTCTCTCTCTCTCTCCTCTGTCTCTTTCCTCTGGGTATTTAAATCCCCCTGCTTGATCTGCTCTATTGGATCCCAGGGAGTCAGTTTCGCAGCTTTTCAAGCTGGTCTGGTTCACTTTGCTGCAAAGACAGAAAGCCCTTCTCTCCCTTGGCAAAAAGATTTCCCTTCATTGGCACCGACCAGGGGGCTGCAGCAATAGAGAGGAACCCTGGCAGAACCGCTTGCCCAGGCTACAAGGTGGGTCAGGGGGTGGGGGCAGAAGTCTCCTGCAGCCAGATCTTCAGAGAGGATTAAAAAAAAATAAGAATAATAATGCACCTCCACCAAAACAGCAGCCACACGCAAGGGCTTCTCCTTTTCAGCGTGTAGTCAAACCCACTGCAAGGCAGGGAAGCACCCTGGCTTTAATCCCAGAGAAGGTCAGGTTGCAAAAAAGGGCTCTCATCTCGCATCCTCACCCCCCAGTCCTCAGCGCCTTTGATTGACCGAGAGGATGAAAAGCCAGAGAGAGAAGTTGGGCAGCTGGAGATGCATTTGCTCAGTTCTGTGCAGCCTGTGGACCGAGCTGCTTTGACTGCAGGCTTGAATTGAGCTCTCCCCACGTCACCCGCCTGGCTCCTCCTCCCAGATTTTATAACAACTGACACATTGTAGCCTACAGGACATCATAACTCACTGCAAGGGGGGGCACAAATCAGCTCTGCAAAAAAAAAAAAAAAGGTGTAAGGAGAGAGGAGGAGGAGGATCTGAGGAAGCGCTGCAGTGGGAGAGGCAGGGATTTGTCCTAGAAAGCCTGCCCTGAGCAAGAGCTGCTCTGTCTTAGCAAATCTCACCTTTGGAAACTCAGTCCCCTGGCTCAGGAGTAGGAAAGGGCTGAGCACCTCAGGCAGGATGGATGTCTGGGCTGATCGGGGTATAGTGTCTTGAAATTTTGACTCTTCATCACATCATTGCCAAATTAGGCTCAGAAAAAAGGACTTTTTTGTTACCCCCTTTTCCTCCCTAAACAAAAAAAAAGAATCAAGTACTCCACTGCAGAGCTCTCCTAACTAAAGGCACTGGGCACAGATGCCCTTTTGCTCATTAAAATGTGGCAGGGCAGAAAGGAGAGGAATAGTCCTAGCTGCTTTGGAACTGGATGAACGAAGAGGCACAAAAAAAACCAAATGCCCCAAGCCAACCATTAAATCAACATAGAGAAATCCTCCACCAGGTCCCAACAGGGTGCAAGTCTATATGGAGGTGATTACAAGGTCAGGGCCTCAGCAATTAATTGAGTAGTGTACAGCTAAGGATAAGACCCAGGAGTCCAGGCACTTGTTCCTATGACTAAACACCAGACCACATTCCTTCTACCTTCTTCCCTGCCACCACACCCCCGTTGTGAAAATAGCTGCATCCTAATAAGCAGGTAAAGTGTATGTAGCCAACATACCATATATGTGTGTGTATGTATATATATAGGCTATGGGCTGTAGTATTAACAGATGCATGCAATTTGTCTGCATGTTTCTAAGAGCACCAATCACTATAATACCTATTTGCATTCTCCGTGCAGTTTTATTTATGATGCCAACACCCTGAAACACTAGTCCTGTGCACATAAATAGATACTGAATACCTATAGTCAAGTGAGCCTCATAAACAGGTACTCAAACCAGGAAATTCATGACCCCTTATGAGATGGCCCAACAGCTAAACCCGCTTTGTTTAGAGCAATGTTAGGCAGGTATTATCTCATCCTCAATATTTCTTGTGGTCTCTCCTTGGCGAGTTTCTCTGACAGGCACAAAATTGTAACGTGGTATTTGATGGATCATTTAATACTTGGCTCTTACCCAACCCTTTACATATTCAAAGTACCTTGCAAATATTAATTAATTAATGCTTATAACACTCCTAGGACCCTCAAGGTATTATTGTAATCCCCCCCTAAAGGTATAATTCTTTCTATGACACAGATGGAAAACTGTCATGGCAGTAACCCCAAGTGTTCAAGAATTATGAGACTGGCTTTAAAGCCATGAGATTTTGAGAACAATACCTTTGGGGATCATCCTATTTTACTTCTCATTTAGAGTTTTTACATGAATTGTTCTAACTTCTGTTTAAGCTCTTCTCCACAACAGGTTACCCAAGATCACAGAAGGAGGTGTGATACGCTATCTCCAAACATGCCACTTTTGTCTTAAATTAAGGCCATTTGATAAATCCTAGCGCCTATTTATATACCAGTGTATACTTTTAAACTTTTATTCAAGTTACTCCTGATCTACATTTGTGGAAAGGAAGAATCATCTCCAGATGAACTGACATCAGAAATACGTCAAGACTGTAGAATGAGAGAGATTTAAAAGCAACATCCAGTTCTAGAATTGGTGAAACCCCATTCAATGCCATTTACAATCTGCTTTCAAAGTGACCAAGGTCTTTTGAATGCTGGATCCAGAAGTCTTAAAGGCACAGTAACTACTCTTCGGAAAAAATGCATACAATACTTGTTGCTGCACCAGAATTATGACTCAGGCGTCCCGGATTTCAAGCAGATGAACTACAGGATCTCTCTCCGGTATTATCTTTCTTTCTTCAACCTGAAAATCATGACATTGCATTCCTAAACTCATTTACCAAGTTATCACTCTACAATGCATTTTTCTAATTTCTCTTCATTCACCAAGAACAATAATCCTGTGTCCGGTTTGCTTGTGCCACTTGATGCAAAAATGGTAATTTGGGAAATTAATCTTTTGTAACATTTCTGATGCAAAAAGGATATGCTCCCATCCAGACTGCACCAGATGAAACATTTTCACAAAAACCTAGAGTCAATAAATTGCTTGTGATTTCTTTTATTTAAACATCCCAGTGAAAACAGAAGGTTGTTTGGCATGAATCATTTACTTTCAGCATTTGCAGCCTGGATCTTCTGCTTGGGGCAATACTCAGAAAGCAAAACTGACTATAAACCGAAGTAGAATTTATGAGCCTATCATCCAAAGCCAATAAAATGTAGAAGTTACAAGTTACCACATTTTGTAAACTTAAATCCTAGTCTGGCAGTCAGCTCCATATAGGTAGAGCCCTGTGCCTGGATGGCAAGTCAATCAATTAGGTTGTGTGTGGATTCAAGAGTCAGCAAGATGGAGTTCATTGCAGGTTCAGGGCATTAACTGTACTGATGGCTCATAAGCGAATACATAGGAGAGAAAACACGTTTGCATACTAAAGATCTGATCCTGCTTCTATTGATTTGTTTTCCATCTATTTCAGCTGGGAGCCAGTATGAAATAAATCCATACCATGCCTGAACAGACTTTTAAATTCCTATTTACCAAATATACAGCAACACTCATTTGTCCAAAATTTTACTTCTTACATTGGAGTCAACAGTTCCCTTTTAGGCTCCTTTTCCCCATTATTCAGTCAAATAGCAGACCGAGTTTGTATCTTAGGATGATTGAAAACATACACTAATTGTTTAAAAGGTGCACATATTTGTGCTAGCAGTGCTGTTCATCCAGCCAATCACAAAACCGAACCAATGCCATGTGATTCATGCCCGATCCCGGCTAAATCCAAATTTCGTCTCCTTGCAATTGATTCCTAAACTGGATTCTTATTATTCCGTGCACTCAAGGAAATTAATCAAGCATAGATTTTTCAAGCAGGACAAAAGAAGCTAAAGCATCTTGCATGAGTTATTGAATGAAATAATCCACCTGGAAGAGGTGAGTTTTGAGCTGTGTTAAAGAGGAGCTAGAGTGGACATAGGTGGGGTCTTAGGAGGAAGGGGTGTAGAGTAGAGAACGAGGATGGTACGAGCCCCACATCTCCTGCTGACTTCAGTGAGTGAAGAAACTCAAGTGTGCTGCAAAACCAGGTCTTTAGTGAGGTGGAGTGAGGGCACCACATTGCTTCAGAACAGCTAGGGAACTGCTGCCAACAGAGGAGAGGAGCAAGCGGGAAAACACATGGAGAGGAACAAATGGGAGAGACAGAGTGAAGTGACCATGAATAGGAGAGGGCCTGGCTATGAATGGCCTTGAGGACGGAGCAGCTTTTTTGCAGCAGACTCAGAAACAGCCAGGGACCCTCTGCAGACCCCTGAGAACAGGTGGGATGCGAGGTGAAGCTGCGCACTGTGCCGTCTGAGCAGTGTGGAGGTTGGAGGGATGAGTGACTGATGGAGGACAGCAAGCAGGTAACAGCAGCAGTCAAATTCTGGAGTGGGAGATGTGCAAATGAACCAACACAAAGGGTACCAATTCAGATTTGAGGAGCGTAACACCAAGAGGTGCAAGGGGTTGGGAGACCTTCACGATTACAGTCCACAGAGGTAAGACGTATTACAGAAAAGCACATTCATACCCAAGCTTAAACAGAGACCCAGTCCTTGCAACTTGCTATTTAAATGGAGCCTGGCAGTGAGACCCAGGGGCTGGGTGTTGGCAGGCATGAGGTGGGGATAGAAAAAACAGTGGAAGATTTCAACGAGAAAAGCGGGTGCTGACGGAAGAGTAGAGGCAGTTGCCGTTGAGTGATGAAAAGACACTGCCCGGTCTGTAGCTTGGCTGTCAATATTCAAAATATTTCTAGGCAGGGAGCATGTTGTTCCGTCTCCTTCTATTTCTCTTGGTTTGCATCATTGTTTGCTAAAGATATTCTGACACGCAACTTACTTTGGTCTGAGCACTTCCAAAGCCTCCAAGTGGAAAAGGCAACTCACCATTTTACCAATAAGCCAACTAGCCCCGAGTTGCATCATTTATCAGGGCAGTCTCCCAACTATGGGGAACACAGAAACCAGACAAGAATAAGTCAAGATTACTATGGTCAGAGAGCCGGTCAGAAAGATGAATCACATCTTCAGTATTTTGTTGCGGTATGGAATTTCTAATAGATAATAGCCCAGCTAAACTGGAGGGAACAGAAAAGGGGTAGAGGGAATAAGAAGGTTTTATTCTATTTACTTGTTTGAGGTAAGGTGGACATGGAAGGTAGAATGAGATAGTTTAATACGGGAGTTGGGAAGGAGAGGTTTTATTGCTCGGGTGGGTTCCAGCGGAAGGGAATGGGTGGGGTCAGATATGGTTAACTGCTGGGAACGGGGAAGGACTGGGGTGGGGGGAACAGAAGCAGAAATTCAGTTATAGCAAAACAATAAATTGTGGGGTGAAGAAGATACTGTAGTTTTAAAAAGGGGCAAAACAGGGCTTCCGCAACCATGTGACTGACCATAATAAATCCCCTATGCACATGCTGAGTGACCAGGACCAACCTGGGAATCTGGCATCACTATGACCTTGGGGTTTTGCATGTGGCTTTAGAGAGTTTAAGAACCCAGTATTTTGAATTTCCAAACTTCTCCCCAGCATCCCTCCTGCTTCATGATTTTGGACAGAGAGCCAGGGAGGGCTTTGTTCTGGCCATCATTTAAGTATTGGAAGACAGTCAGTGTGTGTAGAGAAGAGGACAGTAAGAAGGGACAAATAGTCATTGATCTAGAGGAGGAACTAAGGCAGAGCTCCCTACATCTCAAATTTTGTTCCAGGCTTGAACACCTTAGGGAAAACCTAGTAGATAATGCTTTCAGTGTTAGCCATGCAGATAACAGCCCTGTCCCAGGGCTAGCATAAAAGTTGAATGCTTGAGGTTCTCACTGATGTGAGACAAGAGAGATTACTATCCCACAGCCCTCCTTGAAGGAGCATTCAGCTAGTACTCCAAGAGAAATCCACCTTGCCTCCTCTCTGTTAGACTGAGGCCCTGTGGAAGACACAATGAACCAACTCAACATGCAAGACTGTCATCTTATCACCAAGCAAGAGCAGTTGCTTTAGGTGCTGGAATCTCCTGGCTGTGCCATGCAAGGGTTAGAGCAAGGCGCGCAAGGCAAGACACATGAGCAGAACCATCTATAACTACCATGAGCAAAACGACGTGTTCAGGAGAGGAGTGCCGGTCACCTGAAAGCATGCAGAGCCTTCCCCCTGTCGCTCATTTGGGCTGTTTAGCTGCAGCTCCAGGAGCATAAGTGAGGTAGTAAATTTTGCTCCACACAAAAAAAAATTGATTTTTGGCAGAGCTGCACTAGGCAGAAAGTGGAGCTAGTACTGAGCACTTAGCCAGCCAGCCAGCCAACAGTTCTTGCAGCTGTTTCCTATAGTTTGGACTTCACAGAATCTGCAAGTGACTCTGCCCATGAACTCTTGTCTGCATCACGGTTTTCATGTCTAAGGACAGAATGACAAGGGCTGGGCCAGAGAGGCCCCTGCCCAGCCTCCAAACAAAGGCCTGACTTCAGTCAGATTATTCAAAGGCAACATTTTTGTAGAAAGTTGTCAGCAACTCATTACCCCTCACCAGCCAACCCAAACCCTGACTAAACTGAGCGAGGCCACATTTCAAGGACAAGAAAAGGCTCCACAGTAAAGCAAGCAAGAGGAAGACTGGTCTTGCAAGTACACTGCTGGAGAGACACATGAGAGATCTGGGTTCGGTTCCTGGCCTTACAGGCTTCCTGTGTTGTTTTTTGCCAAGTCACAAACACTGAGTGAAAACCTGGCCTCCCTGAAGTTAAAGCAGGCAAAAAAAAGTCTCTTTCTCTCTGCCCCAGTTCCCCAGTCAGGTTGAAAGGAACACTAGTATTTCCTTTTCCCCTGCCATTGGTTCACAGGCCAGATGAACAGTGTAGAAAATAAAGGACAGATCATTTCCCAAAACAAAGCAAGCAAATTGAGAGGATAATTACAGGCTTCCAAAATATAGTAATTACATTTTTTTTCTCTTGAAAAAGGCCAGTATGGTCATGTCGTGGGGCTCCGGGAATCTGAAGTTCCAGATTGAAAGATGCAAAACAAGGGGAGAAATAAAAAAGATGAAGAACTTTCTAAACGGTGTACTAAATAGTTCCTTCTATAATACATGTGGCATGTACATTACAGATGACGATGTGAGGTCATACCAAGGGTTCATTGGCACTCATTTGGGATGCCAGACATAATTCTTCCACAGCTTTGCCAGTGGTGAAGTCATGAAGTCATGCTCACAAAATCTTTATAGCACCCAATGCCTTTTTGCAAACTATGTATAACCATAATAAGCTACTTCATTGTACTTCTTGTTTCAGAGTCAGTCAAGAGAACTCAAATGGCTAGATTTTTTTTAATGAAATGAACTACTCCAATGTAAAATAAAAACTAAAAAAATCAGCATTGTTGGAAAGACTTTACAAGTTCTTAAAATGCCCAGAATGAACTTACAAGCAAATCACCTGATTTTTCTTTAACTGCAATAAAAAGAAATGAAGGCCATTTTCAAAACAGATTCATCCTGATGGCATTTGTTACAGTTTCTGAAAATAATCAAATAATATAAAATTTCTAGAGGCAGCTGCTTCTCGTTTCAGCATTCACTGAGGTTGTGAGAATAAGTGCCAAATCCCCCAGATAACAAGTGGTGTCATAGCCCAGATTTTGATTTCCTTCACAAGTATGGATCCTTTCCTGGTGCCAAGCTAAGTATCTGAGAATAGTCCATATCTGCAGTTATATTAGCGATCACACTCTGATGGTGGGTTAAAAACAAAGCAAAGTTCAGGTTATATAATGTAGAGAGGACTGGCTGCTATTCAGACATCACTAAAAATAAAGCAGCAGCCCTGTCTGAGCAACAAATCTCTGCATGAATCAGTGATCTTGGCTAAATATAAATTGGAGTGTAAAATAGGTGGAGAGTCCACAAACCAAAACATTTAAAAAAAAAAAAGACACAAAATTACAATTCACTTGGCATCTCTTTCAATGCAGAATTGTCAAACGAGAGGTTGGATGGGAGGAAAACATTTAATCACAATACTTCAAGCTTTAGGTATACAGAAACCAACAGTAACTATGGCAACGTGGCCACTCCAGTAAGGCTAATACAAATTACTTCCAGGGCAGTGGCCAGGTTTGTGCTCAGGAAGCAGAGGTAATGTTGGCTTAAAGCAGTTCCTAAATTAAGGAAAATTCCTGAGGCAATAGCCGACTTGTGCTCTCTGTTTACGATTTCAGTCTGTGCGTGTTTCATGATATGCTCAACATACATGCTACCGCCTTAAAATAGTATGCAAAGCCATGCAGAGATGCACCCACACGTGCCACAGGCCAGACGGATCCGTCAGCCACACCAACTCCTACGTTAACGGGCCTTCGGGAGCGCAGGTTCACAGACTTGCCGAATAGTCACGTCAAGCCTCAACTGACGTCGACATCAAGCTACTTGTTAAAACCCTTCACATCATAGCTATAGCACGGCCCCTGGTGATGCAGATACTGCTCTTCACACTAAGTGACCCCTGATCTTCCTTGCCATCCCTCCACTCCAGGGGGTCTCTGAAGCCAGAAACTTCACTCTTCTGTTCCTTGCTGGCTTCATTTTTTTCTCCTCTATATTTAATGAGCTTTCCAACCTTCACTGTCTATTGCAAACTTCCATAGCCCTCCACATGAATCACAGAAAATTAGAGTTGGAAGGGACCTCAGGAGGTCATCTAGTCCAACTCCCTGCTCAAAGCAGGACCAGCCCCAACTAGATCATGGTTATGGATTCTACTCTGGCTCAATACTGGGAGTCAGGATATCTTCCACATACTTGCTGGGGTCCATAAGTCACTAACGGTATGTCTATACCACTTCCACTGTGCTTCCACCCACCTCCTCCTGTTCATATGTGCTAGACCCAGAAACACAGCAGTGGAGCCACTCTGGGGACATCACTGGCAGCAGCTCTCAAGCATACCAAAGACAGAGGACTCAAAAACAACTGAGGGGAAGGGTGCCCCTGGAGTAACTTTACTGCCACATTTCCAGGTCTGAGTGAGAGCAGGTGGCTGAGGCATGTCCTGGAGTGGTATAGACAGAACTAAAATGCCAGAGCCTGATTTCTCATGCAGAATAGCACTTAACTTCACTGGGGTCACTGGTGGAGTAGGATGCTACTCTAAGTGGGTGTGGGAATTGTAATCTAGCCTAACAACTTGTCTGCATTGGGTGGGTGGAGAGAAGGGTGTTTGGAGAGGGGAAAGAAGGGTTACTTAACTCCATTACAGTCATACTGGTGAAAACCCTGCATGAACGTGCTTCGAGCAAACCTGGGAGGTGTATAATCCACAGAGCCATTTGCAATGTGCAGCATCTTACCAGCCCTGCATCTTTATGAGCTGAATCCTGTCTTCTCTGTGCCAATAGATGGTGCTCGCTGAACTCCCAACCTCCATGCACATAGACGTGGCTTGCTGGCCACACCCGTTCTTGTTCTGGCACGGTAAAGCTGCATTAGGATTTACGCTTGGGCAGCTTTGTCAATGGAGCTACACTCATACCAAAAAAATGCAGGCAAGTTCTCTGGACCTTCAGGTTCCTACCTGCCAAAAACAGACCCATTGTCAGGCTTCAGGAAGGATGCTTGAACCAGGTGAGGCCCAGATGAGTGCTGCAAAAACACCCCAAAAACCAAAAGACCGAAGCTCTATGGATTCTCCTCCCCCTCCTGCAGTTTTGAAGGCCACCAGCGATCAGGGGAACAAAATAAAGATCAGTTACAGAAAAAGAAGCTGGACTAACTTCGTTTCTGTCCTCCCCAGTAGCAGCTGTAGCAAGATTTTGCCCAGTGTAAACCAGTGTAAGCCATACCTAAAACTCTTGAGTAGAAAAGGTGTCAGGATCCCTTCTCCCCAGTGGAAATTGCCCCTTCATTCTCCAGTCAGCCAGTAACACTACCCTTCAAGTACAGCACTTGGTTCCTATTCAGGAGGCAAGAACTGCTACATTACAAGTGTTGTATAGTGGAACTTGCTTCAAAAGCACATGGCAGAGGAGGTTTGATGGAGGTTTTCAAACTGATGCTGCACTTAAAGGAGAAGCCAAAGTCCAAAGTCTTCCCACCAGGACGGCATTGGTTCAGCACCACCAAGTAGCCGTTTTCAGCACAGTGGCATTTAATACTAACCGGCCTGGTGTGGAAAATGGGTACCCAAGACAGAGACTCATGTGCACACTGGGCTCCCAACGCTGCTACCACCATTGGAAGAGCAAACGGCGTTCCTCTTTCAGTGCTGTCATTTTCTGTGTAACGGAGTCCAGGATTTTGCACATTTGCCATTAAAAAACAAACAGACAAAAAAACCCAAAACCTTGGCACCAAACCCATGCATTAACAACCAAGTAGATTTTGAAAATACTCCTCGATGTGAGCAAGCCAAAAGGGGAAATCCGACAGGAACCAAGTTCATTTTAAGCAAGTTCTACTACCTATTCCCCAGCTAATTAACAATTTTATCCCTTACGGATCCCCCTTGTGAATTGTTTGCAAAGTTGGGTCTTTTGCCTCAACCTGTTTAGTAGGAGGCTGTTTGGGTCGGGTGCAGAGCTATGTTCTAACCTCAGCTGTAGCCCTCAGGAATGAGATATTTTCTCATGCTTTTTAGGAAACTAACTCTACCAGCCCTAGAACTGAAGAACTTCTTGCTCAGAGATGCCATTATAAACAAGTATTACAGCAGTTTAAGGACTGGCGTGAACCCAGGGCTCTCCTGTTATTATTCCTTTGAAAGAGCTGCTCAGCTCTACATGCAGGCTAAAAACCTGTAGATAAGGTCTATAAACATGATGAGTCTTGTTCATATAGCTATTAGTAGATCTTGTTGGATAAAATGTAGGTCACCAGTGTAGAAGGGCAGCATGTTGCTCATTAAATACAAAAAAATTGTTATATGGTTTCATCCAATTTGTCATACATTACCTGCGTTCCCTATAACTCACCCTTAAGTCTATTGAAGCATTTTTCTCCACTTATTTTTACTGGGGGCTTCAAAGAAGGAAATGTCCCACCTGAAAAGATTTTCTGCTCAAACGCTGCCCCAGGAAAGTGCTCTAAGTGGGATTTCTTTCTCCAACCTTGAAGTCATTTGAGCATAGAATAACTCTCCTTGTAGTATTTAACTTAGACTTTAAAGAGTTTTAAGTTATGAAGTATTTGCTTTTCTTTTCCTGAAGACAATACCTCTGTTTCAGCAGGGTGCTGTATCGATTTAGCAGGGGCTTTACAATTTAAAAGAGCAGTTGCACACCTTGTTCTGCCACTAGCCATTGTAAAATTTGCCCCTAAATAGCTGTCTTGTGGGTGAATCATTCTACATGGTCAGATTTCTCTCATGCTCCAACAACTTGAGGGATTTAAACAAAAGAAACATAGTCAAAGGTAGTCAGGCCTTATGTTTTATGGGGAAATGACTGGTATTTGGATTGCAAATATACCAGTTTTAGCCTGAGGTATATTTGCTGTGCTGGGCCTCAAGTCTAAAAGAAACTCCTAATGTTTCACAGATTTCATAGACATTAGGGCTGGAAGGGACCTCGGAAGATCATCGAGTCCAGCCCCCTGCCCAAAGGGCAGGAAGTCAGCTGGGGTCATAGGATCCCAGCAAGATAAGCATCCAGTTTCATCTTGAAGGTGTTCAATGAAGGCGCTTGAACCACCTCCGGTGGCAGGCTGTTCCAGACCTTGGGGGCTCGGACAGTAAAGAAATTCTTCCTTATGTCCAGCCTGAAACGGTCTTGTAGTAGTTTATGACCGTTCGACCTAGTCGTCATCCCTTGGGGCGCTCTGGTGAGCAAACGTTCCCCCAGATACTGGTGGTCACCCCTGATAAACTTGTAGGCGGCCACCAGATCACCCCTGAGCCTGTGCATTTCCAGGCTAAAGAGCCCCATGGCTCTCAGCCTGTCATCGTAGGGTCTGCTTCCCTGACCTCTGATCAGGTGCGTGGCTCTTCTCTGGACTCTCTCAAGCTTCTCCGCATCCTTTTTGAATTGTGGAGCCCAAAACTGGACGCAATACTCCAGCTGCGGCCTCACCAAGGCCGAATACAAGGGGAGAATGACGTCCCAGGATTTGCTTGAGAAGCATCTATGGATGCAAGCCAGCGTTTTGGTCGCTTTACTAGCTGCAGCATCACATTGCAGGCTCATGTTCATCTTGTGGTCAATGATGACCCCCAAGTCTCTTTCTTCCATAGTGCTAGCCAACATAGCACTGCCGAGCCTATAAGGATGCTGCGGGTTTTTTTTCCCAAGGTGGAGAACCTTGCATTTATCGGCGTTGAACACCATCAGATTCTCGTCCGCCCACTTGCTGAGCCTGTCCAGGTCAGCCTGGATAACCTGCCTGTCTTCTGGTGTGGATGCTTTGCCCCAAAGTTTGGTGTCATCGGCGAACTTGGCCAGTTCTGATCGCTTCTGACTCCAGTGTCCACATCATTAATGAAGATGTTGAACAGTATGGGTCCAAGGACAGAGCCTTGGGGGACCCCACTGGTCACAGGACACCACGATGAGTGACTTCCATCGATTACTACCCTCTGGGTCCGACCCCGGAGCCAATTTTCCAGCCAGTGGATCGTGGAGGACCCAAGGCGACAATTGGCCAGTTTCTCCAAGAGGCGATCATGGGACACCAGATCGAAGGCTTTTTTGAAGTCAAGATATATGACATCAATCTCTTCTCCCTTGTCCAGGTGATAGGTCACCTGGTCGTAGAAGGAAATGAGATTGGTCAAGCAAGACCTACCCGCAACAAACCCGTGCTGGCTATCCCTTAAGATGTTGATGTCGGCCAGTCCATTAAGGATGGCCTCTTTAATAAACTTTTCTAAGATCTTCCCCGGGATAGAAGTCAGGCTGATGGGCCTATAGTTAGCCGGATCCACTTTCCTCCTTTTCTTGAAGATAGGCACCACATTGGCCTTCTTCCAGTCTTCGGGCACTGCACCAGAGCGCCAAGAGTTTTCAAAGATCCGTGCTAGAGGCTGGGCTATGATGATTGCGAGCTCCTTGAGTACCCTGGGGTGAAGATTGTCAGGGCCAGCTGACTTGAAGGTATCCAGCTTCTCAAGATGTTCCTTCACAAGGTCAGCATTGATGGAGGGCAGGGGATCACCCTCTCCCGGACTTCCCTGTCCCATAGCAGGCATGGGCATCCCATGGGACTGATGAAAGACCAACGCAAAGTACCCATTTAATAGGTTGGCTTTTTCCTGGGCGTCAGTTGTCAGGTTGCCCCTGCTTTTCCTCCGGCTCCCCACGTATCTGAAAAAGGACTTCTTATTGTCCTTGATGCTCGAAGCTAGCTGGAGTTCAGTTGCAGCCTTGGCTTTCCTGGTCTGCTCCCTACAGGACCGGACCAGTGCAGAATAATCCTCCTTGGAGGTGACTCCCATCCTCCACCCTTTGTAAGCCTTTCTTTTTAGCCTCAGGAGGTCTGTTAGGTCCCTGGAGAGCCAGGGGGGCTGCTGTGCACTCTTGCTGCCTTTCCTCCGAGATGGAATAGACTTAGCTTGTGCATTGAGGATTGCTCCCTTGAGAAGCAACTACTCTTCTTGCACTTCCCTCTCCCTGGGGTCATGGTCCCTTAGGGCATTACTGACAAGCCTCCTGAGCTTGTCAAAGTCGGCTTTCCTGAAGTCAAGGACTTCCATGTTGCTGACTGACTGATGTTTCTGAATGATTTTTCAAAGACACAAAATCCTTCTCCATCCCTGACCGTTCCTCTCTCTAAGTTCTAGTAGGATCCTCAGTGCTACTCACACAGTAGGAAGTCAGTTGGGCTTGGCCATGGCTGCATAACCTGGTGGAAAAAGTTTTCATCATCAGGAAGGAGTCAGGGATGTGATCACACTGTATGTCACCAAGAGAGAGAGGACTTCTTTTTGTAGGACTTGAATGAGAATTAAAATCAGGACAGGACAAGAAAAGATTGAAGGCTTGGGCAGGAAGGACACAGACATGTACCCTCTTTATCCCCACACTCGTCTTAAATGTGCCTCATCCTGTCGAGGCAGTTTCTCCCTCACACCAAAGAAGGCCCCATTTTCTTGGATGGCCTCCATAATACCTCAAAATGTCTGGACTCATCCTATTTACATGTGCAAAAGTGGCTACTTCTACTCCAGTGATGGGCTACAAACACACCTCCTCCTAATGGCTCAACTTCAGTCTCTCACATGAAGACAGTCTTTGGTTTAGGAAGTAGAGATCTGTGGTTTTGGAGGAAATGGTCTTGGGTTTAATCTCTAAAGTTGCACTGTCATGGATGCAACCATGATTTTGACTGTGCAAAAACAAAGAACAACAAACCTACAGACTTTGCAGATGTGACCGTCTGATCACATGGAAAATGCAAGAGGATGGAGGGGTAGCTAGGAGTCCAACCCAGGATTCCTTTAGGAATCCAATCTGATCTTCCATTACAGTAAATTTCATTTTGCAGCTTTTAATCTGTGTTATTGGCCTGAATTGAACTATGTGGAAAAGATACTGTGTTTCTTTCTTTAAGAACTAGTAGAAATGTTGATTTCTTGGTACAAATTATCAGTTCTGGTTAATAATGCATGATACCCAAATAAAATCCACCTGAGATATTTAAATCGGTGGGTGATTATAAATGTTTAAGAAGTTAATTTCTCTTAATTTGTTTCTAAAGAGGAGGAGGAGGAGAAAGTCATACAGGAATTCACACCACAGATTTCTGCCTGAAATCTAACACAATTAATGGAGTTACAGAAAGCAAAAAAAAAAAGAGAAAATTGAATTGCTGCAAAATTTAATATCTCGCTGTCATCTTTGTTCTTAGTACACAGTTGCTGTAGCAACAAACCAAAAAAAAAAAAAGAATTTGCAGAAGTGTAGGAGGAGCTTTCTGCTCTTTTAACCATGTCATCTTAATCACTTCTGAATGACTGTTTATGGGCACTTGATCAGATGTGGCAATATCCTTGATTGCAAATGCTGGATCCTGCCAGGTGCTGAGAGCACATCATGCAAAGAACTAAGCACCTTCCCATGGTGTATAGGAAAATATATCTGTAGGATAAACAGTCAATCATTTTGCTTTATAAACCAGCAGAATGCTGCTAGCCCTCGATTCCTCTGCGTAGCCCCTGAGATCAAGGGGGCTCTGTGTCTTGCAGTATCCACGGCACTATCTACATGTGCCAAACAGAATACACACTATACAGGTAAAGCAGGATGAGTCAGGGGACAAGGCACAGGAGTGGGAGACAGAGCACACAGACCCCAATTCAAGAAAGCATCCTAGTCCAGGTCAGCAAGAGTTTGAAGTCTCTCTAAAGTCCAAGAAACACTTAATAATGGGAGCAGGACCCAAGCAGTTGTTTAAAGAGCTTTCCTGAACTGGGCCTGCTGACTTCCTGCCTGACCCTCAACCAACCATTTAAAGCACTGGCTTACTTTGGGTATGAAATAATGATACTTAGCAACCATATGTTTTTAAGAGTCTTTGAGATCTACAATTGCTGGGTTTTTGGTTGTAGCCATGTTGGTCTAAGGACGTAGGCAAGCACGGTGCTTTCAGTAGATGTGATATCTTTTATTAGACCAACTGAGTAGTTGAGAAAAAGTTCTTAGCAAGCTTTCAGGTGCAGTCACCCTTCTTCAGGCATAGGGAGTCTCTGCTGGTCCGCAACTCCAAGGAACGGGAGCTTTTAGCTTCTCTCATTCCTTGGATAAAAGATATCACATTTACTCAAAGACTCTTGCCTGCCTTTGAGATCCACAAGCATTGCTGGGCTAAATGCTGAAGCCTCGATGGAATCCACCTGGCACTTCCTCTGTACAAGGGCTGTGTAAGGACTTCAGGACTTCAGTCTATATATATTACTGTTAGTGCAGGGCATGGCCAAGTATGTGCACATGCCACTGCCTTCTATCGGAGAGACTCAGAACTGCTTGAGCATTTTACCAATGCTACTGTCTCCTAATAATCCTTCCACACAAAGCCAGGACACAGGGTTTGGAGGGGATTTGAGGGGGGGGGGAATTCTAGTTGTTTCCCCCATAGAGCTCCAACTTCCCATTTAGCAACCTCCACCTGCCTCAGTAGCTCCTATCCATTAAAAATGCTAAACAACCAAATTACCTTTGAGAACTGATAAGACTTTAGATAGTGAGGGCCCAATGCTGCATGGTGACCAGCATCCTCACTGGCCTGGATCAAGGATGCTTGATACATTGCAGCAAGCACTGCGCTCCTCAGAAGAACGGGCCTCAAGTGCTTTGCATCACTCCATCCGTTCAATGTTGCAGGAACAAATCTCTGTGGCTCTCATCATCTTTCCCAAGTTGAGAACAGCCACGTGCGCCCGGCACAGGTCTCCCACATTGTCGAATGAAGTCTGCCTTCACACCCTGGCCTGCCTTTGAGTGAATTCATCCATTCGGGTGCATTTGGGGCTGATGACTTCCAAGCACCTGCACCCAAACCCAGCTGGTAGGGCAGCGGGATGTCATGCAATCTGGCAGCAGACCCCAGAATGGCCCCTGAATCTCTTGGAAAGCCTCGGTCTCTTTTGTTTACCAGCAAGTCACTCCAATCCCTCCCCTTGGTCCCCTCATTGCTAGGCATCTCGGGGCGGGAGAGGAAAGAAAAAAAGCCTGGGAAACTGTGACTTCACTGTTTTTAACTGCACAAAGCTCTATTGTTCCTGGGGTTCAGCAATTCATTTTAGTAGGCCACAGTGTACCCTTTGCTCAGTGCAGTCAAAGAGACACACAGACTGAAAGGGAAGCTACATGCAGGGGGCTTCTGTTTAAAGTGACAGCGATTGAAGGGGAGAAAAGGGGGCCAAAAATGGAAAACATGCTTTTCAATGAGAATGCAGCCCTCATTAGAGCCGAATGAAGGCAGTGAAAGAGGTTTTTCTCATGGCAAAATCCAGAGGCTTCAACCACATTCACAACTTCATCGTAAATTCCAGCGTGACAATATCATTTCCTGAAACACAGAAAGTGGATGGAAACCTCTCCCCAGCTCAGAAAAAAATAAAAATGTGTGCTTAGCTGGGAAGCCCTTTGCCCTTCCCACCCTGGCCCGTGCCCCCAGAGTGGAGCCAACAGGCAGGGCAAGTGTTGTCCGCTCCCTTTGAGAAATTGCTCACAGAGGATTTCTCTCCTTCGTGGATGCCACATTTTGCCTCTTGTGAGAATAAAGGAGGCTATGTACTCATATGCCCACTGCCCCACTGAGCAGGTTTGCCGGTAGAGGCGCTCACAGGAGGGAGTGGAGAGGATAAACCAGGTGCCAGTGAAGAGGAGAAACAGACTCAGCCCAACTTGATGGAGAAGTCCCAGTGTCACCAGCCCTTCCCTGGCTCCCCATTTGGAGCCCCTGGAGGAAACGTGATGTGCACATTTCCCTTTAGACCACTAATTATACAGGGTCCACATAAATAACCACTCTGACCTCACTCCTTCCTGCGCCCGGTACCTCCTCTTGTGTCCCACCCAAGCTTCCTCCCAGACAGGTCCTTGGTCTCCATCTTTGACTCTTTTCCCCTGGGATCTTCAGAGTGGCCTCTGCACATGAGCAGCCTCCCAATCAACCTCACATCTCTTAAAACCTCTGCTCTAGGTTTCTCAAAGCAGGGCAAATTCAGCAGTGCAATTAGTCATATTCATTACCATGGGCAACTCCCTTTGCTCCCAATACCAACAAGAGGACTCAGGAGATGTCTATATTACAGCCCTATTGTGACAGCAGGGCAGCATTAGCAAGCTCCAGTGCCAGGAGCAGTCTAGCTATAGGTGCAGAGCTCAATGTGGGTTAAAAGTGGCAGCTTCCAAGGCAGACCGTGCATGCAGCACAAGCAACCTATACTGAGCTCCACAGCTGGACAGTTATGGACCCCCAAGCTTGCCAGTTTAAAGCCAGTTCAGGTTGGTCTCCAGCACTCTGCAGTTAGAGCGGTAACCCTAGTGTGTACAAACTATAGGGTGAGGCGACTACTGGCAAACCAGCAACTAAAACCCACAAGTCTCTGATAATCAAGCCCCAAGACTCAGCCACACTCAGAAGGAAGAGCCCATACCCAACTGAACAACTACGTTTTTTGTAACCATTAACCCATGCTCTGATCCCCAGAAGTCCTGTTCCCCAACACTTTGTGAAGTCCACTGGCAAAGTGTGTGCCACATCCCCCTCTAGTGACTGGTCCATATACTACATAATAGTTTCTCCTTTAGTCTAGTGCCAGATGGAGATATTTGTTGCTGATCTAAAGGTGCAGAATTTAAACCCTCTGGATGATCCATGTGGGGGCTATTTTCATTCCCCCATTCAAATTTCCTCCAAATTTAAATAGCTATTTTTAAACTCATCTCATAAGGAAAAAGTCTTAACCAGGAAGTTTTATGTTTAAACACCATTCTAATGTCTCTACTGGAGAATGAGATGTTCCACATTTCATTCAATTGACATGCATTTCATTTGGTCATGGCAAACACTGCTAGCTTTGAAGGTTAACAGGTATACATGCGTAAGTGAGGATCTTTTAAAAAAGAAAAGGACAAAACATTTATTTCTGGAAACAGGACAGGCATATGCTAGCAGAATGTAAAGGCATTTGGCAATTGGGAAGCATACAGGATGGTCAGAAGGGCTGAGAGATGAGTGGTAAGTTATTGGGTTAAGTAGAAGGCAGGGGAGAGATGCACCTCAAACCAGCCAAGTACATACACCTACACTACCGTGACCACAGTACAGTACAGAAACACCCAGAGCTAGCCTTAAGCTAGCTAGTGCAGGTACTGGTAGCCGTACCAGGGAAGCACAAAACTCAGGTTGGGCTACTTTACGAATATTCTCACATGGATTTTAAAGCCCATACCACACATTACAGGACACGGTGCCTTATCTACATGGTTAAAAACTAGCTCAGGTGCGTCTAACCTTCTGCTGCAGTCTCAATGTACTCAAAGTCTAGGATGTGGCAGGTGATGGGTACTGACCCTGTGTCTAGAGCAGAGCCATCCAACTTCTGAGTAGCCGGGGGCCACACAGGCCCAATAGAGGTATGTACTTGGCTGCTTTGAGGTGCATCTCTGCCCCGCCTTCTACTTGACCCAATATCTGAGGGCTGCTCACCAGGAGGGTGAGAGCTCGCAGGCCCCATGCAGCCCATGGTCCACCAATTAGACAGCCCTGGTTTAGAGGAAGATAAGCACACACAAGTAGAACTGCCTGATCCAAATAAGCAAAAGAGTAGAAATGCTTGATCCAAATAAGCAAAATGTAATATCTAGTAATGTGTGGATACAATCTAATAACATACAAGGGGAGCATCCAGATGTGCATGCATGTGCAGTTTGCCTACGCAGGCATTCGCCACATTGCTAATTTGCAGCACAGAGAGGGTTTGGGGTTTTTTTACACCAGGAGATTCCGGTATCAAAAAACCTGAAGCAGAAAGAAGCGGGGCAGCACACGTAGAAGCAAAGTGCATCTCCTGAAACTGGAGCCTGGCCAGCTGGAGCCACACTCCTGCCGGCCAGGCTCCACATGCCCAGATTGCTGCTGCTGGAGCCTCAGGAGGCCCTCAGGACCTCTAGTAAGGCGGCTGGGGCCAGCCCAGGTGCTGGCCTCAGCCTCCCCTCTGCCACCTGGGGCAACTTGTCACTTGCCAGACAACTATGTGCCACTGGTATCTGTCCCCAGGGAAACGCACGTGCATGCTCATCTGGACTCTTTGTTCAGTAACCTCTAACATGAGTGGATGCACATACCAACTGCTTACAACAGTATTTGATGCTTCTTTTGCACCAGTAAAAGCAAATAAGGTGCAAGACAACTGAAAATGAAATCAAATACTTGTAGTTTTAAGTGGAAATAGGCATGACTATAACCAATAGCGTCTGGCCAATGTAGTTGCCTATGTGGAGGACGACACTTTGGGGAACTAAGTCTGGAGAAAAAGAATTGTAGATGGCAAGTTTTTCATTAAAAAATTCATACTGTGGATTATGTGTGATTAGCTTTCTATTAAAATAGCACCAATAGCAGTTTTGAGTGGTACCCTAGAGCTCTTGGCTTCAGTGTTTAATTTGTCAGGCATTGGTTTACTGAATTTATTCAGTTCAGCCTCATGTGAAACGAAGCTGTGATGATCCTGTGGGTCTGAGGGACCCAGGTAAAGAGAAAACATAGACCTAAACAGAGGAGGTTTGATATTCAGGAAAAAATTGCTACTCTCCACTACCACAAAACAACTTTTGCTATT
>NW_005842097.1:883750-901239 GCF_000455745.1 Alligator sinensis | reverse complement strand
CTCTTTCCCGTTTCCAGGCTAAACATGGCTAGATTTCACATCTGGCCATTAACACTACTACATGGTGTGCGCTCTTTGCACAAAGGGGGAGGGAAGGGGGCATAAATTAAGACTCTTGAAATTATTGCCATCATGTCTATTATAGTGGTGGCCAAGGTCCATCTAATCCCAAAGCCCCATTGTGTTAGGTTAGTGGTTAGGCTAAATGGAAGGGAAGGGGATAAGAGAGAGAAGGCACGGGAGTAACAGATAAGAGGAATAGATGTGGTGGTAATCCAAAGGTGAACAGACTTGGGTGGTGAGTGGAAAAAGGGGGTTGGAGCAAATAACCAATCAGTGCAGATGTCATTTAACGCATACACTGAATTTATAGGGAAATGCAGAACTAACTGATACAGGGCTGTGTGTGCAGCTGCCTTCCTTCAGTTAACACACACTGATGTAATTTAGTTGACCTCACTGGAAATTACACCAGCAAGAAACAGAAGTAACACAGGTGTGTGCCAGGCTCTGAGTTTGACATTTCACTATATACTCCCATATGGACCCTATTCATCACATTTTACAAATTCTTCCACTTGGACCTGGGCCTATTTCTGGAGCAAAGCCAGACCTTGGTTTTTTTTCCTTTCTTTTTTCTTAAAAAAGACAACTTTTTAAAAATTAGCTACAGATGGTGAGTTATAAACATTTGCAGGGCAATTGTAATTATTCTTTTTTTTTTGGCAGGGGGGAGGGGATGATGAGAATTTGGTCTAAGTGTAACAGCACAGACTTCCATAGAGAGCTTCAAATACATTTGCTATGTCATTGATAACAAACAGTGTTAATACTTTGTATTTATGTAGAGCCTTCACCCAAAAAAGCAAAATGCAGCTACTCTTAAGATGACAAGCCACTGCAGTGACAGCTGTCAATAGAGCACTGATCTGCAAAAAAGAATCTGTCAGCCCCGGGATGCTTCTTCCTTACCTATGCATCTGGGTCAAAACCGGATTGAAAAAAACTAAACTAAACTAAAAGCTAGGAAGGCAACTGTAGGTGCATCTACACGGGCACTTAACTGCACAGTAGACTGATTTGCTCCAGTGTAAAGCATCATAGTCTACACGTGACACTATTAGACCACAGCAAACTAATTTTTGCCACCATAAGACAGTACTGTCAGGAACAGTACTATCTTAAGGCAGTGAAAATAACTGCCTCAATGCATGTGTAAACACTGGCCCGGGCATATGTTGCACCTGGTCAAGCTCAGGCAGCAGGGGGCTAGACCCCTGCCTGCCACCTAGCCACAGGCTCTGCACCCTGGGGCACTCTCATGCCCAGCCAGCACCTCTGCTGCCCAATACTGCCTCCCAGAACCCAGGGCTGACCCTCCAGATCCCTCCCCCCCGCCAACCCAGGGCTGCTCAGCCCCGGCTCCAACTGCTGTGGTCCTGAATGCAGTGTCGACATGTGCACCCGGCACTGCAGCAGTTTGAGCATCTACATATGCCATTAAGACACTGTGATAAAACTCTGCTGCAAACTGCACTGGAGTTTATCACAGCACCTTAATGACATGTGTAGATGAACCCTGTAGGAGGGAAACAAGTAAAGGCTCAAGGAGAATCCATAATCACAGCCATCGAGCAACACCGACCTCCGTTTCTCTACAACAAGTTCAACCAGGTTTTTAGGGCAGCTTTAGGGCCTGGATTAAAGAACCCAAAAAAACATGAAATCTGATTTTGCTTTGGACCAATTGTGGACAAATTTTGAGCAGGCCATTCCACAAACCCTTACTTGAAAAATCAAGGCCCCCAAAGCTCTGCCTGGTGCAGCTATATTTTGGCACCTCCATCTAATGGTATGTTAGAGCATAGGTTACAAAACAAGTTGTGCCTCTGTTACAGCAACCCTTCCCATATGCTGTAGCCTGGCCTATTGTAGAGAAGTAGCAGGGCACAGGAGAACCAAAACCATTGTTTGCAGACATGCCTTGGCCAGATTTTCCATTCATGTAAACTGGCATAACATCTTTGAAGACTGTCTAATGTGGGTCCAGATCTGAAATGGACTTTTGTCTTGATGGTCAGCGCTTTGGACTGTCTGCCTAACACAATAACTGGACACTACATGAAGTTATGGTCATTACTTTGAGATAGCACACTTCAGTTAGCTACATCCCTACTGCTCTCAAATCCTAATGGAGAGCAGACACACCCTGATTTTTACCTTGATATAGCTAGTCAAGCTCCAGGTATCCCTCTCTCCCCAAAAAAGAACTCCAGTGTAGCTCATCAAGGTAAAAAAAAAACCCTGATCTCCACTAGGATTTCACACCTACAACTTAGAGAAGCTCGCTCTCAGTGTAAGAAAGCACACCTAAATTTTTGCAAGGAAAACATTACATCTCAGTTTCAAATAGACGGGGATGCATTTTTGAAATCTCTGTCAGAAATACTGAAGGACTAGAAACCCTTCTGTGCCCTGGGAATACACCACCTGTTGTTGATTTAAACAAGGAGTTATTTTTAAATTCCAGGGATTTTTTTTGTTCTGATGAAAAGTAGCAGCAACACTTCTAGGGATACATTTTTAAATTCTCAGTGTTAGGCCAATTCTGCTGCTGCTTTCATGTCAGCTTCAGCTTCCACCCGCTTCAGTGGGAACAGAGTTGGACCATACTGGGAGCGGGAAGGGGGAGGGGAAATGCCCATAATATCTTTTCTGCAGCATTCTTCCAGTCTTAAAATATAACAGAGGAATTTGGAGGCAACGATGCCATATTAACACAGCGAGTAATTGCCAAGGCCGAGACTGGCATCCCCAAGCTTCTGAGCCTCATCCCAGGTTCTGTCAGCCAGATCAGAGCTATGTCAGGCATCAGATTGTAAGTGGCTCTAATCCAAGCAGAGATCTTCCTGGGATTCATTTGTGAACACCAGGCACACATTTGGTACTACAGGAATAATTAGACAACAAAAAAGTAGAAGCCCCTGTGCTCCTGGGCCCAAAATGTTCATATTGCAGCAGCTGTAACTCAGCTTTTATACTTCTAAAGCAGGCCCACAGGGTTCACCCAACAGTTTAACTTCGTGAAGGTCTTTCATTTTAGGCCTTCATAACTAACACTCTACCTCTGTTTCATGGATATAAAATAATCTGTAGCTGCTTTGTCCTAAGGTGGCCTGCCCAAATACCCCTTTCCCCTACTGCGCTGTCCAAGATCTTCCATCCTTCTCAATATAGTTTGTAACTATGCTGTCCAGGATCTTCTATCCTTCTCAGTGTGGCTTGTATCTATGTAAACTCAAGTTATTTTAGATGAAAAGGCCCTAAATGTAAAAAGAGTGATGCGTGGACCACTAGCAGTATTTTCCTTCCTGTACTAAGGTTATCTGCACTTGCTTAACACGGTGCCAGGCAAACTAGGAATTGGACAGATTCCAAAGCAAAAACAAGCATAGCTCTAAAATAAAAGTAATATTTTCTAGCACTAAATGAGTTAAGGTGATGTATTCGAACACATTAGGCCAGAACCTTTAGTGGCTGTTAATTGATGTGGCTCCATTGAAAGCTTTAACTGTGCTACCTCCCGTGAAATCAGCTGAGGAACTGACCTGCTCCCTGCATACCAGATGCAAATACATCTCTATCAGCTTAGGGAAAGTATTCATTTTAGACACTGTTGGAACTGATCTCCAGAGACATAAAACAATACCTCTGATTCTCACCTCCCCCCCTTCACATTTGACTGAAGTGCAGAAGCAGCACAGTCTGTTGACTCACAGCAAATTAAAAGAGAAAGAAAAGAAGCCAAGCATCTAGGGTGTCAGTGAACAGCAGCACTGCTATTTTTGACAGAAATATTTGAGCCTTCCTGAAAATCCCACACAATTGCCACATCTTGAGCAAACACAATGCTCCCTCTTTGTGCAAATCAGATCAACAACCAGGAGGAACTGGTTGAAACAAGATCGTTTGCAATGCTACTCATAAAAGACCCTACCTCTCCCTTGGTCTCAATGTTGTGAAAAGGCTCCTTAGTTTATCAGGAAAATATCACAGGCATGACACTGTCTTAATCCAAAACTCTGCCAGTCACTGTTAAGCATGTTACATCACGCAGTAAATTTTCCTTTACCTGGCTTGGAACAAAAGCCTAAAAATAGTATACAAAAAGGGGAGAAAAGTGATACAAATTACATTAGATTCACAGTGTGCACAGGTTCACAAAAGTAGAAGCATGCTGTTACTGGGAACAAGGGGAATGGATAGGAGTCTAATAAAAAAGAGCCCCTCAGCCCTTTCTATTCATTTTTTTTTCCTCTCTTCACGACTCTTGTCTTTGCCCCAACACTGCTGCTGACACCATGGATCACCCACAGAATTAGGAACCGAACACAGGTCTCCCAACTACCTGTCGGGCACTACGTACCATTCGGCTTAGAGACCACTATCTGTTTTGGAATTGAGCTGTAGCACTACTTAAAGCACTTGTTGGAGGGGAGGGGGTTGCACCAATTTAACTAGATCAATTTAGAAACTTATTTAGTTAAATTTCTGCATGCACGCTGGCCTTCCTAGTGCCTTTACTGTAGTAGGCAAATGTCGATCCTTCTGGATCATGGTACATGTGCGAGAGGTCACCAGGACTGTCGACACATATGCCTAGGCAGGAGTATGAGGGAGTGGAGGTTGCCCAGACCTTCTGTCCCCCTCTTTAGACCATTGAGACTGAGTCCAGCTGTTCAGTGCCTCAATGGCTGCAGTTATGTGCATGTCTGGGAACTGAACCCTAGTCTCCCACAAGACAGAGTCTACCACTGAACCACAGCAGCAGGTTCCCTTTATTGTAAAACCTGTGTAAGAAGAATCACTATCGGCAAGAAGATGGACCCCTTCGTCTTTCTAGAGCACTCCAAGTCAGAGTGACCAGAGCCGTGCCCTGAATTTTAGTGCCCTCTCGTGTAGCTGTGCCCACATGAAACGTGCAGTCAAGAGAGCTTTAATTTAGCTCACATGGTACTAGTGGAGAGGGAGAAGCACAGATTGCAATCGGGCCAAATGTCTTTACCCAGCATTGCTGGCAGGGGTGTAAGCCCTTAGCCTGGCTTTCCTGAAGCCCTTTCCTGCAGCCACTGCCTCTACATCTTCCCTGCTATTACCACCAGAACTAGCCAGATTAAAGCTAGCTGGCTAGGCGTACCCACATTGCAATTGGCCCGCCAAGTGCATCACATAACATTCGTATCTACAGGAGGGTTAAAACAGCCAAGGTCCTTACATTAAATTGCTGTCATGTCCACAGTAGTTTAAAAGGACATGACAATTTATTTCCCACCATTGCAATTGCTGCAGCAATGCGAGATAAATAGCCAGGCTGTTGACAAGGTATCTAAGCAACAGCCAACACCTCCTCTTCATTTTTTATTGTAAAACCTTCTGGTTTTAAAACTTAACAGCTGAGAAAGGAAGTGGCTATAGTGCCAACGCTGCTACTGAGAAAAGCCGGCAACTCACGATTCTGAATTAGGTTTGGAACCTAGAGCAAAGAACTTGGGAGGCCTGTCAGACAGCGGAGGCATTTCCACAAGAGTAAAACAACTTGCTTTGGGACAAAAAGGCATTTGTCAAGCTCATCTTGCAGACCTTACAAACACGCTGGGCTCAAGCCCACCCCTCTCTCTGAACGAGCTGTTCTCTCACTGGCATATCCTATCATTTTAGCATGGGCTTTGAGATAAGATGGTTCATTGACTCAAGCCCCAAGCCTTGGAGTCTGGTGATAATAGCAGAATCTCCACCTTCATTAAAAAAAATATAGATCCCACAAAACCAAAGAACAGTTTGAAGACACGGACAGAGCTAAAGATGAGGGATGCCCCAGAATACCATCTCACATCTCATGATTTAATACTGGCTTATTATGGTGTCACAATAAAAAATGGCAATATTGGCAGTCACACATTGTCACACACACTATGGAGTTTCACCCGAATAGACCCAATCATTTTTCCATGCATGTAAACACACATTCGTTTCCTGCAAGTGGTGGATACTTCCATTTGCCTCACCTGGTCTCTGACATCAAAGTGGTTCAAACTTTGAGAAGCAGCTGTTATTCACTCCCTCCCCCAAACTTCCTTCTCACAAAAAGTCTTGCCTTACTTGGCACCAAAATTAGACTGGTCTAAGGTCCTCAGCAAGCAACATGTTATCCTGGGTAAGATGCATGTTTAAAACTCAACCTGTCAGCACCAAAAGTCAGCACTGTATAGTGAGAGCTGCTTTCTCCCCCATCTCCCCCACTTTGGTCCAAGGATCTCTTTGAAAAGACTTGGCGGATCGCTTTAAGAATTCCAAAGCACTTTTATTCACAGAAGAGGTAATTTAGAATTTAAAAAGTTATAATTTTCTCCTCTCCAGTCATGTGCAGTTAAATTAATGGTATTAAAAAATTCCTACCTTTATTGGTGGAGGGATATGAGAAGTGAGGCCAGGAAATCTATAATAAAACATTCTGCCATGTGTAACATAATTTTCATATAAAGAAGTTATTTGCTGTGGCACCCATTCAAGTAGCATAGCTTGCTGGTGGTTTCAATGTGATCATCCAAAATTCACACTGATAAAATCTTGATATCACCACACTGTTCTGCACAGGTGGAAGTCACCCAGTGATATACGTCCCCAACCATCAGCCTCACCATCACTGCTACCCATGATGTAAGTGATATAAGTCCCTTCATTCTGCTAAGCCTTCTGTCATGGGTAGCAGTGAGCCTCACCAACCAGGCTATCAGCTCGATCCTTTGTGTTTGCCCTGCACATCAGCCTGTCAAAGCTTCGTATGAAGCACATGGATATGGATAGATGTGAGGAAAGGATCTAGTAGGAGCCCCAAATGATGGAATTGAAAACTTCGGAGAGGTAGTTAGCCATATTAGTCTGAAGTAAGCCAGAGAAGGCAGGGTAGATACGCACTTCATAGACTAAGTTTGAGCCATATTTAAATGCTAGAGTAGCAGAAAGACTTCAGACCTACATCATGGCCACAGGTTAAGGGGATAGGTTTTTCCTTCCCGCAATGTACACAATTCTGTGGCAAGGAACACGCTGACTCCCACTGTATGGGGCTGCAATGAATTTTGCACACTAAAGATAGACAAAGCAGGATTGCTTCGTTAGGAAGGTTCACAGTGTTTCAATCTACTTGTAATGTAAACCTCTCGTCAGCCTCCCCTCCAAAAAATAAATAAATAAATAAATAAGGATTTGTAAATTGGATGTTTCCTCCTCAAAGGGAAGGAAGCCTGCGTTACAAGCAGCCACAAAACTATGTGCTGTCTACAATGTAGGTGCAATAGGGAGTTTCTAGTGAACCCACCTCCTCTTCTATTTCCCTCGGCCCCCTGCTCCCCCGTGTGCTCCATATGTTGGTCTGTCCCTCCCCTACTCCTGCTCCCATCCATTTCTTATCTCGGGTGTAGCTGCACACCATCTCACTGAGGATCTGCCCCATGAGCCCAGTGTGACTTGTGGTCAGGGCACCTGGTAGCATCAACCAAGCCCAATAATTTTTTTCAAGGCTACCATCTTTTCTAGGGAAAATGGTGCTTACCTCCCACTACAGGAAAATCAATATCTTGGAAAGGAATTTTAGAAATAAAAAGGTAGGATGTGGACATAGACCAAAAACTGAAGATTTCTCCAAAGGTCTTAGGAAGGTAAGCATTAAAAAGCCATGTTGTTGCTGTATGAATGTCTCAGAAACAATAAGGGCATCAGCAAGGACACAACCAGATAATTAAATATGTACCAAAGTCTCCCTCTGAGGTCATTAATATTGTACTGGTTCTATTGCAGGTCAGCTCACCTGCTACCACAACTTACAGTAGACAGTACTACCTGCGATTCTTATCACCAAGTGCTGGGCGGCAGTTAAATAACCTCTATAGCTTTGAAGGCTATACCAATGGCTTTGTGCAGAAGAGCGCGTTAGAAAAGGGTACTAGACTTATGCCTGGTGGAGGAAATGCTGCCAGAAAGTTGTGTAACTGAAGTCCATGATAGGGTAGACAGGGCTCTTTAACCCTGGTCAGCAGCCAATCTAGGAGTGAAGCCCCCACAGATGAACAAATGGATGATCCCTTTTGCTCCAACAGCTCCTACAGCTGGAGGAACTGGCTCCAGATATACTGGCACCAGCCTTTCCTTCAAATTAAACCAGCAAGGCTGAGAGAGAGACACTGATGTGTGTCATAGTTTCATAGATGTTAGGGGCTGGAAGGGACCTTACAGATCATCAGGTCCAGCCCCTTTGCACTTGGTCAGGAAAGATCGCTGGGCACTCCAGCTTCACTTTATTTTCAAGCAAGGATTACATTCAGCAAGCTGATGTCTCGCTCAGCATAATTCTATCATCTCACAAGACAGACAGATGCCTACTATGAGTTCCTGATCATCTTATCCACGTAGCATTCTCCAGAGTGCTACAGTTGGCTTCTGGAAGTGTGTGTATAAAGCATCCAACTCAATCAGCCGATGCTTATACTGCTGTGAAGGGTTAAATGGGGACTCAGGGACTCACTGAGACAGTTGGTATCTTCTCTGCTTACTTATAAAAGGAAGTGGCTTTCCAGAGAGGATCTAGAAATAAGCATTCCCAAGGGAAGAATCCTAGGACCTAAGACAGAAGACTCAAGATGACTTTTTTAATACAACCAAACCTCAGGGGAACAATTTCTTTGGACACGGCACATTGTGGACAATGTTTAAGAGGCAGCTGGAAGAGACACCTGTTCAAATCAATGATCTGCATCTCGGTGGGCACATCTCCATGTGCAATTAGCATGGCTGAAAAAACTCCGGCGCAGTTCATGCCAGAGTTGATTGTTCCCGAGCTCAGTGTTTACACATGTGCCCAGGACCACAACACGTTTTGCTGGGGAGGCACAGTCCCAGCTGGCAGGAGACCCAGGTGGTCAGCTTGCCAGCCAGAGCTGCCCTGCCCCAGCCTAACATGCTGCAGAGGGGCTGGCTGAGGCACAAGGGTGCCCAGCAGGCAGCCCCCATACTGTAGCACCCTCATGTCCCAGCCAGCCCCGGTCACTGTCTACACGTGCGTTGCAACACACTAAATAACTGCCGTAGGACAGTACTTGTGTCAGGCAGTACCATCCTATGGCCGAGTTCATTAGTTTACTCCAGCCTAATAGTGCTGCACGTGTAGACAGTGACTCTGCAGTAAAACGCATGTGTAGATGCCCCCAGTGTGTCCACCATGGAGGCATGCATCAGGAACTTGAAATGACATAAACCCCTCCTCTCCTAGCCCCAGGAAAAGCCAAATCTCCTCTTGCTTCGCTGCAAAAAAGTCTGGCATGGCCCTGAACCAGGACAGCAGCATTATTCTGCACAGAATACCACCTGCATTTGTATCACCACATAATATCCGACTCCCGTCCAGCCAGGAGTTAGATGACATGAGTCACAGTTGGCACATGCTACTCATTCATTTTCTCATCAGCTCCCCAACAGAGAGCAGCTAGAGTATTTTAGTAGGTTTTATTTAAAATGCACATAGTGCTGTGTCACTAAGGTTTACAGATAAAGAGGGCTGAGGAAGATATTAGCTACATTGCACTGACGTGGCAAGCAGGTTAGAGAGAGAAAAACATTGTTGGGAAATGCTACTCATTGTCAAAGGTGGCATCCTGGCAGTTATTTTATTTGATCCTGGATGTCTTCCCCTTGCCCTCCTCCACTCCTCTTCCAGGCTCCCCTCAGCTCAGATTTTGCTGCCAGCTTCTGGCACCAAGCCTTTGGCTTGCAGCTAAGAGGAGGAAATTGTGCTGACACCAGCATCTCAACAGCCTGCTGCTTAGTAAAGAACAGGCTCGGCAAGTACAGGATGAGCAGCAGAAGCACTAGCTCCAGAGAAAGTGTTTATGGAGCTAGCCCATAAGAACCCACACAAGACACTGTAGTTATTCACATGAGAATACAACATAAGTACCATACAGCACCAGATCTAGTCCATCTTTATGTAACACCCATATACACTTGGGGTTGTGTGATAAAGTGTGTGCTTTTGGTTGTTGTACATTGTGGGGTTTTTGGGGACTAGAAGAGGACCGCTCCCCGCCTGTCCCCCCCTCCATTGTGTCCAGACCATTGTCTTAAGACACTTTAAAAGAATCTGTAAAACCAGTTTAGTGACTCTGGCCAGATCCAGGAACGCTGCTCACCTTTGCATTGATTGCTCTAAATTAGCAGTGTCCAAATGATGCTGTTTCTTGATTGGGACCCTGTAGCAATGTCAGAAGGGTTATTTAAGGGTCAGGCCACCTGGGTTGGGGTCTTTGCTGAGAGCTGCACCACTAAATTGGGAGCCAGGACCCCTGCACCCCATCAGAGCGGCTCTCCCCACACCTTCACTGGAGAAGCAAACTGAAACTATATATTGGGAAAGCTTCAGGTACGGGGAGAAAAAGCCTGTCTCAGTGCTTGAGACCCCTGTTTTCTCCCTCTTCTTTCCTCTTTTGCTTTTTCTGGGCATTGAATGGGATGATGCCATGGTGGGGTATCAATCCCTGCAGCAGACTAGCCAAGGTTGGAGCCTGGCAGTTTTGCTGGCATGCTCTGGGCCAGGGCTGAAAGCCTGTCATGTTTCAGTTCCTGTTGCAACTTATTTGGGGCTCAGCATAGCTGTGTTGCTAAAACCCACCTCCTTGTCTTGCTGGCAGTTTTAGCCACACAGGCCGTGAGCGGGGTGATCCCATGAGTGTATTAATCCCTTGTGAAGACTGCCCAGAAACGGGGTCCTGGCAGTTCCTAGCCCCCTGTATTGGGAATTGTCATGTCTCAGCATTGTGATATACCTGAGACTGGATGTCCAGGCTGCAGCTGTAGGCTTGGGCCCTTTTTACTGTTTCATAACTATTGCATTTCACCCTACCTGTGCAGCTGAACCTCAGCCATATGTTTGGTTAGCAGATTTGGGGCAAGGTGAAGACTGGCATGGTTTGAGCCAGGGTAAGACCTGGCACTTCTTGCTTATTCAAACCTCAGTGCAGATGGAAAGAGTTGTTTTCCCCCCTTTTAATTCATAATTGCTCTTGTTCACCAAGTACTTGGATGGCTAGCAATACCTTGGTATCATCCTATGACTGACTGTCTAATATCGTCTATGCCCCAAAACAAATTCCTTTCATTGCTAGTTGCTCTGAGGGGAGCAGACAGGCAAGACCATTAGTTGCTTTCAGAATTCCCAATCCTGTAAAGAAGAGACGCTTAAATATTTTCCTTGTTCCATCACACACGGGGTCACTCAAAGGAAGCACACTCATTCAAGCAGCCGTGCGCCATTCTAAAATTTGGCTTTTGCTACTTCCACATATTGAAACACCACTAAAAGTGTCACTCAAAGAGGGTTAATAGCACTTCTTATGCATGTCCAGACCACTTCCACACATTGAATTCCCACTAAAAGAGATTCAAGAGCCCCATTGTTATATTATAGGAAAATATGTCCATATGGCTTTCTACAGCACATTTCAGAGATAGGAGCAGCTAGTGCATAGAATGAGCTCTGGAGTTACATCACGTGTATTCGAATCCACAAAAACAGGGGGAAAGACAGAGACAGACCAACCCAAGACTGAGAATGAGAATGGGGGTGTATGTATAAATATATAAATATAAACATAAAACATTTGGGGTGAGTAATATTGCAAGAATGCAGCAATTAACCAAAAAATGAAAATGTTCCAGGTCCAGGAAATTCAGATTTAAGATGAAACCTCAACAAGAAAGATGGAAGGAATGGGTTCCGAATCCCTAAATTTCCAACAACCTCAATTCTGCCTTGTCAGACTCCTCACCTTGCTGCAAGATTTCAGGTAGGTTTTCGGCAAGTACACCACCCTACCATGGCATCATTTCATAGATTTCATAGACATTAGGGCTGGAAGGGACCTCGGAAGATCATCGAGTCCAGCCCGCTGCCCAAAGGGCAGGAAGTCAGCTGGGGTCATAGGATCAAAAATTTGGCATGAAGGTCAGGTTAAACTTGTGTTTAAAGATATTTTAATTTGTGTAACAGATGCATGTTGTTTCTTTTTAACTTTTGGCTCTTACTAGTGGTCTGAAGTTGGGTGAACAATATTGTAAGAATGCAGCAATTAACCTAAAAATGAAAGTGCTCCAAGTCCAGGAAATTCAGATTTAAGATGAAACTTCAAAAAGAAAAATGCTAGGAATGGGTTCCTAATCCCTACATTTCCAACAACCTCGAAATTAAGAAATTTCACTCCCATTTTTTAATTAGTTTTACCATCAAGATTTACAAAGTTCATTTTCCCAGTGAAAAAGGGTAACGGTTAAAAACTGTGTGAACTAGAGTGGATCCTTCCCAAAGAGAGACTGATCTCTTGGCCTGAGTCCAAGGCTCAGTCCTTAGAGTTTCTACAGATGCTTTCCACAACATTACATTGGAACATCATAATGCACAACAAGAAGTTATTATACGAGTAGAAGAACAGTTTTATGCAGCTGGGTTACAAAAGTGCTTACAACTCCATTAGCTTAATGCAGTACACAACTCATAGAACATCAAAGATAAAGTAGACATGAGGATCCCACTTGGTGTTAACAGAGTCACGGAGATTGCATGAAAACAGCTCAACATAATAAAAACTGCTAGGAAACATCTCTCTTTGTTAGTATTAAGCGGTGTCACTTTATTATGCTTAGCAAGTAAGTGGAAAAAATCTGTTCTAATAAACTTAACTAGATGAAATTCATAAAGCAGGATGATGTTCAGATACAATAGAAATTAAAAAATGAGATGGAATTGAGAATTGAGCAAGGCTTCTTCCCTCATCTCCACCCCATTTAAAATATACAAACACATGGCTTTTCCCCTCCACCTCCATATTTTTTCTTCTCCCTTTCCTCTGTTTCTCAGTCCCCTTCTCCCTCTACTTGAGAAGAACAGCAGACCCAAAACAGTCACAGTCAACACATCTGGCTCTAGTCCTGGGAGACTGGTTTGAATCGAATAAGGTCTGGACCTGGGTCTCCCACGTCCAAGTGAATGCTTTAACCGCTGAACTCATTCACTTTGGTTTCTCTCCAATTTTTACCAGAGAACCCAATACTGAAGCTCAGAAACCTTTCCAGTCAGAACTGGCATGCACGTTCCTACAGAAATCGCTTTCACTTAACTGGCATTTTCCAACAGAAGATATTTTGTCAAAAAGTTTCCTGATTGAGCCAAGGGCTGCCCACACTTCCAGCACCCCACCTCCCCAGAGATACCCTCAACCAACAGTAACACCTTCATTAGCTTTACCCCTCTGCATTATGGCCACTAACGCTGTGGAAAGACTTAATGTTTAACTACCTTGAAACAGAAGGAGCTCCAGATGTACTCTGATCAGCTGTTATAGTGCAGTTTGTGTCCCGTATCACTAAAGGAGCATGCAGATGTCATAGCCTGGAACAGTATCATCCAATACCAAATACGAGGCTATACACTAAGCAATTTCTCTGATGAGTTGGCGATATCCAAGACTGGCATTGTATTGTTAGGCCAAATTTCCCAACACATTTGGCTGCTTGCAAGCAGCGCAAAGCAGTCAAAGTGTAGGAGCCAAGTATACAGTTGATTTGCACCACCAGGGCAGGAGAAAGCAGACTGAGGTCATTGGAAAAAGGTTGCATAGCTTATGATAAGGTTAATGGCTTGGGCTGTGCCCCAGGCAGAGGCCTGGGGTGGAACATGCGCTCTCTGTAGTGAGGCCTTGGTACTTGAAGAGGATTAGAGGCCTGGAGAAACTTTCAACTGAAAACAACTACCTGATAGAGAGAGGACACGTGATGAAAAAGTGCCCCCAGACGTGATTTGCTATGACATTTCCTTCATAAAAAGCAGTCTGGGGGTTGTTTTTCCAAGAGATACAAACAGTACAAAATGAACAACAGCATACATGCCGTTTTCACAAGGGCATCTTGGAAGAAAAGAACTGAAAGTGATTGACAAAGGGGGATCCTATCCCCCCTCTCCGTTTGCCGAGACAGTGTACGCTGTCAGACTTCCTGCATGCACTCAGATTGCCGTCTTCCTCGTGACAGTCAGGAAGTCTGGTTTTTATGGGGTTCCTCACACAGAAGGAAAAGAAAACGTCCCCTCAGCCCCCAAATGCCTACAACCATAAATGGTTTTGCTTCAAGGTTCATGAGTAGGAGGAGAATCTGAAATTACTTTTGGTTTGTAAGATTGACTAAATCTGAACTAAACTGAATGTGTCCCATGAGTTTCCTCAACACTTCACCCTGACCACGGTTAGGATGGGAGACTGGAATCAGTGATGTGCCTTTACTGACATGGCAGCACTGGAAGTGATGATTTCTCACTGTGCTTACTAGCTCTGAAACAGAGATTGAGGTCCCAGCAATGCCCCTCCTGCCACTGAAAGACAAAGGAGAACGAAGCTTGCCTTATTTCTCTCCACATTTTCCATGCATATCTGCCCTATAAAGGCTGGACAATTAGGAAAGTGGAGTCAGTACTCACAGAAAGTTATATTTAGGGGCTTCTTCATGTTCATTTCATTTTGGAAGGGCTTATTTTTCCTCCCCAATTTTTGGTGTTCTATGTAGATGTTCAGCAAGCAGAGTGGGTTGCGGGGAGTGGAAACGGGGCTGTGACTTATATAAATGTGAAAGTGTTTGGATATTCCCCAGAATTGTTTTCTAAGAGGATCTATTTTATTTTTAATACACAAGTAAAAGAGATTTTAAAAAATAGTTTGGGCTTTGTATATTTGATGCTGGACTCCCGATTTACCATTTGGGGTGTTTAACGTAACTCTCCCTGACACTATGCCTACGTTTTTAAAGTAGGCATAGTTACTTAAAATGAAAAGGAAAAAAAATCAACTGTATTTTCATATTTTCTAACAAACATTAGCTGCAGTTTTGTAAACAGATTTGACATGTTGGTGCAGTACTCACAGTAGTACCTTTTCTCCTTTGACATCTTCCATAATGGAGATCCTTATTATTAGACACAGTCTGAGGCTTCTGCAAGCCAGGCAATGTATTACTTACATTCTCAGTACTGCTTTAAAGCCCCATGTGCCTGTACAGTCCTCCTTCCTGGAAGAGCATCCACTAAAAAAAAAAAAAAAAAAATGTAGGGATTTGCTACCACCCAGTTTCTTGGGATTAGAGTACCCAGCATAAATTAACGTTAGTGAGTAGGGACATGGCGTATAAGCGAAGCCTTACACAGACTCTTATTAAGAAGTTTTGCTTAAATCTGTTGGATGCAGCTGGAAAAAACACAGTCAATTGTTAATGCCTATTACTGGAAAATGGTTAGCTTCTAGGGACAGGCTGCCAGACTGAGGTCATCCACCCACTGCTGACTGGTCTGTAGGCCAACTCATAAGGGCTAGCCTACAGGGATATTAAGATGTGACCCAAGCGCTCACAAATTTTGGCACCTGTGGCGTTTCCCCTCCCACCCCATAGCTGCTGATAGTGAAGTTCCTGGAGCACGCCAGGCAACAGCTCTCCTACCCTTCACTTTTCTTCCCACAGGTGATCATGGTCCACAGGGTTGCTCGAGAATCCATGCAACCTGGGACACACCAGTTCTAACTCTGCATAGTGACCTCTTACCCTGTAGGAGTACAGTCTCTCTCTCTCTCTCTCTCTCTCTCTCACACTCTGCAAAGTTGTCAAGGAAACCCTGCCGTTAGTGTCCCAGAGTGGCAGGACTCCATGTAGAATCAAGTGCTTGGAGTAGGCCCGATAGGATGCCCAAATCAGAAAGCCATCCTGCTACTCAGAACAGCTTCACCTGATTAAAGCAGCTGGACAGTGCAGGAAAAGAAGTCATCATATGTGTTTATGACCAGTAAGAATGTGGTGCACTTTCTTTCTTCATCCACCCTTTGCTAAATTTTGTTTTGCCTAGGCTTTATCTCCCTGTTAGTCTGAACTTGTTTTGCAAGAATACAGTTAAATTGATAAAGACATATAGAAATGGGGAACACACAGGTTAGACTTGATAACCAGGCTAAAGGCAGCTTCACAACATATCTACCGCACAGTAAATTCAGTAGTAGAAGCAGAGCTGACACAAAGCCATGTGCCACTGTAACCCATTCCACTCTGGGGTAAAGTTACCCTTCATAAAGGGGAAAAACAACTGTACATGAGTGCAAGTTACACCTATATCAATTCCACTAGCTGCTTTCAGCCCAGGGTTGCTTTTTGCTCAATGCAATCTGGCTTCCCCGTTACCTACTGACCAGGCACTGTTGTAACACCTACTATAAGCAGCCTGCTTGGGATAGCTAATCATGTGCCCACCCCTTAGTATGGAGTACATCCAGAGTAAATTAGTCTGGAAAAATCAAGTGGCTTCATAAGTGCTATGAACATGTATCCCTTTCAGCAACAAGCAAATACAATCGATGTTACACTAAGAGTACAATCACACACATTAGCTTCAATTTTTGCTATTTTTCAACTGCTAAGTTGTCATATATTTCTTTTCACATTTAATGAGTACATCCAATAGAAATATAAAGCACTTCCATCATTGTTGTATCTTCTTCTATCTGAACATGAATTAAAATTAGCTCACATGTGCTTGAGAAATTATACATGCCTTGTTTCCTTATGGTACTGTGTAATGATCTGGTATATTGGCTATTCTCTTCAAAATAAGTCATAGGAAAAGATGAAGGACCCAGTGAAGACGGAAGTAATGAGTAGTTCCTCTCCACTGGCATCTGGAAGAGAAATAATTTTGCAAGTATAAAAGAAGCACCCATTAAAACTCCATCAGGACTATAGGCAACTACTTGAACAAAAGCTACAAAGAACAAGTGAGGGGATGATATGAGGGATGGGTGAGAGTACAAACCCATTTTGGTTGGTCGTTCAGCTCTAGAACCATATCAATAGCAAAGGAAATTTGCCGTGCGGATAGTAGTTTGTTTCATTCTATGAAATCTGTTTTGGCATGTTGAGTGTATTCCCTAGTCTCCACAAACTCTCAATGCCATTTGCTGTCTGATCAGAGAAGACAAGAGTCCAGTTCCTTATCTTGAAGACTGAATTACATCTTGTATCTATAGGAGATTTCTCCAAGTCATGGGCAAGGGGAACTGACAGCACATCCTGGGGAGCTAGAATGCTAGGGGTCCTCACTGAAGACCCCTCGTCTTGAAGATTTACTATGAATACTGTAAAAACTTCACACTATTAGTATTTGACGACAAAAATTGGCTTCTAGCAGTTATGTTGTCATGGATATAAAACAAAAATTCCTGATTTAGACAAACACAAGGAGTGAATTTATGCCTTGAGTCACTTCTAGAAACAAACTCCCAACGGATAGGAGAGCCTTGCAACCTCAGTCCAGAATGGGTTAGGTTAATTTAAGGTTAGAAATTGCTTGGTAAATGGGTAAA
>NW_005842097.1:878783-883719 GCF_000455745.1 Alligator sinensis | reverse complement strand
GAAAGAGTAAAAGATGCATAGGATCAAATATTCCAAGCTGCCTCAGCCTGACCCTAAGACTATGTCAAATGGAGCCTGGGTTTTGCATGGTTGAAATCCATAGGTTTAAGGATTAACAGTTGTATCAGTAAACATCATCCAAGTTTTCCTATTGTTTTTAAAATGTAGTATTTTTGAACACATAAGGGCATGGCAGATGACTATTCACAGGATCTTCCCTTAAGAAGAATGGTTCAAACACAATATGCATCAACTACAGTGTTTGCACATGCCTGTCTAAAGTTTAACAACATTTGCTAAGTTTGGGGCCATGAAAAAAAAGGCAATGAAAGCCACCGTTTCCTTGTAAACACAGGATTTCCCTCGTGAATCAAGTTTAAAAAAAAAGAAAAGAAACACCCTCACACTTAAGGTGACTGAACAAGCAATTTTTCCATCCTGGAGCTCAGTCTCAGTCTTCATCTCACTCAAAACTCAGTTTTCAGGGGATTACTCAACTGGAGATGTAGGATTTGTGACTATTAGTGAACCTCTGAGCTATATGGGGTGGCTTTGTGTACCAGCCCAAAGGGAAAAGACACAAAGATATATTAGTATCTTGCTACATCATTATTATTATCTACAAACACTCAGTAAAATGTATAAAAGTGTCAGGGATCTATGGAAAAACTACACTTGGGGAAGGGGTGCAATCCTGCTTATTTGGCATGCTGTTGTTTCTACTAGGCCTGTGCGAAGCGGCTAGTATTCACTTCAGATTCGGCTGATTCGAGGGGCAGCGATTCGATTCGGTGATTCGAAACACTGACCCAAATTGATTTGGCCGAATCAGCAAGGCCCATCCCCCGCCCCTCTCCCAGCCCGGCAATAGCTGCCCCGCCAGCCCCAGCTCCCAGCTCTTTGAAAAAAAAAAGCCCAGACTCAGCGGCTGCTGCTGGGCGGAGGGCAATCCCCACTGCCCCCCACTGCATGGGGCGCTCTGCACCAGCCCCCTGACCTCCCCCCATTGTCCTAGCTCCCACATGGCTGCCCTGCCCACCCCAGCTCCAGCCCTTTAAGGGGAGAAAGAAAAAAAAAACACAAGAAAAACCCCTGAACTCACCAGTTCCTGCCAGTGAGGGGCAATCCCTGCTGCACCCTGCTGTCCCACGCCATATGGGGGGACACTTCACAAGCCCCCCGAAGCCCCGAGGCCACTGCAGGAGTGGTGAGTCCTGGGGTTTTTCCTTGGATTTTTTTTTTTTTTTAAAGGGCTGGAGCTGGCCCAGGTGGGGCACCCATGGGGGGGTTGGGGGAGCAGGGGAGGGTTGGGGGGCTCATGGCAGAGCTTCCCATGCAGTGGGGATTGCCCATCACCTGGCAGCACTCGGTAAGTGGGGGCGTTTTTTTAAACAACAGGAGCTGGGGTGGACGGGGGTCCCCCCATGGCCCCCTCCCCTGTCCCCTACTTACCAGCTCCAAGTCTGACTCCAGCTCCCTGCTGCAGCCGGTGGGAACTGTCCGAATCAATTCGAAGCTCTCTGAATCTTCGAAAAAGATTTGGAGAGCTTCGATGATTCAGACCTTTTTATTGGTCCCCTGATTCAATTCAGATTTAGAGATTCAGCCACCAAATCAGGCCAAATCTCTTCTGAATCAAATCAGCACCTGAAGCTTCGCTCAGCCCTAGTTTCTAATCACATACCAAGAGCACTTACAGGTAGAGAAGGAGACCTGAGGAACAATACAGACAGACACTGCCTGCTAAAAATATTGAAATTAGAGTCAGTAAGAGAGTGGGTCACACTGATGAGTAGGGGACAGTCAAGTGACGGGGCAGACGCGGAGGCAGGACCTGGTTGCCAGCACTTTAGAACAAACACAACCGAGAGAGGGAACGAGAATAGAGGGGGCGGGGGGAGCCTGCAGTCCCAGACTCGTCTCAACTGCTCCAAAAGCTTTCCAGCTGGGCCCTCCACACCGCTCCCATCTGGCTGACAGATTTTGGTCATGTGATATAGCACAGCTATGATTTTTTTTTGCCCTCGGGGAGGTGGAATAGTAACTTGCCTGGATGCAATTTGTTCAGACACGCATTTTTTCAGTTTACTACCAAGAGCTCAGGAGAAGATAAGCAAGAAGGCTGTTCCCATTTCTTTGTTTGTTTTGGGGTTTTTTTGATGGTCTTAATCTAACCAGAATTTGACACGGTAGCAAACCTGTAGCAGAGGCAGCCCTTCTACTCTGCCCAACTGCTGGCCTTGGGCACCAGTAGAGCAGGAGTGAGTGGGCAAGGCTTATTTCTCACCTGAGCCAAGAGTCAGTATAAGCCTGGCCTCTGAGACCATGACGAGGTACTTTGAAATATTTTCTCCTTCCCTGTTTCCCTTCCCCATTTACTAAATACTAAGTAGCAATTATTTGTATTGCTGTAATTTTTCCATCCAGAGCTCACGAAGCATGAGGAAGAGTTACTCCAGATGCAATTCCCCATGCAAAGTGTTTCAGCAATTCCTTTGATACCATTTTCATCTTGCATTGCATGGAAAAAACAAAAAAACCCTCTCCCTTTCCCCATTAATTTCAACAGAATCAACTTTTTGGCAACACGAGTTGCAGTTCAGATCAGTTGTATGCCTGGTTTATGCTTTGATTTCACATCCCGTCAACACCTGTTACAGTTCCACAGATAAAGCCGAGTTCTGCTTTGGACTTGAGGGATTCAGCTGCTTTTGTTATTTAAAGAAAGAAAATCCACATCGGGCTCACAGCAAATCCTCCACAAACTTATGGGGAGTATTCTGAAGAGGGGTGGGGGGGGAATCAAAATTTCTGAGATTTTAGTCATTAATTCAAGCTAATTAAAACTGGGTGAATGTTGGTCTTGATAGAATCATAGAAAAAGTAGGACTGGAAAGGACTTCAGGAGCTCATCTAGTTCAACCCCAAGGCAGACACTTCAAAATTTTCTCTTGAGTTAAAAGTAATTGAAAACAAAGTCATCCCTATTTACAAAAAACAGGTTGGAATTAAGCCAGCTATATCATACAAGCTATAGGAATGATCAAGCAACTCTGATAGCTTAATGGAGCCACTATGACAAACGCAGCAACAAGGTTTTCAGCACTGCTTTGGGTTTATTTTTTTAAGCTATTAAATGGGCATGCAGTAATTCTATAAGTTGTAGTGGCTCAATGACATCAGGAAGACTATAACCATGTCAAGAGTTTAACTATTTAGCAATGTAAAAATCAGTGGAGCTACAGGAAGTCAGACCAGCTGAAATAAAGTCCAGTTTCCATGCTTGACATTCACAGAACGGTTTTCAGAGTGGTGTAGATAGTAGTCAGCACTAATGCACACAGCACCCCATGTGTCACTGTTGCCCATTTCATGTTCATTTGAGTCATTGTGCTTTTTCTACCACAGAGATTACTATTGACAAATTGAAAATAATTAGCCACCATGAACAAAGGTTAGAAACAAACAACAGCTTTTATGTGCAGACAGTCTTAATGACAGGTGCTTATTATGACAATTCCAGAGAAAGAAAGAGGTCAACGCATGTATAATTCCACCACTGTGTGTGCAAACAGCCTTGTTCTAGAAATGAAAGGCTGAAACAGAAAAGCCAGCTTAAAGTGTGACAGCAAGCAGAACCAACCAACAGCTTTTCTGCCCAAAAGGCAAGGTGCCCTATGTTAAAACCAACAGCTAAGGGTAAGGGCTCCTGCTGCCCCTACACAAAGGAGGTCTACGGCATGCAACGCAAGCCAAATGCACGTGAAATTCTTTTTAAAATTACTCACACATAATCTAAGAATTTTTCCCTTCTTTAAAAGAAAAAAAATTCTGGAGAATTCTATGAAACCTTATCCAATGATTTCCACCCCCCCTTCTACAGGCGAAAAACAAACCATAACTTATTAATGTTAGATCCTATGGTGTTTGTTCGTTCCCAAGACGGAGTCCTGTTCTACCTACTACAGATACAGTGTGACCATGGGCAAGTCACTGCACTTGTATGCTTCAATTCACTCACCAGTAAAACAGCTTCTAGAGCAACTGAGATCCTTAGAGGAGAGCCTCCCATATACATGCAAAAGCATTAACAAATAGGAAAAACTGAAAGCTGTATTCTTCTGTGGTCCTCAGTTGTACTTCGCAGCTGGTTAATGCCCTACTTGGCTAGTCCCAAAGGCAACACAATGGTTCCTGAAGTTTTTTATATATAAAATGCAAAATATTGCACAAAGGAGGGAAGGGGGAGGGAAGGCTTAACCTATTCAGACCCCAAGAAGGGCTCTAAACTACATCAAATCAGGAGAAGTAGTTGGTCGTCATTGTGGGTCCCGAAGTGCGTAGCTCTTGACTAAGAGATGTTCCAATGCATTAGGTCCTGTATTTCAACCTATTCCTGTTACATCATTATTACATGATCAGGCTTCGGGGATGTCCTAAAAAAATGCAACACTGATGTCAACTCATGGGAGGCCATCACCCAGGACCACCCCAAATGGAGGAAGAGTCTGCTGCAGGGCTCTCAGTACTTTGAAACCTCACAACAACAACAACAGGAGATGGAAAAGCAGGAGCAGCAGAAGCTGTGTCGCTGACCAAATAAAAACCCAGCACCACCTGCCCCACGTGGAAACACGTGTCCAAGCTGCAGTAGAGTCTGTCGACCCTGGATAGGCCTCATCAGCCATTTTCAGACACGCAGATAAAACAATCATGGAAGACAATCATCCTTGACTGTAAGGGATTACCAAAGATTATAGAGATCAGCGGTGAGGCTTCATATAAAATAGTATGTGTATTACTGGTTAGCCCATAACAGAGAGGGTATTGCAGAGTTAGGGGGGATTCAGAGAAGAGCAAAACAAATGATTCAGAGAATAGGAAATATGCACTCCTAGGAGGGGAAACTGAAAAGGTTGGGATTGATTCCCTAAGA
>NW_005842097.1:858136-878752 GCF_000455745.1 Alligator sinensis | reverse complement strand
AGTCTAAAAGTGAACAGCCCACAAAAGGTAAGTTGGAAGCTTAATTTCTCTTCCCCCTCTCCTGGTTCCCTTGGGGAAAAAAAAAAATCAATGCATTACCTCTCTCCAGTAATGGGAGCCAAATCACAGCTGCCCCCTTCACTGGTATGGAGGCTCTGGGGTGGGAAAGGCTCCATGCTGCCTCTGAGCTGCTTGTCCAGAGTCTGGTCCATCTGCCAGGTCTACTTGGAGGGGTTGAAGATGCTAGTCATCTAAACTGCTGGGTATGCACCATCAGGGCTGACTCTCAAAAAGGGTAAGCAGGGCGGCATTGTCCAGCACGGCTTCCTGGGCCGAGTGTGGCCACCAGGATTCTCTTCACAGTTATCCAATTGCTTTATGAACCCAACACCCAAGTTTCCTTAAAGAAAAAAAGAGAATGATGATCCTCAACACCTTATGCAACACACATCTAGAATAAAATGAATTCACTCTCTTAAGAAGCAGAGGTATCTCTCTCAAGCAAAGGAGTCTCAGTTTCCTTTATTTGAGAGGTCTTGACTGACAGTATTGTCTCCATCTCACACATATCAATAGACTTACAGGGATTTTTTCTAGAAGAGATAGCAATTCCCACTCCCTCACCTCCCCTCCTCCCTCCACCAAAAAAGAGAGAGAGAGAGAGAGAGAGTCCTAATGGATCCCAAAGTGAAAGAACAAGTAAATACAGCAGGGCGTGTTTATGGAGGAGTTTCATGAAGATTGGGTCTGGCTGAGCTGTTCTTCTTTTCCATTCAGCACAGGGCCGACTCCAAGATAGGCCCGTTTGGTTCCACTCAGTTAAATGTGAAACGCACTGTTATTCACAGCACATCTGGGCTGCTCTGCAAAGTGTTGCACACTGGAATGCGATTCGGAATAGAGCCACATGGAAGCAACTGCCAATGCATCACACTGACTTCTATGTCCGGAAGCACTCTGGCTCTTGAAAAGCTTGGCTTGCTATTACTGCAGCCCTTTACTAGCATACGTGCAGCACCAGCAAATGCAAGCTGGACAGGCTCTTAACACAAGAGTCAAGAACTTTACATTGAGTGTTTAATAGGCCCTGAGTGCTACCCCATTGCAGCAGTTAACATTTATCAGAATTTGGCCTTCAGAAATGCACTTAACCCACACACACATTTTTCCCAGCTATGTAGAGAGGTCGTGGCAATGGAGTCTGACTGTAACTAGGGATCTGACAACTGCTAAACACTGCCTGCCTGTTACAAAGTCCTCAAGGAGGAGAAACGTTCACTTAGGCTTTATTGTAAATATTCAACTTTCTTCTGAAACCTGCAAGCTTTCCTAAGAGATATAGGGAACACCTGTGAAAGAAGCCATGTAATGTTTGGCTCCATTCACATCAGCTATGTTGCAAATGATATCCCAGTGATGCTCTTATCCCATGCATAAAAAAACTTTCACTGTGCAATTAAAAACCACAAATACAGCTTGCCTCACTGCAACTGCAATCTAGTTTAGGCAACAAAAGGTGGTATCAACATTTAAAAAAAAAAAGGCTTTAGATTTAGAAGGACCAGATCACTGACCCTACTCCCCAATCTTATCTCTTTAGGGTGCTAAACCTGTTGTGTGTGGATGTCTCGCTTTTCTCTTCCACTCCGTGAGCAGCATTAACCCAAAGGAAAATAAAAAGTTACAAGTAGAATTCATGTTGATAAAAACAAAAAAACCAACAACAAAATGCAGCTTGTGGTTTTGGTTCAAAAGCAATGGTACTGTTCTGACCTCATACTAGTTCCCCAGTCCTTTAGTTAAAAAAGGAAAGGAAAACCAGAATATTAAAAGAAGTGTTGAAAACACTGAAGTAGTTGCCATGAGGAGAATGCGTGCAGAGAGAACATGTTGAGAAGATTTTTATAACAGATCCAGTTAACACAAAATTGGAGTCCATTACCCCAGCTGGAAGGCTGACATCACACAACATTCCCAGCAAAAATTCTCTCATAGTCTGCCTTTTTTTAAAAACTAGATTTTTAGAACAACATCTCATCTACAGTCAAAACTTGCTGGTTCAGATGAAGCAAGGGTCATTCAGTGACAGGACTTTGCTCTACCATGTCCCAAGGTCTAAAGATGGCCTGTTGTGAGATGTGGATGGCCAGAGTGGATCCCCCTAACTATTGGATAATAGTTGGATCCCCCTAACTATTCCCAATGGTGTGAAAATGCTCCCAGTGCTCCCGAATGGTGACAACATCTGAACTCCCACCTCCCCACCCCACTTTTACCCTGGTTAGTTTGGGCCTGAGGTTCTCTAGTCTGTTAAGCAGAAGTAATAACGGGCGAGAAAAAGCTGTTACCCTAATGAGGCCTAATAATGAGGAATAGCATCAACTGTAGCCATTTATTTTGAGACAGTCAGCTGTCACAGGAGTTTAAAGGATTCACAATGCTAGACCTCACCTTCCCATCTTCCATTCTAGACAGGAGAGATTTTTGAATGAGGCGACTAGTGTTGTGCTCAGATCCACAGAAAGCAACGTCTTCTGGACAGTCGAGACGTGTTGCTGCCATAGAGCTTTGTGCCGAGCACTTCATGTTTGGACAATAGCACTGTAATATACCTTAGTCAATTAGAACGCAGAATTGGACTTTGATGAGTATGAACATGACGCATGACTTACGAGGAGGACGAGCAACAGGAAGAATACCTGCACTGGATGAGCAAACGCATGCAAATAGCATTACTACTACATTGTGCTCTCTAGGGAGGTTATCTGCTTAAAAGCCTTGTTCCTGAAAGACACAGCCTATTAGAATGAAAAAAGAGATCCATTTATTTTTCTAGCAGTACCCTAGAATAAGTTACCCATTGCACCTAGCATACCCTCTATCTGAAATGCTGGCAACTTCCTTACAGTGAAAACAGAGGAACACGCAGATCTTAAGAAGGAATAGCGCGCCCGTCGCTCATGAACACAGCACAAAAATTTAAGAGCCAAGCAAAAGAAAGACTAGGGAAACCTGAGTACAAAACCTTCCTTATAGGGTCCCCATACTCAAAGGGGCTATTGTGATTTAATTCTTCTCCTTCCAAGGTCCTAGGACCCTTCTGGCAATGGATTCTTCCCCCTGCCTGACACGCTTGTCTCATGTACACAGCCTTGGCTCTGAGGGTCATGACGTGACAACTGCTTATCCCAGACAGGCCGAATGCATATAAAGCAACAACTCTTGGCTCAGGGGAGTTGATGAGGTACAGCAAGACATAAGTCCCTGGAGTCCAGATGGAAGTCATTTAAAATTCACAGAATTATTTTTTTATTATTATTATTATTATTATTATGCCTAGAAAACTGTTCTGCACTTGTAAACACACACACACAACCAGGTGATAATGGCAAAGCAGCAAAGAATGTTTTAACACCCCATACAAAGGTGATATTTTCCCTTTATCATTCAAAAACGTCAGTTTTCCTGCTGTGCTTATCTGAAACCAACTTTTAAATTCAGTTCTAAGACAATAGGCAGAGCAGCTGGGTAAGATTGAAAAAGAGTCCCCTTTCCCATCCTGATCATTTCCCCCCGCAAATACCAGTACCTTGCAAGGGGAGAAATCAAAATGTAAAGAGAACCTAAATAACATGTGCCATGAAAGCAGGACACGGACAGATCTGCAGAGGGTTTCTCCCCCCACTCCACCCCGCTTGACCCCCTGCTTTCCTTTTTTTGTGGCCACAGCACCTAACCCAGTCTTCCCCAATCAGAAGATTTTGGAATTGTGTATATAAAACTATATACATACAGGCGTGCTCCCTTAGATAAAGCCCTAATATTTGAGTCATGTCAGTGGTGGAAAAATCTCATCAGGAAGGGCTTGTGGACAGACGAAAGCTGGAAAGTCTTTGCTAAGTCAGACAGGGAAGCCAGGGCTCCTTTTCTCAGCTCTGCTACAGGGCACAAGACCTTCACCAAGTCACAAACCACCCAGGTCTCGTCTACACACAGGAACAGCCCTGACTCAGCACCAATGTATCCACACCCACAAACGAAATGGTGGGTAAATCAGGCTAACAGACATTCAGAAGTGCCCACTCGTTTTGAAAGCTTCAGGTTGAGACTTCTTAGCCATCAGCCTCCCTAATTATGCTACAGTTAAAATAAAAAAGGGAGCAAACTCAAGGTCTGAGAAACAGATACATCCTTTAAGTTTGCAGTTTCTCATTTTCCAGTGCCTCGTGTCCTTTTAAACTGTCAAAGTCACAACTTATTCCCCAGCTACGGTTATTCTAATTGCAGTTCACTCTGGAGGCTGAGAGGATCTCCGACTGCACGTTTGATTGGCTCTCCATCCTACTGTTAAAATTTTACTGCAGAATATTATGCTTCAAGTCTGGTAGCAAGAGGGCTCAGCTACTAGGCTAGGAAATCAGTGCAACCCTGGAAAATACAGACAGGGAGATGACAAGGAATGCAGGAAGCAGAAAGAAATTTGGGGGGTGTATACATTCATAAATCCATGTTAGAGTGCTAGTAAAGGCAACCTTTGATGTAGCTCCTAATCTGTGGTACTAGCACACAGCAAACCCAAGCTTTTGATTGCCTTTCATTTACCCCTCTGCACAGCTCAGGCTCACAGGAGCACGATCATCTGAAAGAGAGGAAAGAGCAGGAAAGTGGCCCATTAGAGCAGTTAATTACCAATGAGATAACATCACTGTATGTGTCATCCAAAATGGCTCGTTCTTTTTAAAGCATGCTGGACAAGTCTCACTATGCTCTCATCTAACACATCATCCCCGTCTGGACTTGCCGACTAAGTCACTGGCAGCCACTATAAGAATCAAGTGGCCTGGCTCTCCATGCATCTTGTATCTCGCACATTAGTGCAAGATGGATGGACCTTAATGGCCGAAGTCTTCACACTCTTTACAGAGATGCACAACTAGCTAGTGTAAGGCGAGTCTCACTGCTGGTTCACTAGTTTTACATTTCGCCTTCCTGTTAATTAATGATCTTTGCATGTGAGCATTTGCCTCTAGTCTAGGCCATTCTGCATTTTCTATTCTGACTGCATTCAGAAAGAAACCTGAAGGACTGGCTGGGTTTTGCTTGCGGAGAAGTCATCCAAATATCTACATGAAATTTGCCATGTGTTCATCTACGTGAAATATGCCATCCAAATATCTACTTGTGAAATATGCCAAGAGTTGTACATACTGGATACCCTCTCATTGCAGACACAGCTGTTAGGGGCCAGAGGTGAGCAGCCAACATTGGTGAACAAACAGGTTAGGGACTATTTAGAAAAGCTGGACATATGCAAGTCCACGAGGCTGGATGGGATGCACCTGAGGGTGCTGAGGGAGTTGGCTGATGATGAGGTTGCAGAGACACTGGCCATAATCCTTGAAAACTTATGGCTATCAAGAGAAGTCCCATATGACTGGAAAAGGGCAAACATAGTGCCCATATTTAGAAAGGGAAAATGGAGGATCCAGGGAGCTGCAGAGCAGTCAGCCTCACCTCAGCCCCTGGAAAAAATCATGGAGCAGATCTTCAAGGACTCCATTGGTAATCACTTGGAGGAGAAGAAGGTGATACGGATCAGTCGGCATGGATTCACCAGGGGCAAGTCATGCCTGACCAACCTGATTGCTTTCTATGATGAGGTGACTAGCTCTGGATGCAGGGAGACCAGTGCATGTGATGTACCTTGATTTTAGCAAGGCTTTTGATACGGTCTCCCACAACATCCTCACAGGCAAGCTAAGGAAGTACGGGCTGGATGAACGGACTGTAAGGTGGATAGAAAACTGGCTGGAGCATTGGGCTCAGAGGGTAGTGATCTCCTGCTCTATCTGGTGCCCGAAAGATCTCCCTAAATGTTCATTAAAACCAATTAGTTCCTGTGAAAATCATTGGTTGCATCCAAGCAGCATTTGCCGACAAGATAGTTGTCCAAAAAAGATTACTCACCCAGCTCTAGCTCTCAGCATCACTCACATTCTTAGCATGGAGATCGATAGCTAAATGACCTATTTTGTCAAACAGGCTGGAGGAAAGCAGTCCTGTACAGCCATGGCCTCTAGCAGCCTTTCGGTCTTAGTCTGATTAAGGCAAAGCCTATTTTCAAGCCAAGTAGCAGGGAGTCTCGATTAGGCAGCTTGACAAAGAGCATGCTGTGCCACAGTCTGACGTAAACGACAAGCAAACGTAGGTGTTGTTTTGAAACAATGAAAACCCCGGCTCACACCACCAATTTAATAGCTTCAAGCTGTTAAAACATAAATACGAAGAGAGAAGCGGAGCTAGGAGTCAGCCCTCCAAGACATCACACAGTTTCAGCATGAACAGAGCTGGAGCTGCAGAGCTCTATATTGCCCGCTGAAAAACGAGCCCTCGGAGACTGATGGTTGCAAGTACTCTATGCCTGGGTTGGAAGCTCTGGAGATCCAAGCACCATCCTCAACCAAGCTCTAAATTCTTGTTGCACACAGCCAACAAACCAGTCGGCCAGGGCAGTTTAGATCCTTCTTAAGATGACAAGTTTATAGAGATAAAAATATGCAGACTGCAGCACCCTGGAAAGAAAGAGATGGCTAGAAACCAGAATGCCATCAGCATTTGATGCCTGCATTCATAGAGGAGGTCTGGTATTAACCACTACATTGCACCCCAGTCCACCGCTATTCCCAAAATGCCTTCTGCAAGTGACGGTGGCTTGCTCTGTTCTTTTAGAGGTGTCTTCAGTTTCCTTTCAAATCAGTGTCTTCCCAAATCAGATCAGACTAAGCAAGAAACATGAGGAGTTTTCCATTTCACCTCTTAAAGCCCTTTCCCCTCCCTGCGCATCTGGTTTTTATGCACGTCATTAGGTAAAGCTGAGGTGTGATTTTGCTCCCCAGAAAGAAGGAATTTTCATTTGAAACTGCTGAGGTGACTGTACTTAGCCCCAGAGTTACTTATTCCCTCTCAGGGACAGGCAAAGAAACCTCTAACGCAGATGTGCAGACGCTGGTTCTATACTTGACAGACAGGCAAAGAGCCCAAGGCTGAATCGATTCAGTCTTTGCAGGTTAGTCTAAGCTGCAGGTATTTGACTGAGAAACAACTGGACAGACATTCACTATTGATTCAGGAAATGCAGCCACGCACCTACAGTGGCTCAGGCCAGAAGCTCAGGGGGAGAGGCACTACAGCATGGCTCTCTGGCATGTAGCCAGCATGGGCTGTGTGTTTGTTTCCTCTTCCAGCTCCCCTGACATCTCTGGGATTTGCAGTCCAAAAAAATCACCGCGGCAGGACTCCACAGGGTTGCTGATAACTTCCTCTTCCTGCTTCCAGGTGCCTCTGGGATTTGTAGCCCCCAGTTGCAGCCAGCAGTAAGTTTTTAGTAGGGCAGGGAAGCTCTGTACTCAGGGGAAGGGAAGTTTAAACCTCCTCCCCAGCCTCAGATGCCATCCAGGGTTTGCCTCGGGGAGCAGTCCCTGCCTTCTCCCCCTCCCCCTCCCCAACCCTTCTGTGCTGGAGCAGACAGCCCAGCCCAGCACTAAAAAGCATGCTGGGGGACTGTGACTTAACTTGAACCAGGAAGGGGCCTGGGACAGAAGTTTCATAAACTGGTTTGACTCAAATCAGTTAAATCTGATGCTACATCCAACCAGGTTTCTCTAAAACTGGGTTCAACCATTTTGAAACTGATTTATGTGCACTGAGCTTCTGTTGTGTTACAGGTTTAGACCAGTTTCTGATGACTTAAACCGGTTTATGTATAGTGTCTGTCCGTAGCCTTGTAGACAAATGCTCATCAATAAGCATCATAGGCAAAAACTTAATCTGTTGTGTTGCTCATGCTCAAATGCACATAGAATTATTGGACTCCCAAAGCAGAATAAGACCTATATGACTTTTTGCCAGGTTTCTCTTGCTCTTCCAATCCAGGCTGGATTCCTATGCAATGTTCCTTTGTACTTTGCCAGCTTCTAGTTAGTGTGACAGATTAAAAGCTAAGAAGAACCTAAGCTACCCTAGTCTGCTGCTTTGTTTCAGTGTATTAAAAGGGAGATTAAAGTTTACCTCAGGAGAGGTTGATAAATCAGAAAGTGTATTAGGGAATAATCCAAAGTATTTTTGAAAGCAAAGTGGAAAAAAAAAAAGGTTTTCAGTTTTAAAAAAGGATGTTAAATTATGCCCAGGAAGTGAACAATGGCAACTGTCCTGCACAAGTATCACATACTATAAAAATGCTTTGCCTGTCCATAGTCAGGAATATCTGGGTAGACTCAATAAAAGAAGAGAGAGATAAAACACTTGGAAAACAGACAAGCAAGAAAATATAGACAAGACTGAAGGAGCAATAGTCAGAGAGAAGGGCAGAAGAAGGCAATAGAAAGTCAGAGAGGAGGCCAAGCTGTGAAACTCACACCCATATTCCAACTCAGCCAAAGTCCAGATGCAGAAGAACAGTTTAGAGCCAATTTCTAGCTTTACCTCAGATCTAACTGGGTCCTATTTTAGTAGCAGTACTGAGTAGAGGGAATGACTCTAGAGAGAAGATATTAAATCCAGTCCTCATACCAGCAAACATGGTTTCCACTGAAGTCTGTGCAAGCTGCCTTTGCTTGTACTAAAGCTGAATTCAGGGCTGTGGTGCTTTCAGTTGTTAATCATCAGATTTCAGCCCAGGTCATTAGCAATGAGTAACTGAACCTAAGTAATAAACACCTGATGGTCATTCATGAGCTCAGTTTAGCTGCTATTGAGCACATGGCCACATCATCCCTGCACAACAACCAGCGCTCGCTGTTAACTGTCACTGAAAAGCCAAGGAGCGAATGTCCAGTGGTCTGCTCTAGTTTGTCAAACGCCAGACCATTGGTAGAGCAGTGTATAGTAATCTAACCTCAGCTGATGACATATCTATTTTGTGCATACTAATTTATAAGGGAGAGCACTAAGTTCCCTAAAAATAAAATATAAAAAGGCTGTAAAGGCTCTGTGACAAGTATTGTAACAATGAGGTGCTAATGATTCACCTTTAACCTCGGACTATAAAAAAAGGCAGAACTTGTGGAAACCATAGATACAGTGCGGGCCTGCAGCTGCTTAGCTTGAAATGCCAGCAGTAGGTAGCTATTCTTTGCTCACTCTGTTTTATCAAGGTGCCTGGTGGCGGGTTACTCATCATAACTCAAACCCACTAATGCTGCTATAGTGTGGGCAAGGCTGTCCAAATGCTCCTATTTAGCTGGTGTTGGTATTTATAGGATCCCTATCGTCATAGTATCTGCATATCTCACTGTCTTCCCAGCACGTGTGTCCAGTAGAACGAGTATCTTCATTCACCAGGTGGGGGATCTGTGGCACAGATGCTACCGGCAACATTTTAAAAAATGCCTGAGTGACTTTAGAGCTTCAGGTTCCTGTAGGGTGGAACAGAGGTTGCAGTGGGGTGATTTGGAAGGTGATACCAGGAAGCTCCATGTGCTTGGAGAATGTCCCAGTAATTGCAAACACGCGCTACATGTCGTGGCTGCAAGCACCAGCACTGAGCACAGCGAACAAAGTTCCTAGTTCTTGCAGTCCAAATGCAGTCCCTTGATTATCACACAGATCTCTGTGAACCTAAGTCCTATCTGAAAGTGACTTGGGTGCCTGCAAGCCTGAGAATCAGAAAAAAAAAAAATCACTGGGACTTGTGTTCCTAAATACCTCAGTTGCTTTCAAAATGGTACTTGGGCTCCTAAAGTCATGATACCTAACTCTTAAGTGTCCTGTCCCACCTTCCAGTGCAGGGGAAAGGGAGGGACCTACAAAAGCTGCCGAGAGACGAAGAAAGGATCCAAGATAAGCAGCAGGAAATGCCAAGATGAGAGATGCACTCTAAACTCTGCCCAGGATGCTCAGTCATGAAGCCTCTCCTGGGCATGGCACCTAAACCAAGTCATCCTTTTCTCAGAGGTCACATCTACACAATAAGTTTCCCATGCCTGGTGGCACTGCCCTCAAACACACCCTGCTGCCCTGCATGGCCTGCCTCCTAATCCTGAAGCAACAGGCAAGACCTGGTCTGCCTCTGCAGCTAGGTTCACTCCTTGCACCTTCAGGCCCTGCAGAGGCTCCTGTATGGTGCCAGTAGCCAGGCGACATGGTGTCTGATCAGCCGTGCGTTCCTCTGCCACTGCCAAGGGTTCCAGTAGGACCAGCAGCTCTTCCACCTGTGAGCTTTCCCCAGGCAGCACCTGGAGGGGATGCCAGATTTCTACTATCACCTCCTTGAGGCCTGGAGACTGGTCTCTCCAGGTTCCCAGAGTCGGTCGCCCAGGCGCCAACCTCCTCACCAAGCCCCTGCTCTAAAATCCACAGCTGGTGGTGCCAATCACTACGCTGCTTCCAGTTTAGGAGACAGCCTATCTGCAGCAGCTCAGTATGCTTGAAAGCACTGGTAACAGGCCTTATTTGCCCAAGGATTGTAGGTGCTTACCAGGTGAGGCAGGGAGTCTGTGAATGCCAGAAGGCTGTAAACATTAGATATAGATGCCTAAATCTAAAAGGCACTTTTGAAAATGACCTTCCCAAGGTCAGCAGGCTGTACAGCAGCTTTCCCCAAGACCCAGGTTCGTGTCCTATCCTTAAACCATCCATCCACACATCTGGTCACACCTGCATCATTTGCCAGAATAAAAGAAAGTGATAGGGAGCTTTATTGGCCAAAGTAAACCCAGCAGGCAGCCCTTTCCCTGAACGAATACTTCAAGAATTTATTCATTCAAACTCATTAGAGACTTAAAAAATAGTAGCTTTGGCTCATTCAGCATTGCATATGACTGCAGGCTAACATCAACCAGTTTGTGACTCCAGCCTTTCAGCCATGCCTTTTCTTTGCTGAGTGGAGTGATGGTTTCCTAAGTCTATATAACTCTGGAACACCTGGGAATTCACTTCCAATCATTCTCAGCTTTCTGTGGTTATTCATTTGTAACAGCCCCGCACACAATGCAGTCATTTCCTGCCCGTGTCTAAGTCTCATGAACAGGACTTCATTGGTGGTCTGCTCTCCCTCAGCTTCAATGGTAAAATGATCCAATCTCTGATCCAAGACAGTGCACCAGAAGCAGAGTGTTTAGCAAAGGAGAGGGAGATGTCAACAGAGGGGAAAAAACTGCTACGTGTTAAGTCCTTTAGGATGTTGATTAGTACAGAAGGCTGTACAGATAATCTGTGGGGCCACGTTCATCTCCGAGGTAATCAACTGAAGCCAATGAACTAACACCAGGGATCAAAATAGCCTACTGGTATATATAAAAAAATTGCAGCTGAATAAGCAGAAAGTAGGAAAATACACATCCTGATTCAAAATGCGCAGTGTTCTTCATATCTGCAACACAATCAGGTGTGGAAAATGATTTTTGCTCTTTGTGAATTTGGAAACCTAACAATTTTTTTCATTGTAATCAAGAGATAACCCAGGTCCATTCTGTAGCCTGACACGTTGGCAGGAGGAAAAAGGCAGACAGCTGGAAAGTGTTATATCTCTGTGACTACTCAAAAACAAAAGAAGGTTTCATTCTGCACTGAGCTGGAGGAGGCCAGCCGCTCAAAAGAGATGTGCAAGGAGTCAAACTGTGATCCAGAACACAAATGGCTTACACTTATGCAGTGCTTTTCATTCAAAAGGATACCAGAGAACCTCAAAAGCTGTGGAACGTGTAGTATTGATGATTTAGCAGATGGTGCCATGCCTTTTATGTAGCACTACATATATGCAACAGTGTGGTGTGAGGGGCTGCCGGACTGCTTGAAGTGATATTTTTTGGATGGGGCATAAAACAGATCCTGGCTGATTATATAGCACTTTGCACAGAAGGAGACAGATCAATAAGGAAGTGTTCTGGCTCCACGATAATTTGGATCATGACCTCCCCTTGTAATTTCAGGTTTTCACTTTCTAAGTGTCATGTTTGAAAAGTGTTGCTCTGTGTGACGGTTTCACCTGAGAGGTGGGGACTGTCAAACCTATAATGACTGAGATTCTCTCTGACCTTCAAGAACACACCAGACAAAAATAAAGCCCCTTGTAACATCATTCACCTGGGCCCCAGATTTAATGTATAGCATCTCCACAACTGACATCAAACATGGTTCCATAAATTGGGAACCAGGCTGGAATACCTCTAGAACTGAAGAAGGCATTTCTATCCCAAGTGATTCAAGTTACCTTTACAGAGCCCTCAGACAGCAGCTGGTAATCTAGGCCAGCTAGCGCCGAAGTGCCAATTATAAGTTTACCACTATTGCTTCGAATCGTCTCTGACAGGGTGAGGAGGACAGGGAAAGTGATGCAATGGGCTGGAAGCATCATTTAGCAAACTAAAACGCCAAGGGAAGGTCATGATCTGAATTAGCATGGAGCCATACACACACACACAGTTAGAACAAGCTTTTGTGATATATATATCTACTTTGGTTAGTGTATAAGGTGCAAATCTCCCCTGCCGTAGTGCCTTCCTCTTTCCTATATTAGAGGATGCTTTGAATGTGTGGACATCTTTGGATGAAAGATATGATAGAAGGACAAAGTATTACTGATTTCTTCACCCACCATTGAAATGCAAACACCTGTGGAGTGAAACACAACACCTATATCTGGGACTTTGTTTTTGGCTCAGACAGCCATGTATGTAGAAACTCTATCACATTTTTCATTTCTTTTGCTGTCCAAACCAGAAGGTGAGATGCAGTAAAGCAAATGCCAGACACTGACAAAGACAAGCCACCTCACTTGTAGGTTAAAGTTTTATTTAACAAAAGGGAGGGCCATATTTTGAAAGTGACATTTCAAATCAGGCCATTACTTACATAACATCTGCCCTTAATTCTGGGAAATGTTTCTCAACTAATGAAATATCTTGGGACCTAGGGAGAGAGAACTTTTTACCTTCGTTGAAGACTGTGAAAAATTAACTACTATTCTTTTGTCCTTCCTTTCTTCTACAAGTGCATGCAAAAAGGATTTTGGCATCTACCATTGTGCAAAGTACTGTAGGTGTATGTGCATGTGTATATGCAGCCTGTATGTGTATATGCTGCCTTGCAATCGACTTCTGGGGTCTCTGACTTGGTACAAACTGAAGAGTGAAAAATAAAAATCCAGTCCATTGATCTAAACGTTTAGTGCTGAACTCTACCTTTAGTAAGTAATGTACTTTTTGGATCAAGGCTCAGTCCAAAGAGGTTGTTGAACCCTCCACTGTTTCCACTGAAATCAATGGCTCTTTCAGTATCTCTCAGGCCCTGACTTAGCAACTTTTCATAGTTTCATAGAAAAGTAGAAATTCCCAAATACTTCACTAACATGAGCATTATCCCCAACATGCTGGTGAGCTGGGCACAGATCATCATACCCATTGCACAGCTGGAGTAGCAAAGGCACAAAGAAGTGATTCACTGTGGACGCGCAGGACCAGATTCAAATCACTATTGGAGGTGTTGAAACTAAATGGGAAATGGGCAAAAATTTGGCACTTAAGTCACAACATGCAATCTAGGTCATCCCTGCTTTGGTAGCTGCCAAATGATCTCGCCACCAAGATTCAACACAGGTGTTTAGTTTGGCTTGAAAAGATCCTACGTATACAGACCAAGGTGCTGCCCATGCTCAGAAGTGATCCAAATCAAGTATCCAGGTTTTGCTTAACTTCTACCTCAAGTCTGCCTAAGTTCCTGATCTGGCACCCACAGAGCACCCCAAAAGCACTATTTAGTTCAGTACAAAGCACAGTACCCACAGCCACCTTACCCCTGGACACAGGTGACAGCGGTGCCAACTTTCTGTGGTTAGAGCACTCTCCCAGGAGGTGGGAGACCCGAGCGTGAGGGAACTCAAACCCACATGTCCCATTTCCCAGGAGAGACCTCTGACCACCAGGGCATCCCCCCAACTCCTGCTGGTGCTATTGCCAGGGGCATTACTGGGTAACTCATGACTGTCTCATGCAACATGAACAAACAAGCTTGGCAAAAAGGTCTGAGCTGTCAGAATTTGCCTCAAAGAAATATTTTTCAGATGCAAAAAACTGCTCGGCTTTGATTCTCCGGCAAGCACAAGTCAGAACATTCCTGTTAATCTGACAAGCTATTTTAATTTTCTCGAGCTTTGTGTTATTTTGTGTGGGTGGGTGGTGGGGATGTGTGCATGAGAAATACTTAATTAAGATCTACTAGCTATTTGGAAACATGCTGGGTCACTAGTTCTCAACATTTTCCCTACCATGACCCTACGTGACAAAATAAACCTCTTCCCATCTAGGCATGAAGAAAGTGAGGTCATGATCTCCAGACTGAAACTATCCCTTAGGTTAAAAAGGTAGCCACCTATTGCCACTATATGAAGTTGAGGAGATATACTGATGTTGTAAGTGGACTACTGAGTAATGACAACTCAGGTTTGAATGTTTTGTAAAGGAGACCCCTGCCCCTTTTACCTTCTTTTCTGAATGTCATCTCAGTTCTTGAGAAAGCTGCTCCATCAGCATGCTAGAGGCTGAACTCCTCTTTTTACAGCATCTCTGACTCAGATGAGTGCCACTTCAGTGCTGCGAAGCTCTCACGGAGGAGCATTGGCAAGTAACACTTTCTATCTTCTCCTGTTGGCTAGGAGATGCCTTTCTACCTTGGCAGATGTTCATGCCTCCCAGCTGGACTGTAGCAGTGCAATATAAATAGATACGAAGCCTTCAGCTCTTAAGAAACTCCAGCTGGTACAGTATTGTGATGCATCTCCTCAGCAACACAGGCTACCGTGAATGCATCAAATCGGTCCCCACTCTCTACGCAGACTTCCCATACAATTTTGAATCAGGCTCAAGCCTTGGGGCCCAGATCCACAAAAGAAGTGGAATTTAGGCACATGATCCCTGCGTTTTGATCCTTGAAAACTCCACCTGCTCTCTTTGGCCTAATGTCTCTAGGCACGTGGGTCGTCATCAGCAAAATTCCTTTAGTGCCTGGGGTTCTGCTCCAGCACGTGCCCAGAAATGACACCATCTTGGCAGGACTGAGCACTCGCATCTAAGCCTAATTGGGATCCTCAAATTACATCTTTTTCCCCATAGGACTCTGGAGGGGGCCGGTCCAATCCTTAGGGCATGCCTTAACCCAGGTGTGGGCAAAATGCGGTCCATAGGCTGGATGTGGCCCGCCAGGCCATTCTACCTGGCCTGCAGGGCCCCTAAAAAATTTTGAAAATGAATATTTATCTGCCCTGGGCTGCCTGTCATGCAGCCCTCGATGGCTTGCCAAATCTCAGTAAGCAGCTCTTGGCCCAAAATAATTGCCCGCCCCTGCCTTCACCCATAGGACTGGGCTCCCTCCAAAATACTGTGGCCAATACAAAGATCAAAAAACAAAGCTGGTGGCATTGGCACACTGCTTTTATACACTAGCCCAGAGGTGAGAGCACTCACTCTGAATGTTGGAGACCAGGATTCAATACCTTCCTTAGCCAAAGAGGGTTCAAACCCATGGCATTGTGCCATGCAGACACACCTTCCATGCCTCCTGGTAATTTGGGGTCTTTATTAACAAAACTCAAGAAGTTTGATAAAAGCATGCTAATAAGCTCGATAGAAGCACACTAAACCCAAGAAGCATGCTAATAAAATGTAAAGGTAGCAGTTACTGATGTGAAACAAAGAATACTTCCCAGGCTCCAGTGACTTAGACTGGTAGGCGTTTTGGACTCCAGGCAGTATTAAAACCCTGCTCTTGTCTTGAGAGACAACAGATGCTAGGGATGTGAGCAAAACCATTCTGTGACATTAGACTCTATCCTGTGGGGATGTCAGGAGAGCCTGTCTGACATTGGTGAGGCTCTGTAATTTGATCAGTTCAGCTGTGGGAGTTGAGCACGCTCCTCTGACAGACACAGTGTTCGGTAGCATATTGGACAACGTGGGACTCTGCCTCTGCGCCCACCAGCAAAAATGACTGCTCACCAGGCCCGAAGCTACCCAAACAGCTCATCAGCTGGTCCGGCTATTATGCTGCATTACTGTAAGTTGGTATCTGCCTTAATTTATGTGGCAGTAATGGAGCAACCAATGTATTTATAAAAGGATAGAGGAAAATATAAAGAAAGCTGGCACTCTCCTGTACTTTTAGCTGCACGCAAACACCTGTTATTCTTTGGCAATCATCTGAAAGTACTGTGATACTTAAGGGGTTCAGCACACATTCTGTTGGTGTCAGCACCTCCTGAAACTTAATTGTGTATCACTTGCAAAGAATGTTTCTCAAGGATTTGTTCAGATGACCTAACACAGACATTACTCTCTCCAGTTTTGCCAACTCCCTGATTTTTCCATGATAGCCCTGAAGGCTTTAAAGAACCTGGTGCCTCCGGTTCTCGAATGCTTGCAACTTTCGATTGCTTTTTGTCCCTTGTAAGAGCCAGGCTTGGATTCAAGTCCATAGGGGCTGCTTGCTTTGCAGCCATGTGCTGACTGGGCCAGTGCGACAGCTGGTGAATCCACGCTCCCAGCAGGGGAAACGGAGAGGAATATGCTCCCAGTTAGATCATACCCACCTGCACCATTTCCTCGGAGCTAATCAGGGCACATTCTTTTACCGAAGATCATAACAACTGTAATCAACCTAAGCTCTGTAATAGCGCTACTACTGGGGCAGCGCTCGCTGGAAGATGTTGATGTACTTTTAATATGAGTTTAGTATCAAGGAAATAAACTAGGGGGCAGTTCACAACAGAGAAGAACATGGACAATAGAGAGGCAATAGCCAGGTCACTTTAACAATTGCATTCCCTTCTCAAAGAACCATCTCAAATTAGCCTTGGCTAGGATATGCCCACAGGCCTGGCAGTGGAGAACTACTGTGAGGATCCCCTCCCAGCCCAGAGTTACCCCTGCAATGCTGAATATTATATGAGATTCATACAGCACCTCAGAGTTACTCTGAGCAAAACTGCACTTGCTTTCTCCCGCACACAGCCCGAAGACAGAAGCCTCCAACCCTGCAATGAACTTCACTGGGCTGCTGCAGGACAAGGGCCTAACTTTGCAGTTTACAAGAGGAAGCATGAATTCATCTCTAAATTTGCTTTTAAGAGATTCCCTCTGGCTTTCCCAAGGGACCAGAGCTTTAAACCCTCTGGGGAAAACATTCTAAATGATCTATTTTTCTGTAAAGCAAGTCAGAGCAAAATATTTTAAATACACAGCCTGTTTCATCAGGGGGAATATCCTCCAGTGGGGCTCGCTGCCTGAAAGGTGTTTCCCATCAGAATCAATACAGGTGACAGTGAGGTGACGAGGTGACACGGGAGCGCTCTAATTAGAAGATGGAGTCTGCTCCGACGTATTCTACTTAGGACGCAAACAAGACCATGTCAAGCAGCCTAAGTTTCATAGTTTCGTAGTCATCAGGGGCTGGAAGGGACCTTACAGGTCCTTGGGTCCAGCCCCCCCTGCGCGTGGGCAGGAAGACTGCTGGGATCAAGTTATTCTAGTCTGCCTGAAAACCAGGTTTGTAAATGACGGCAAAGACTGGACCCACGTTATCGAAACTCCATTAGGCAACTCCTGCCACCAGAGGAAATGGGAGGATTGAACTGCAAGGATCCTGTAGGTTATATAGCAACAGAAATCACTTGCAAAAGAACAGTTTGTTCCTAAACAATAAGAAACTTTGAATTTTGTCTGTTTCAAAATGCTACAGCCTGGCCTTGCGTATATTCAGAAGTTGCAACAGTACTGGTCCAGTCACTGTCGGGTACAAGATAGGGAATAGATTAACACTGGTTTCAGTTGAAGCCTGTTCCTCATTAACCTTAAACAATTAAAGCCAGGTCTGTGTATATATATGTAAGAGTGACCACATCGGCTCAACTGAATCAATTTTCAATCACCCCTCCAGCAAAGCTGGTGCAACTTTGCATGTAGCAAAATTAACTAGGCCCCAGTGAATAGACCATGAATCTGACAAATGCTGCCTTTCTGCTGCTTATTGCAGGCTGCAACTTCCTTGAATTTTTTCTTTAAACATCAAGGGATTACTTGTGAATATTCAGCAGTTGAACTATGTTGCTTGGTAGCACTGCTCTTGTAAGCCACAAGCTTCTGTTTCACTTCCCCAAATGCAGGAGTATGCAAACTCCAACGTTAGCTTCCTCATTTATTTCCCTTTGAAATTTGCCTTTTGTAAATGAGCTTGTTCATAAAGCCCAATAAACGTGATCAATTGGAGGCATGAACTACAGGCAAGTTCTAAAAGAGCAAAGGAAATGAATGTAAAAATCCAAATATTTGTTAAGTACTTGTCATTTTTCACCATATTTAATATGAAAAATATTATCTTCCCCTTATTTTGAAAGCCTAATCCACATTTCTTTCTACCTTGAAAAGGGATTTTCTGCTCCCACCTATACAATAAGACCATTGATTCCAGCAAAGTAAGAAAGAATATCTATTCTACTGAAATTCACTAAGACAATCTGAGATGTTCCCCTCACATCACTATGACCCCCATTAAGTGACGTCCTTGCATACCTTTCATCACTTTAATGGCACCTTTCACATACTTAAAGCTAGACACATGCTTATACATCATGTTGAATTGGAGCCCACCTGCAGTCTCCCCTACAATGAACTTTGCCATAGCTGATGATAATCACTAGCTTTTCACTGAAAAGCTGTCTAAAAATGACTGCTGAATGCTCTGATCATGGGGGATTGTTTATGATCAGCCTTTTTAATTCTACCACAGGAACTTGACTTCTGCTTTCTCCTTAACGTAGCTACGACTTGCCAAGGATGCTCTGTGCACTACCCTGCGCTGCTTGCCGTGTGTGTTACCTTTCCGGAGAGGCTTAACAGTGACTCGTTTGCGTGCAAGTCTGTCAGGGGATGGCAAAGTCAGAAAGATCATCATCATTATTTTTAAGAAATAGCTCCAGTAGTAATCTGTTGCCATGGAAACAAGTTCTCACCTTAAGGTGCTCAGTATTTGTCTCTGCTTGTGCGGCTCCGGGCTTCGGTTTACACCTCCGTCTGATTAGAGCGGCCTGGGAGCTGGCCAGTTCCTAGTCCTGTTCATTTGATCAAGCCTGGCAACCAGCACAGTTGTCAATCGTCCCAAATTATTCCTTTTCTGGTCTCTTGGTTTCAAGATAATATTTCATATTTACACAGCACCTCTCATTCAACATTGCAAAGCACTTTCTGAGGAGAAATTAGCTGCTTTTAATGAGAGCAGAACGCATTAGCCTCATGGCACAGATGAGAACGCACAAGTCCAGAGAGGCCATGTAACTTAACAATGATCACAAGGCTGGGCACTGGCAACACCATGACTAGCGCTCAGAAGGCCGGACTCCCGGCTCTAGACACTGACCACCAGACTAAGTGCAACACAAGAAGCCATCTCGGTATCTTGGCTCATCAGGTTGCCATTGCTGGCCAGCGCTCAGGTGGTTTGACTGGCATACGGGAATGTTGGCGCTACAGTGTCAAGTTGCTCCAAGAATATATTGAGCCATGCCAGCCCCCTCACCATTGGCACAGAGAGAAAGCTGTTCATGCAAGCTGTTTGATTCACAACAGTTTGCAAATACACAGTCGTTTGGACCAAACAGTTGCAATCCATACTAAAAGCAACTGCTCAAGCCAGTATTTTGGAGTGGGGTTGAGGGGTTTGGGGTTTTGGGGGTTTTTTTGCTAATAATTGGCTTGTTACAGTGTGCCTTGTCATAACACGCTGCATCTTTTTCACATTGTCCCAAAGCCAACAAAGGGATTTTTTTTTCTGCTTGTTTTTCCTTTAGCAATTCAGGTCTTGTCTAGCTAGGAAAAATCTCTGACTGGCGAACTAGTGAAATGATGACAGGATGTGTCAAAAGTAAAAGCTCAGCTGTGGAGAGAGGAAGGATTTTTGGCCAGGCTGTTTCAGGTTCTTTGTTTCCTGTTTCCTTTTCTCTTTTGAAAACCAATCTAAAATCAGCACCTAATTAACATTTGGGACACAGGGTGGCTTGCTTTTTCTTTTTAATTTTTTCTTTTTTTTTTTTAAGATTTGCCATTCCAATATTGCCTGAAGAGAACAAGAATGTGTGATTTATAGACCACTGCTGTATAGGAAGCATGTGTATTACATAGTAGACTGGATGCCATACGTTGACCATCCAGACTTAGCATTACAGTGAATTCTGCATGTTGCAGCGCACAAATTTATATCTAGCATCTATAGGCCTGCTCCTATTTAAGTCAGTGAGAGACCTCCTTTTGATTTCAGCCAGGGCAGGCAGGCTCAGACCTAATGTGCTGGAAAAAACATAAATGGCCATTTATTGCCTCTGGATGGGTGGAAAGGCTTTGAAATTAGTGAGAGGTTTCCCTGTGAGGTCCCCTAGACATGTTACAGATATCACGCAATTAACTGGTTAATTGTGCAAGTACCTTGAGACTACCTACACATGCAAAGTACCGATCATGCCATAAAGTGCTCCAACTAGCTATAAAGTTAGACCTGGAAAATGTGTGCTAACTTTATAGCTGGTTGCTATCGAGCTTTAATTTGCACATGTAGCTGACGGGTCTCCTGGTCGCAGGAATG
>NW_005842097.1:836928-858083 GCF_000455745.1 Alligator sinensis | reverse complement strand
CATTTCCAGCCAGGGGTGAGGGGACTCAGTTGCAGCTGTGGACTCAGAGAAGGGCACAGCTGGGGGGCACAACTGCCTCGGGGGTGCATGAAATCCCCAGTGCTGCAGGATTGCAGCTACCACTATCTCCCAACCATGACGGCACCCAGCTCAGGAGGTTCCCAGCCACAGGAGCTTGCTTCTTGCCCATGCAGGGGGAGACTGGGATTGGGCTTTCCCTGCACCAGCAACATAGGGCAATAGGATCTAATGTACAATCCCACAATTATGCAACCTGCCATGCACATGTGGGGATTGCATGTTGGATCCCATCACGCCTTTACCTGCACATGCATTAGCTGGAAAACTCCAAGGTGGGGTTTACACAGCCAAATAAGAGGTTTGATGGGCTACAGGGCTTAGCCAGACCCCCAGCATGTATTAACTCAATGTCTGACTATTCTACATGGAAAATTCTGAAGTTACCTATTTTGAATAAAACCTCTATATGCTAGCATTAACGAATAACAACGGTTTAGTCAGAGAAATAGAAAACTCCATACAATACTTCAGTAAACTTCACTGGTCTATACTAACTATTTACACAAATCTTTTTACAAGACTGTTACAAGACATACAGAACAGAGAACATTTAAGGGAGGGAGGGAAAAGGGTTGAGGAGATATTCCCCTAGGACACTGCGAGTTGGTGCTACCAAGGAAGGGACAGGAAAACTGGGACCAACTCTAGCAGTCTCCCCTCTCTCCAGTAGTGGATCACTTCATTGCGTCAGGTGGATGGAATCGGCCGCTCAATTTGGAGATGGATCATTTTCTATTCTGATCGCACCCTTTCCCGCTCACAGACACCCACACCCACACACTTTCATGCACTCTGGTTCAACTACCAACAGCACACATACCAGAAAGCATAGCATGGACCGCACATCCAGAATGATCCCACAAACCAACAACACCTGGTTTGCACTCCACACCACTTGCAGCTGAAACTTCCTCTCATACACATGTAGCCCAGGTAGACCCACGGGGTGTGCCCTGCCCTCCAATGACAGTGGTGGGGGTCAGGCAGGGTGCTGATGGAGGGGCCGCTACTAGACCAGTTCCCTCTCCTCTCTACAGGGCCAAGCCAAGACCGAGTGCTTAACTATATACAATTTATTACTATAATAAATACTTAAAACATGAAATATTTACAATAAAGCTTAGCATATGACACTATATATAATATCCCACAATTCACATAAACCATACAACATATATAATAATTAATACATTGAACAAGATAGTAAAGGTTACGACACAATAAACACATATGGGGACTCAACTTATATAACCGAAATAAGTTAATAATATTTCCTAGACCTACCAAGTTGCAATACAAATATACATATTAACACATTAAGAACACATAAACCATATAAATTTCCTTAAAGAGTACCCATGGCTATATAGCCCTTGACACAACAACAATCACCCAAAATAGGGAGTGCACTCAGTACCGCCCCGAGGGGTTTCCTTGGAGCTCTTCCCCTTTAGGGCCCTGGGACGTGGACACGCCCCTCCCACAATGGAGGGTGGAGGCAGCAGACCCTCCTGTCCTGTGCCCGCCTTCCCTGTGGGGCCCGCTTCCCCAGCAACTCACGCATCCTGTCTGAAGCAGCCAAGGTTCGTCCCCTGGCGGCCGATCCCGTGAGAGCCTCTCGATGGCCTGGCGCCCCGCAGTGGGCAGCCCAGGGCTCTCTCTCTCTCTCGTGGGAGCCAAACCTTTACAGGCTCTGGTCCTCCGGTCTCACACCGGGGGTCCTCCTTTCCCAGGCCCTGCTCTGGACACCGGAGCTCTTAGTTAAAGGCGGAGACACACTGTAGGGCTCCGGTCACTCGGCCTAGGGCCAAGGCTAACTTGACCAGCCATGAGCTGCTCCCAAGTGGGTACCCTGTGTGCCAACCCACGCACCGGGTGAAGCCGGAGCAGCCACGAGCTGCTCCCAGGGCCAAATCTCTGTGTGCCAGTCTGCACACCATATGGGACCTGAGCAGCTGTGAGCTATTCCCAGGGCCAGCTCACCGTGTGCCGATCTGCACACCGACTGCCCAGCCGCTGGCCGGGCTCGCAGGCTTAAGCTGCCTCGAGCAGTTCCTAGAGCCTGATCCTCGTGCACCAATCCGTGCACTGCTGAAGCTCAAGCGGGGTCCTGAGGATGGCTGTCTCTGGAGCTCCCGTCTCCTCACTGTCCCTCGTTGTCTCTCCCCAGCGTGCCGAGCACGCTCCCCTTCTATACTCTTCAGACGCCCCACCCCCCAAGTTCTCCAGACCTGGCTGGCGCAGTTCCAATTCAGGTCCAGCTGCTCCTCGCCCCCTCCTTTTGGAAAAGGGTAGGGCATTGCTTCCCTTGTGCTGCCTCAGGATTGGTGGGTGGGCTCCACGAATCAAACAGCACACCCTCGATCTTGGGACTCAACCCAAGCTCCGAAAAGGGACGCGTGCTACACACACAATGCACACATCCGTCTCTCAGGCAATGACCGTTCAGGCCAGGCAACAATCTAGCTCTCTCTCTCACACACCCAAGCACGCCCTTTCCGAGACGAAGATGCCTTTCTGTAATCCGACTGCACAGAGCCCCAGAAACTTTGCGTATGGCCCACAACTTTCCACACGGCCCGCTCCAGGATTCCTCGCCCCCACTGAGCACCAGTCCCAGTATCTCCATGGCTGTCTAAGTCACAGGGTACAGAAAGATCAAACTGAGTAGTGCCTTACACATGCAGAGGGGCCCTAAGGCAGGGCTGTAAAATCATGCCCTTTCTGGCCAAAGCACCAAAGATTTTAAATATTCCATGTCCACAAAGGTCTGTTTTGCATCTTAGCATGGTCAATGCACTTATTCCTGGTCCCAGGCTTGTCAAGTGCTGAGTAATCACCTTCCCCGTTGGGCCTGATCCTGCTGCCATTGAAAGCAATGGCAAAACTCCCAGGAAAGTTCAGCAAGAAGAGTGTCTTCCATGGTAGCTGAGGGTGCCCAGAACCTGGTGGGTTGAGCCTCCACTTCCCACATCAAAGGGTTTTCCAGTTGAGTTTCTGCATCTGCATTTTTAGAGAGAAAATTCCCCTGAGCATCTGCCGGGGCTGCAGAGGCGTTCAAGCATCTCCTGCACTTTTCACGGGCTTTGCTCCAGCATCCTTAGGCCAAAATCCCTCCTTCCACTCACTGTTGTGTCAGTGCTCTTCATTTCAGTGGGAGCACAATTGGGCTCGTTGTGTGCAAAGTGCTCTGGGCTGCAAGGTGCAGACGCATGCGAGATAGAATTCTACAAAATGACCGTGGAGAATTATTAAGACAAAGGCATGAATCTCCACGTACACTGCAGAGCTCGACCGTTAACAGCACATAACTCCGTAAGTGGGATTTGGACGGATTTCAGATGCTGAAGTACAGCAGGCTGGTTGCCAGTTCTAATCTTGCCAACTGGGAAAGGTCAGGCCCGAGCTGATAGGCCAGGCATATGGAATTCATTCGAGTAGCAGGCAGACACCTACATAACACTACACTGCGTATTTATCTGGTTTTTAAGATAGCACAGCAACAGGATTACAGCAGCCTGTACAGAAAAGTGTCTCTTGGGTTGTCACTGCACTGCACTACAGCATGAAGCCCAAGAAGCAGGCTAAATATTTAGTTAGCCTGTGTTGAGGCCCAAGCTGCTACTGGAACCTGAGCTAGCTGGTGTATGGGTAGCTCGGGTGTGTCTACATTGCACTGGTCAAAATGGTACCTACCATGTAAAGATGATTGCTTTAGAGACTACTTCCTATACATACCTTAGAGCTACATTGCAGTTGGAGATATAATTGCAGCATCTGACACACTCACAGTTTTACCTTGGATATCAACGCAGTGAAGGCATGGCAGCCTGGGCCCCAGCATGGGCTAGTGACCGGAGTCTGCACCCAGGGCCAGATCCACCTATTAGGTGTTAAATGGACTTTGGCACCTCATGTGATGGTCTTATATCAACCTGCTGAGTCCCTGAAAAAATGCTAATGTGCCTAATTCTGCTGCACATCATCATCTGAGTGCTAAGGAAAAAAGCCACAAGTCAGAGGACAATCCCATCTTTTGCCACAGTTCTTCAGGACTTAAGCACATAGCTACGTTAAGGAAGATTTCTAATAGGTAGATGAGGATCTGGTTCCAAGTGTCCTGCGTGGGCTTTTCCAGCCCAGTTAAAACAAACCTTAGTGCTCGGCTACCTGAGCTAGCTAGATTAAAACTAGTGGAGGCATGCCAAGACCATGGCAGCATAGACATGGACTGAGTCATGCTCAGTCCCATCCAGTTTAACGGATCTTAGTGTCTGCCTAAGAGTTTCTAGTTGCTGCAGTTTCCTCTTACTTTTGAGTTCTATTTAATCAATCCTCTTCTCTGAAAATGTCTCCAATGTGTTTATGACCCAGTTTCCATGGTTTGTGATCTCCCCGCTCCCTCGATTTGCATAGCAACGTTAAAAATAAATTGATGGAACAAAACCACCCCCACCCACCCTAACACACGTACACTTCTATGTAAAAGCAAAATGATACCTACTGGCAATTGCAGTGCTTCAGGCGTCATGTTTGTTATTAAAATGTCACAGCAGTATCAGCATGTACATGGGGAAAATGAAAATAAACAGTGCTGCTGCCAATGCAGAGGAGCAGAGAATCTGCCGAAGAATAAGCTTGCAGGGAATAAGCTTGCAGGAACTAGTTGTGTTTAGCTTCCACTATAGATCTAGCCTAGGAAAAGGTAAAGGCTGGGAGAGAGGAGGAAAATGTGTGTGCTTTCTCATTCTGACCTAACCTTGAACGTGGAAAAATAGCTGATGTGGCCAGTATCTCCTAAACACTATTCTCGTAAAAATATGCTTTGCCTTTTACAGGCTGGAAGTCTTTTGGAGTTTAAATCTCAGTGCTGGAAGCATGACAAAGGTGAGAGCCAGCAGATTAAAAGAATTCAGGACTGCCTATAAGAAAAGAGGAAACTCAAGTAAAACGGCCATTTGTAATAGAAGCCAATATATTTCTGCACTAATCGCATTGTGTACACCATATAGGATTAACTGGGAAGCTTATGTACTCTACAGTCAAAAAAACTGCTCAGCTGGCCTCACATAACAAAAGTTTGTTTTTGTATGATGCCTTCCATCAAAGCCCTTTACAGACATGAATACGGATCACACTTTCTGCAAAGCTGGTATTAAGCCCATTGCACAGATGGGGACTGACTTGCAACTTGTGCAATTATTATTTAATATTTATATTCCCAGTATTGTCCAGACTCCAGAGCCTCTAATGCCCGTCTTGCTAGAAGCTGCTCAGAGACATAGAAGGTGTGTTACCAGGCTACAGCAAGGGAGCATCCTGATGAACAATTTTGTGCTCTGAGTCCTGGTAACTGTCACCAGTTCCTTCCAAAAAGTAAAGGGGACATGACGTAAACATAAAAATGAATATTTTTATACTCAATGAGCTGAAACCTGCATAATTAAATTTCTTTAGTTTCCTTTACGTTTTACGTAATTATTATCACTATGTACAAGCAAATGCATTTCTTATAGGTGCAAGAATGGGAATGAAAGTTTCTGCCTCGCCAACAGGAATTGTTCATAGGCAAATCCTACAAATACGGCTCACAACCCTAACTTCCGTTTCTCTTATGCCTGTTTAACTAACCTAATGCTAGACAGAAGTAAGAACCCCTTCAAGTAAACAGTTGGGCTGGAGATCAGAAAGATTAGGTTTCTGTTCAACTTGTGCATGCATCGCAGTATTTCAATTATGATAAGATCAGCAGTCAAACTGTCGCATGGACCCCTAATAATCAAGGAAACCATAGAATTGTGCGGCTTTATCGGTGAAGACTATGATTCTCAGAGGCTATTTTGAAATGCCTCAATTTACTGGCACTAAGATAGGAGTGTCAGAAGCAATCTTATATATATGTCAGCGAACACCCAGGTACTAAAATCTAATGTAGGTCATAAACAAGATGCATTATTTTAAGTGCTCTGTGTATTTAGGTTTTCCTGCATACTTCTATGCTATACACTAAAGGAGACAGACTACATAAGCAAAGAGATCTTTCAGTCTTAATTCTGCACTCCACTGAAGCTAATTATGTTGCATAAGTGAGAAAGAATTTAAACTTATACTTGCCAAAGAACAATGCATCGTTCTACCAATAAGTTTTTACTAACACATTCACGTGTATGACTGTCCTCTACTGGACCGATTAGCTTCACTCTCAGAAATAAATATATGGGGAAAAACTATTTATTTAGCAATATTTAACACTTACAACCTAAAGCATCACATGGAAATACATGACTTGTTTTCCGTAATAATACTGAATGCCAAGACAACCAGGAAGATTCGAACACAGCAGCGCTCGTAACGATTCTGTGAGCAGTCAGAGCTCGGAAAAAAATATTCTAAACAAATGCATGAAGCAAAGGAGTGGAGAAGAGAAAGACTGTTGACAAGGTTGTGTGAGCTGGAGCGTGTTGTTTTAATAAACGGATTTTTTTTAAACTATTTTCATTGTCCTTATTACCAAATTGGACAGAAATGCAAACATGTAGAAATTCAAGGCAATTTGAAGGCTGCAATTAGCCTGCTACAGTTCTAGGAGAAATAAGCCACAGAACAGGATTTGTACTGGAGCAAAACCAGGCCCCGAGACAATAAAATTGTTATTTCCATATGTCATTCTGCTAATTGAACCAAATAGCCACACAGGCTTAGCAAAACTGAAGTCCACACTCAGGCAAAATGACCACTGAAGTCAGTAATCCTGACTGTCCAGTGCTGTGCACCTTGTGAAATTGTTCACATCAGTGCAAAAAAAACACTCCCTTTCCAGAACCACTTCCAATGTGTCATGGACTACACTGGAAAATCAGACCCTTTGACTATAGTGGGGCTGCGCTTGCAAGTAACTTTTTAATAGAAAAGCTCCTTCCATACTACACTGCGTGACATATCTGAAATATGAAGTGCTCTTCAGTTTGATGCCTGCCGGCCTTGAAGATCAAAGCAGAGGTGGATTGCTGTTTACGTGCACAGCACAGTTCCACTTGCTTGCCTCTGTCAGCTGCACAGGCATCTAACCAGCTCATTTCCATGAGGAAGCAGGTCTCGAGGGTGACTCCCTGTAGGATCTATGTACTGATAGGTGCTGGAACAGAAGTAGAATATATGCCTGAAAACAACCTATACCTAGCAGGAGGGGGCTTATTTAAGCATTAAGGTCTGTAAACAAGAAAGAGCCACATCCTAGTCAAAAGACAAAGGTGCAGAACTAAATAGTTTAGTGAAGGCACCTCCTTTCATTGGCTCCACATTTCTGTAAAATACTAGCAGATTTTATTTTTAAAAAATGGGTGAATCCAGCTGGGTCTCATATGCAGATGGATTAGACAGAAGAAGGAACGTCTTATGCCAGAGTTATAGTTGTGTTTGATACCCTACAAATCAAAGTGGAATAAACCCAGATGCGTCACCAATTCTATTCTGGGACAGAAACTGCTATAACAGTTGACCAGGGGTGGCCCCAACTAGTTTCCTACCAGCACATAATGCTTCAGGGAACCAGTTCCAAATCTTTACCCCCAACAATCCCACTTCTGGTCCGCACCCAAGCACAAGAGCTGTCTGTGGGTCTTGCAAGCCCACTCATTACATGCTGTGAGCCCATTTGAGTCATGACCCCTTTCATTCTGGATCTTTCATTTCAGAGAGAAGCAGCAGAAACTTTGCTGGAGTCAGTCATGGAATAACCTCATCTTAGATAAAATTGCTTCCATTCACCTTCTATTATGGACTGGTTTGTGACCCCGGGCAAGCAGGTTGATGCCTCTTCTAGAATTAAATTATATCATCTAGCAGGCACATTCTTATTAACAAGCTTTGAATGTGCCTACTTATGCTAGGTGATATAATTTCATTCTAGAAGAGGTATCAACCCTCTTGCCCAGGGTCACAAACCAGTCCATAATAGATAGTGAATGGAATTGGGCTTTGAATCCAACTATCTTGACATCAATCAGTGCTGCCTCCATCAGAGCTTCTGAACAATCAGATCCAAATTGTCTTAAGTTTTCCTCAAAACCACTGTTGAATTTATGCCCAGGATATATGTGATCTAGCAGATCTAAAGGGATTCCATGAATGCAAGGGTTTTTGCTTTTACGTATGATCAAGCTTCTGTTTCCCTCTACCTGCCCATTCTGTCCTGGGATACCACCATTTAAAAGGCCTGTTTGAGGACAAAGGCACAAAATCTGCCTCTTCCTGTACCATCATGAGTTACTTCAATGATCTTGTTAGGATGCAGGCAGCATCCACAACACACGCAAAACTCCTGTTCACATTTAATGGCACCCAAATTTCACCCGCTATCTATGTTCACTCTCCAAATCAGTAGGTCTTTCTTGAATCAGTAAGGCTGATTCATTGCTATAAATCTTGTCAAGATGTGTTCACTTATGGCATGGGTACTGTCGTTATGCTACTGCTAGCGATAATCTGCTCACCTGAAAAATGTGAATTGGAACATGATTGAAGAGAAAGGCAACACAACAAGCAGAACAGAGAAAACATTCATCAAATTACATCTTATCATCCAAATCAGCTGTAGAGCGGTAATAAAATTATTGCATATCCTCTTGCAAATTGATCTGGCCGTAACATATGCCACGTAACACTGGACAAGAACTCCAAGGACATTCCACCCCTGCATGCGCTGCTACCGCATCCGATTTCAAATGATGCTCAGAGTATTTTTCATCATGTTAAAAATCACATTTAATTTTCAAGTGATGTGTAATCTCATTTTTGTAACAATCCACTGGAAACATGGCTCTGAATACCATAACACTGTTTTTCTTCTGTTGCTTTTTGTTGTTGGCTTCAGTATTGCAGGCTCAGTCATGGATATGGAACTATGCACGTTGGTTTGTTTCTGTGATGCTGGTCACAAACACTGGGCTATGCACACTAATTTTCTGTTGCCATTTCTGGGGTGTCCAGAAGAACGCAGACATTTGTTGCCCCAGGGACAGACCGGCACACCTTGTGCCACTGTTACTTGTCCCCGGGGAATGCCCATGCCATGCATGCTCTGGTGCACAGCAGGTTACCCTGAGTGGAGTAGGGGAGGCTGAGTCCAGAAACTGTGCTGGCCCCAGCGGCCTTAACTGGGGGCCTCCCGGAGCATCAGTGTCAGTGATGCAGCCACTTGGAGCCTGGCCAGCAGCCAGAGTGTGGCTTTGCCCAGCTAGGCTCTGGATTCTGGCGGCACGTGCTGCTGCCATGGATGCTGTGCTTTTTTTTAGCAGCTTTTTTTTTTTTTTTTTACACCAGGATCTCCCAGCATCAAAAAAATGCTGCACTGCAAATTATCAGTGCAGCGAATGCTTGCATGTGTGCCATTTGTGGTTTGAGGTGCCGCAAACTACACGTGCGCGCCTGTGGGGATGCGTACATAGGAGGCAGTGAAACCCTCCATAGTCCTTACTGATTTTCCTGGAGGAAAATCCCTTCCTAACTCCACACCTGGTTTCATCCTGAGGACATGAGCAAAACTCATCAGGCAAGCACCTGAGTGGTTTCTTAGTATCATTAGGAAGATCTGGATTACTTTAAAAACAAGTCATTTTTTTAAGACTTTATTTTAAGTCAATTGTGTTTAATGTGTAACAAAGATCCCATCCCCTATGAATGAACAATAAATTGACTGGACAAGTCAGCCTGCCAAAATATTCTGTCAAAAAATCTAGTTCGATCTATCTGACAAATGCTCAGCCAAACAGTATGCTATCTTGGTAAAAAGCAAGCATGAAAACTGTAATGCTCAGTATTAAAAGAAACGCTTACCCCTCTCATCCATCTCTGAACTGATTTTGTAGCTGAAGTGATAAATGCTAGCCCAATTCTCCAATGACTCTTGTGAAGGATAATCATCTCCCTGCCTGATAACTAATGGTGGCTGCCACTGCCACTGAGGTGGCATTTAACCTGTTTGTCTGACGGCAGGATGGAACACCTCACCAAAAATGATTGAAGGTTCTTCTTCCCTTAATAATATGGATAAGCTAATATGATAGCCACCGAAGCCACCCGACCCTGGTCAGCCTTGACTATCAGCATGCCTTCAAGACCTGGCTTAGTCTCATGCACTAACACAGCACGTTTATCCCTGCATCCAGAAATGACGCACAAGAAATGGATATTGCTACTCCCAGTAGAGATGCTGGGTTACAGGAGAATGAATCCTCTGAAGGATGCTGCGGCGCTCACGGCTTTGGAGCAGTGGGGCCAAACTTTTTGGCAGGTGAGCCACCATGAGCCCCGCACCTTCCCCCAGTGCCATGCCCACCCCCTTCCCCTGCCCGCTCTGCTGCTCCTCCTGCTTCAGGCTCAGTGCTCCCTGCCCAGCTTGCTGCTCTGCTTTCTGCTTCAAGCTTTGTGCTCCCTGCCTGCTCTGCTTTCTGCTCCATACTCCGTGCTCCCTGCCCAGCCTGCTGCTCTTTCTGCTTCAAGCTCTATGCTCCCTGCATGATCTGCTGCTCTACTTTCTGCTTCAGGCTGGGGGGGTTCCCTGCAGTCTGCTGCTCTGCTTGTTGCTCCCTGCTCTGTCTGCCGCTAGGCCGCCTGCCCCACACACAAGGCCGCCCATGCACACGTGTCGTGGGCCACCCCCCCTGCTTTGCAACGTCCCACTCACATTATTCGCATTCTCAGTCACATTGTTCCTATTCTTTCTCCAGTCCTTATTCCCAGAGATGTGGGTTTTCGGGAAAATTTTCCAAAGCCCTAAATAGAGCATGATCTGATTTAGCGTGTTTTTTTTTACTTTCTAGTTAGCAAACAAAACTAAAAATACCCCCATGTAAATTTTTTGTCCCAATAGCCACAAATATTTGAACTGAAATATTTGATTAGGAAAAAAAAATTAAATACAGCACACTTAATGTGGTTTAAATGTTATATTGAAATAAATTCAAAGCTTTATGTGGAAATAAATTATTTTCATAGGAATACTTGTAAAAATGTAAAGACAACGCTCAATAGCATGTTCTTCCCTTACGTTGTTTGTTTCAATTTAAGAAAAAAACCAAAGGCACCGAAGGCTGTTGAGACAGTAATTTTAGCAGACCCGAAAACCTGAGCGTGATATGCCGCGCTTTGGTTTTGATTTGACCCGCACGGCGGACTGGGTGAATTCATAATTTGATTTTTGGTGTGGATTATTATGTGAGTGTATGTACGTCCTGCTTACACATCAGTAAAACATCTGTGTACTCTCTCGCACACTCCCTAGCGACAATCACCTGAAAACATCAATTACGACTTTGAAACTGCCAAGTTTGCCTAATGTTGTATCAGCATCCATTCATTATTACTAATGGAGTTTATGAAACAATGAATTTTTAGAAATGGGAAATTTCCCACGGAAAAATAAAGCATTGGAAAACTTTCCCACGAGGGGAGCTGTTACCCCGCGGTGCGGCTGCCCCGGGCCAGCGTCGCGCCCTCCCGGCCACACCCGACCCCTGCCACGGGCTCTGCAGCCTCGGGGCGCCGCGCTAGAGGGCGCTGTGGCAAAGCCCGCAGTGGTCGCGGCCCGCCCCAGGCTCTGCGCAGTTGCCCCAGCTTGGCACCCAGACGTGCTTCCGCCGGAACCAGAAGTGGCAGCAAAGGCGTCCGGGTCGACGTTTGCTTCCCGGAAACGAGGTCCGACGGCCGCCGTTGCCATGTGCGAGGCGGAGGAGGCCGCGGCCGCGGTCACCATCGGCGCCACCGTGCCCACGGGCTTCGAGCTGACGGCGGCCGCCGAGGTGGAGGAGAAGCTGGGCTCGCGCTGCAGCGTGCGCCGTGACCGCGGCAAGATCTACTTCGCCGTCGCCGCCGAGGCCCTGGCGCAGGTGCGCGGGGAGGGAGGGGCCCCGCTGCGAGGGGCAGAGCCGCCAGGTCCCCGCCCCCGAGCAGCTCCGCGCCCGCCTCCATGGGAACCCAGGCCCCGCGCTGCTCTCGGGGTCTCCATGGAAACCGGCCGGGGCTGAGTCCGGCTGGATCCACCATTTCACCGCCCCCGGCCTAGGCCCAGGCCCAGCAAGCAGGGACCTACCTGATCCTCTGGTGCAGCGAGACTTTAATGTCACTCATGTTACCGCACTTCTCCCTCACAGCCACGGAGTGGCCGAGGGACAGTTGATGGTGAGGGAGGTTTTTCCCTCTCCACTCAGCCCCGGGGTGCGGGGGGGGGATGTGAGATTTGCTGCACTGCAAGCTTCCACCCTGGTTTAGATAGACCCGTAACTATAAGCCGGAAGAGATCACTGAGGACACAGCAGTTGATTCCTCGGGATAAATAAACAGCAAAGGCGAGGGTCGTAGGTTCAAAACGAGTGCACCAAGTGGGGGAACACAGGCCTCTTAGTTGACCCTGGCCAAGGCCCACCACAAAACGCTGTACGCCTGGCTTAGGAAGGGAGGCCACTGGATAGGCAACAGATTGCCTGGGACCGCTAAAGACATAACAGGGATGGGAGCGATAGTCAGAGGTTTAAAACCAGTGTGCTAGGGGGGACACCGAGTAGAGCACGCCAGACTGTGCAACACGAGACTGATTGAGATGGACCCAGTCTGACTTGGGAAACGCCAATGCTCATGTTCTTATGGCTGCATTTCCTGGCAAGCTGCAAGAGGCAGCCTGTTCAGACCCAGAGACCTGTGTATGTCGCAGAAGGCTGGGAGAGGCAAGACTTAGGGTAAGATCTTTTATTGGACCAGCTGCATAGTTGAGAAAGAGTTAGACCAGCTTTCCAATGCAGGACATTCTCCCTCAGGTCTGAGCAGTAAATGCTGGTATAGCATGCAGCACAGACCTAAGGAAAAATGTCTAGCATTTCATGACACGCAGAGGTCTCTGGGTTTCAATGGGCTGGCTCTTAAACAGCAAACTATACAACTTCTAAGCATCTCTTAAAAAAACAAACAAACCACAAAACTGTATCCTGATTCTTTGTCTTCATTTGGCCTTTTTACCTAAAAACAGAAGGCAAATTGCAACTAACTGTAAGCCTTCCCATTATTGGCAAATTATTCTTGTTATAAATAACAATTTATGTTTTATATGCTTGTAGCATATTTACATACAATTTTATGTATAAATATGTTTTAAACAATTTGTCTCTGCCACTGTTCAAGAGCTGAGTTCAGGTTGTTTTTTTTGGGGGGGGGGTTGCTTTTGTAACACTAGATGAAGTCAAAAGCAAAATAACTTTAAGAAAAGGAATTACTCTCCTTGTTCTACTTCAGTCTTGGTGACCACACGTACTAAAAAGAAGCTAGGTGTGTGCACACAAAAAGGAGTGAAAAAGAAACCAGAAGCTTATCTCTGTAATATTAAAGCATTCAGACTTCAGTGAGGTATAGCTATCCAGCTATCTTAATTTGAAATGTAACTGAATGAAATTTTAATTACAGGTATTTACAAATACCAGGAACATGCCATGTTTGTTTCCATTTTTTTTTTTAGGTTCATCAGTTAAGATCGGTGGATAACTTATTTGTTGTTGTGAAAGAGTTTACAGATTACCAGTTTAAAGAAACCAAGGTGAGCTAACTTTGTACCTGGATTTTCAGGCAGGTGTGATTTTTTTTTTTTTTTTTTTTTTTTTTTTTAATTATTACTAAGCATGGAATTCCTGAAAGATTGTGTGGAGCTTGTTTTTTGTTTTGTTTTAATGTAAAATTAGACTTAGAAGTGTTTTGAGTCTTCTGGGCAGAATTATTTTTTATTTCCCCCCTGCCCCTTGCCAGATTTCTCTTAAACATTTGTTCAAATCAAAGAACACCAATACAGTGTAGCATATATGTGCAACAATGCAGTATAACACATATCAGTTGCAGGTGTTTCTTAGGAAAATTCAGATGTGGAGAAAATGGGATGCTGCAGTTCATATGGAGGTGACCAGAATATACCATGTCCTTAGTCTTTTAAATTAAGATTAACCATAACATCTACCAAGATAAATTATTAAGTATTCTGGTGCTCCTGGGACTCTTAAGCCAGATCCAGACATGCAGGCATGTGCAGTTTGTGGCACCACAAACCACACATGTTGCATATTAAGCTATGCACGGTGCCTGCTAATTAGCAGTGCTGGGGCAAAATTTACTATCAGGATTTCCAGGTAGCAAAAAAAAAAACCCTGGAAAAAAAGGCAGCACCAAGCATGCCAAAGTGCTGTGTGCCAGGAGAAACGCGGAGATGGGAGAGCTGCAGTGCACACCCCTGCTTGTGTGTTTTGCAATGGTACACACTGTCACACTGCTCCATGTGATGCAGGGGTGGCAGGCATCCTCCACACTGAAGCACCCTGTGCCCCAGCCACCTGGGGAGTGGGCTGCCTGCTCCCTTGTCTCAGTGCACTGTGGAGCCCCTGCCCTGAGGCACCCTGCACCCCAGCCAGCCACTCCCTGGCTCATTGGGGCAGTGTGCCTCCAGACAGGGAAGCAAACAGCCCAGGACTGCCAGCACCCTCCATCTCTATGTGCCACTCCCCGGCTGGCTGGGGTACCGGGTGCCTCAGTGTAGGGGGATGCTTGCTGGCTAACCCCTGGCCAGAGGCAGCCTGTGCCCTAGCCAGCCCCTGCTGCAGCACATGGAGCAGTGGAACAATGGGCCCTGCTGCAAACCACATGAGCAAGGGACATGCACTGCAGCACAAAGTAGTGGCACAACTTTGCGCTGCTGCAAACGCATGGCCCTGCTCATGTGGATGCGGCCTTAGAGTACAGTTCCATTATCAGTTATGATACTATGTATGGCAGATAAGATATGAGTGTTTACAATATGCATTAGATTAAAAAAAAAAGTATATCTGGTTGGTAAGGTGATTTTAGAAAAGGGAAGGTTTACCATTAAAAGAATGCCAAACAGAATGACTTTTTTGAATCTTTTAAAGGAAGAGTCTCTAAAGGATTTGGAAGACCTGGTTAAACAACTGCCTTGGACAGACCCTTTGAAAGTATGGAAGCTAAACACCAACCTAAAGAAGAAAAAGACAAAACGTAAAAAACAGAACCCACAGGGTAGCGCAAGCAAAGAAAACTTGAGTGATGGAGAAGGGGAGGAGAAAACAGATACAAAAGTTGCTGATAAGGAGTCAGATGATCAGGCACAAAATGCTTTAGGTTTGGAATCTGCTGGCGGACAGGAGACCCAGGCCATTATCTCGGTAGATAACGGCAAACAATCTGATGCTAAAGATGAATTCCTCGCTACTGCTGGAAGTGAAAATGGAGCTGGTAACTGCAAGGAATCTGAAAATGAAGCCCCAGTGCTGAAGTTCCGTGTTACATGCAATAGAGCTGGTGACAAACATAATTTTACATCAAATGATGCAGCAAGAGACTTTGGCGGAGCAGTGCAAGAACATTTCCAGTGGAAGGCTGACATGACCAACTTTGATGTGGAGGTATTACACACCAGAGACTTCAGAAATACCCACTTACACGTAGTTACATGCTTAGCTTAAATGGGAGTGCTGCTGTATGTTGTCCTTAGCCTGACGAAGGGTTTTTGAACCCGAAAGCTTGCTTAATAACTATTCTCCAACCATTTGGGTTGGTCTAATAAAAAATATCAAATACACCCAAGGAACCTTGTCGGCCTATGTCCTTAGACCAACACGGCTACAACCTAAACCCCTGCTGTATGTTGTGGCCTTAATGCATCTTGGTTTAATCCAATGTGTTTTATATCTGTATGAGATTGTTTGACCACAAACCTGCTTTTCAGTTAATGGTATGGTATGTTCACACATACTTGACCAGGACAGAAGGCAGTGAGCAGTTATTTTTAACGTGAGGTTTCTCATTTATGGGGAGGGTGAAGATTTGTAAAGGAGATCCGGCAGGCTTTTGTATGGAGGAAAAGCTGACAGATACAGTGAATTTGTCTTGTGAATCTCTAGGTGTCCAGCTCTATATCGTTAAGGCGTTTTCAGTGTTGTCTGTAGTTTTCTCTGTAGTTCAGGGAACCTGAACTAGTGGTATTTATTGCCAGTCTGATGTCCTAGGACTATGATGATTTACCCTGTCTCTGTTTCCTTTTCCTACCTATAAACTTAGGACAGCACAAAGAGAATGTTTAGGACACTTTGGAAAATAGGGTAGAAAATATACCATGTCTGAGGAAAAAATTAGACTCAGTTGCTGAAATGTTACTTACTGCAAAACTTTTTTTCCATGAATGCATTCAGTTGTTCAAAATTCATTCCAGGTCCTCTTAAACATTCATAATAATGAAGTGGTTGTGGGCATTGCATTAACTGAAGAGAGTCTTCACAGAAGAAATATTACACATTTTGGACCCACAACTCTTCGATCTACTCTTGCCTATGGGATGCTCAGGTCAGTACAGGTAGTTATGGATTATTTCTAAATTCCCGTGTAATATTCTGGAAACTAAATCCGGTTAGCTCCTGATACACGTGCATACTTGTTTGTGGTTTGGGGTTTTTTTTGTTTTCTTGGTCATTTTTTCCTGATTAGCCCTTTTTATTAACTTTAAATAAAGAGCTCAGATATCACAAATATTTTGTAGTTACTAATAGTCACAATGATGGGTTTGATGGTTTCTTAAATATAAGGCCAGGCAAGTGTATGTTTTGCATTGACCATAACAATTTTCAAACATTTTTATGCCGTCCATCAAAATATTTTAATATTTCCCCGTCAGCATCTCGTGTAGAAGCACCCACTATGTCATTGTAGCAAAGCCCTACGACATAGCATCGGCAGGCACAATCCATGACACCACAGCTATGCCATAGTGATGCACTCCTTTGCTATAGTGTGTGGCTATGGTGAAGTAGCAACTAAAAATAACTGCGTTGATGGCACAGTGCAGTAACGGCTGTTACTGTGATGTCATTTAGCGTTTCCTTTAAATGACGGCACAGAAACAGGGGCACGTGCCCACTGTACATAAAATCTGAACATTGTTTACAAATGGTTATTCAAGTCTGCTCTTCTTGTAGGAATGGTAGAATTTGAATTGTTTAAATAGTAGTTTAGTTTAATGTCTCTGTAGAAACTGCTGTTAAGACTTTTCATGAACATTTCTTCCTTCTCTGTTTAGACTCTGTGATGCTCAGCCAAGTGACATAATAGTTGATCCAATGTGTGGAACAGGTGCGATACCAATAGAGGTAATTCTTCCTTTGTTTTTAATTTCTGGGTTTTTAGCTTAAAAAGAAAACCTAGCTAGGCTGTAGCCTCACCTAAAAGCAAGTCTCACCAAATCCTGCATACTTCACAGCAGTAGATTACATGCAGACTTTTTCACTAGTATTCTGCAGTTCCAATAGCCAAATATCAAAGAAAGATATTTAAATTTAATTACAAATATACTTTTCCTAAATGGTTGCACCTTCTTCATGCAAGACATAGCAGGAAGTAGCTAAATGTCAGTCTTGTCAGCCCCCTGAAGAGCTCTGATTTCTGAAATACATATACAATAGGAATTTTTAAGCTGTTGAAGTCTATTTGTAATTGTTTTGCGTTGTTTTCCGATGTGCAGGTAGTTTTCCAAACTTTTTTCTTAATCCACCAATTCAAGTTTAACAGACTTCTATCATAGCTTCTTTTGTTTTCAGGGAGCTACTGAGTGGCCGAACTGTTTCCATATTGCTGGTGATAACAACCCACAGGCTATGAAGAGAATAGCAAGTAACATCTGCTCTCTACTAAAGAAAAATCAGAATCAAGAAAGGTAGGAAAAGTGTAAAAAGGGATGGTCACAACTCTTTGTATTAAGAAATCTATTTTTCAGAAACTTGCTTCATTTGGTTTTCCATATTGTCCTATTACATTATGATGCCAAGGGCATTTGAGTTGGAAAAAAATGTTTGAAATAATAGATCACACTTGAAATGAATACCTTTGCACTTGCAGTAGTACTTCCTGGGGTGTATCCCTTGATACCGTCCAGTGGGATATTTGCAGTCTCCCTTTGAGGACTGGATCTGTGGATGTTATTGTGACAGACATGCCATTTGGAAAGAGGTGAGAATCATAATTTCTCTGTATGTTTTTTTGTGGTTTTTTTGTTTTGTTTTTTTAAGCTATATTTGAACAACTGTTGTTATTGCTGCTAAAGCTTAATATCTGTTAGAATTTCTGGAATCTTTAACTTTGTACGTGCTTCAAAGATACACAAATACTGAGAATTATGACAACGTTGCAGATTCACTCTTGACTGATGAAGTAAAATGATTTGTTATATATTTTCAAACTAATCAATTCAGCAGTTTTACACGTTCTAAAAAGGCTTTCAGTTTTCTTTGGTTCTTTGATATATTTTGAATATCAGACGTGTTTGAGGGTTTTATAGGATGCTCCGATTCATTATACTAAACAGTAAAAACCATTATTTCCTTAATGCGTATGGCTATATGACGTTAAGATTCACCTCCTTTTCTTGCCTTTACTCGATGAGTCCAGTGGAGCCAAACTGATACATGAGAGGTGTAGGTGGAAACAAGTAGTAAAAATGATCGTGAACAACTTAACTCATGCTAAGTGAAAATTAACTATTTTCAACTGTACTTCATAGGCACATTTACTATATTGATCCAAATTTTCATTCTAGGATAGGATCTAAGAAGAAAAACTGGGATCTCTATCCAGCCTGCCTTAAGGAAATGAGTCGGATCTGCAGACCTGGGACAGGCAGAGCCGTACTACTTACTCAGGACAAGAAGTGCTTTGCTAAGGTACACCATTTCGTTCATTTTAGGCATTAATCATGATTTTGATGGTCATAAAACATCTCCAAAGATGCAGAAAAATCAAGTTATGTACTAGACCTAGAACAGCACTAAAAATAAAACAGTACTTGAATTAAAAATGTTCCACCGAAAAACATGCGAGGTTTTTTTTCCCCACAGTAGAGGCTCAGATCATTTTCTGAGACGTGGGTTTTTTGCTATCTAAATAAATTTCAGAAATGAATTAGACTTAAGTTTATCCATGTAACTTAATAAAACTATAGCCAATATACAGCATTTCCTGCTTTGACTGTTTACCACCTGTCTAGAGATTCTGATGCTTCATGGGTCAAATCTGAATTTTTAGTAAAACCTTAGAAAAATCCACCTGACATAATTCAGCTCTCTTCTATCAAACATGTAAGCACGTGCCAACATTAAAAGCAAAAAGATTAATTGAAACATGTTGAAACAACGCTAGAAAAAACTGTCCGTGTCTACATTGTAAGCTCACCATCATTGGAGATAGGGCCCTCAAGAATGCTGCACTAGTTTTTGTAGGCCACCTGAACCAGAAGTGGTGTAACTGCCACCACTTAGCACAGAAGGCGTGGTAAATAGCTCTACTGAATGATTAGCATGTCCCTAAACTAAATGAGGCCGCTACAGTAGCAGCTACATGGCTTCTGGTTCAAGAGGCAACCCAGAGCAATGCAGTACAGTGCAGTGTGCTCTGCTGGGGATGGTGAGTTTATCATATATACATAGGCAGACAAGGTTCCTTGGGTGAATTTGATATCTTTTATTAGACCAACCCAAATGGTTGGAGAATAGTTATTAAGCAAGCTTTCGGGTTCAAAAATCCTTCGTCAGGCTAAGGAAGCTTCAGCAGTTGGTGTGTGCTCTTCCTGGATGGAATGAAAAGTAAACAAGCCTGGGGCTGGGCTGGGGAGTCAGTTGCCAGGCAGATTGTAATGTATCATATATACATAGTATCCTTCAGAGAGAGGGGGTGAAGCCTTTCCAGTTCCCAAACTTCAGTCCCAGATACACACATTATTCAGCTCGTTACTCCTCCCCAAGAAAAAAACTAAGGAAAACAACTGCGTTTTGCTCCATGTTCTGAATGTCCCTAACACGAAGGTGAGCAGATGTAGGAAGCAAAGTGAATTGGTGTAATGGAATACATGGTGTGTGATATTCAACTTCAGATGGCCTAGCAGAGCACTTGTAAGTACAGTTATTTGTGCACTAAAAGGACCCCTGAAATTAAGGCAGATCAGTGTGGTTTTAAACTTGGAATACATGTTAAATAGTAAATTACATCTAGGTTGCAGAGTCAAGCACAAAGTTAGGAAATAGCAGAATTGCTTATGCCACGTTAATTCAGTTTCATTGAGTACATGCTTTAAGGGAGTCTAATCAAACAACACATAGGAAGCCCAGCAAAGCCTGAAACAGGTCTCTTAAGTCCGAATGTAATGTTTAAAAAATTAGAATATGCTTTGTGTTCTTGCAGCCTTCTTCCTACTTCACTGCCCATCTTATACAGAGAATGAGCTACGGGTCTCAGTAAAACAGTGCACACTTATGTCATCAAAAACTAGCAAAATAAGTACATGTAAAAGGCAACCTTAACATTTTTTGACATTTGAATTCCTGTCCCAAAACATGGAAATGTTAGAGCTTTTCAAAGAAAGGCGTGGGAAAAACTTAGAAAATTTAACATTGGTAAAACTGTCAAGTTCACTTCACCTCACTCTTTGAAAAGGCTGAAGGGCTTTCAGAGACTTAATCCTAGTTTTTAGAGGCAGAGAGAAAATTTTATGGAAAGTTTTAGCCTTGAATAGTCACTTTGGTTATTGAATAAAAGGCTTATAATAGACAATGTTAAGCAACCTTAATCATAAGTTTCAGAACTAGCTCCACCAATACTAATTGTCTTCTTTTTTGCACATAGGCCTTGTCAGGAATGGGACGCTTATGGCGAAAGAGTCAGACAGTCTGGGTGAACGTAGGGGGACTTCATGCTGCAGTGTATCTTCTGAAACGTACCTTAGAAGAAGTGGGAGAGAACAGATCACACTGGTAAACACAAGTGGTGGAGAACATGATAAACGTGATCCTCTTTCCTACATTTCTTGGAAAGCTATTTAGGTAAAGCAAGTGCCAGGTCTACCAATTTTTAAGATCATTGAAGAGAGCACTGAAAAAAAAATGCATATATAGATTCCGTTTAATGAATACTGATCCAGGGATCAACTTGGAAAGTGGCAGTTCCACGCTGTGCTCTGGAACCTTCTCGATTTGAAGCCAAATAAGGAAGGGGGG
>NW_005842097.1:831539-836897 GCF_000455745.1 Alligator sinensis | reverse complement strand
AAGAGTGCAAATCTACTAGTGGAATTAGCAACACTTCCATGTGCCTGAGTTTGTTACTGTTTGTTTTTCAGTTAAATGGGAATACATGATGTTCACAACTGAAAACATCATTAAAGCATTTTGAGAGGTAGCAGGCTGGCCTTTATTTACCCCCCCCCAAATTTGCAGAAATTGTGCGAAGATCATAACATTGATGTACAAGACTGCTGATGACAGTTTTCTTTAGTTTGAAAGGTTTGGGTGATATAACTTAACGGAAGGCTTTTTTTTCTCCCACCCTCCCCCTCCCTGCTGAGAGAGAACTCTCCTTTTTGTTCTTAGTTCATAGTATTGCCAAAACATAAGAGTAACAAAATGGTTCCTCTGATTATGCTTTGATAAAGAACTGGCATCTGTTTTTCAGTACGGAGATCCTGCTGCTTGTTTTTATGATCCTGCTACCTCAACTAACTGTTAATTCAGTAAATATTTCCTTAATATATTTATGTACCATTACTTTTGGTTGGGTGGTGAAGTGTACAATCCGCCTTAACGAAACGTGTCTAGTGATAACTGAATAAAAATAATTCTAGAGAAATACTGTAGCACTAATATACTGCCATATGTTTCCTATGTCTAGCATGAGCAGATTAAGATGGTTGTAATACAGTTAAGTTGAACTAGATCCCTGTTGAAATGGTGACACAGCTTACAACTATGTGGTAAGAGCAGAATAAATACGAACTGTCATGATTTTTGTTCCTTTTGTAAACTAAGCATATTAAGAAACTACTTACATTATTTTACTAGAGGTGAAAATTCAAGTTAATTGGACAGTGCATATGTTTACATCACATTTCCTCTCTTAAATGCTTTTAGAAGTAAAAATGAATATTCAAGTTCTAGATGTTTCCAATGAGTTGAGTTCCTTAGAAATTTTCCCTCTTGACTGCATTCATTCACTGTTTCTACTGCAGTGAGGTTTTCATGCATCTTTTAATATCTACTGTGCAAGTCTCTTCACATAGAAAGTAAAGCACCAGCAGTGTTACCATTGTAATAAAGAAGGTATTAGAGACATTTTGTCCCCCATGTGGCCACACTGAGCTATAATGCCCAGTGACAGTTCTTGCATGAAATGAGTGATTTGTTTCTCAAGCATTCTGTACTGCACTGAACTCTTATTACATCCAGATTCATAATGTAATATTAGAGTCTTAAAATGGATTACCTTGGATTTGTGTTCTGGTTATTTGTTACCATTGTCTGTAATAAAGAACAAGCTTAATCGCTTAAAAAACAAAAAAGTCTCATGCATTTAAAATGTTTATCACATTTTCCTTAAGATTAAAATACATTTGGTAAGCTACCAGTCATCTCAAATAAAGATCTGTTTTTGAAAACTCCAGCTAACTATATAGATAGGAGCTCCTGCTCTTGGGTACGGGTACCTAACTGATCTATGTCAAAAGCCAAAACACAACTATTTTATAACTTAAATGATTATAAAAAGCATTTACCAGTAAAAATTAGGCAACTTCAAAATAAGCAGTAACTAGAATTGCAAAGTGAAACTCTGCATTGTTGAGATAGGAATACATATCTGATCCAAGATAAGCTAAGAAATACAGTTTCACATGCATCGTGGAAAAATAATTCAAAATGGGTTTGAAAATATGCAAAAAGATGGTAATAATTGTCATGACCTAAAAGGCATGATTGTGTGTGTGCTTCGGCACCAGAATTATCCCTGCCAAGCTGCAGAGCATTGCACGGGAGAGTTTCCTGTTGCAGAGGAAAACCCTGGTGCAGGGACGAGTTTCCCGCCTTTTCTGCAGCTTCTTTTGCAGAGTGCATTGCTCATGTTGCAAGAGGGATGCACAGTGCAAAAGAGTTCCCGCCACCGGTATGCAAATTTGTTCCCCGTGATTAGCTAGCGCTAAATTATTCACACGTGGCGGCTAGCGATTGGCCTGTTAGCCGTATAAGAGGCTTGAGCAGTTTCTGCCCAAGCTGAAGAGGACTCCACATCCATCTCGTGGGGACTCTGGGTACACGGCAGGGTAGTAGAAACCCTGTGAGAGATCCAGAGGAGCTTGGCGGCCTGATCCACCGCCCACCTCTTCCCGTCTTCAAGCGTGACTTTTATAAGATGTATCTACGATTCCCATTTTGGTGGCTCGTTCACCCAGAGCATCCGGAGCTCTGTACCATGGAGCCTAGCAACCTCCACGAGACCGCCTGTGTTGTCTGTCTGTAACCGCAACTCAAGCAAGTTTTCCAGCCTACACCACTGCCATCTCAGTGTAAGTAAACAATCTTTAAAACTACCGATACGTGTTTGTGCCTAATTCCAGCTCGACGGCCTACCCTCTCCGACCCGGCGTGCCCGGGCTGCTAGCCACAGCCCGCATGCAGCGCGGAAAAGGGCTCGGGTCGCTCCCAGCCCGCACAATAATGTGCACTGTTAGATGCAATTGTTGTTCTTGCACAAACCGATTCTCTAATTAAAGAAGCTCATTTAAAGGCTTTTCTTTTGACAGGTAAGATTCAGTATCGTAAGAAATTACTAAAGACACAATATAACCGTTTGCTATTTTTCATGACAGTCAGCCTGTTTGTTCATGCAGGCTCTAGAAATCCACAAGTTTGGATTAAATATAGGTATCTGAAGTAAATGCTTTTCGACTTCCTTGCTCTTTCCTTTTGATTTTTTTTCTGCAGTGAAATAACGCTGTAAAAGAGCATCAAACAAGTCTACCTCTGACTGATTTCAGAAACAGGCAGTGGAGTTTTGACTATGCTTATACATGTATTAGAGTAAATGTGCCTGAGAGAACCTTCTGCAGTGACACTCCCAGAGTATACTCACTGCCCAAGAGACACTTACTTCATTTGTTGAGATTTTTTGGCTAAAAGAATTACATGGAAACCAATCAAGTGTGTGTAGCAGTCATTTCACCACATGCTGTAATGTAAAGGAAAGAGTATATGGCACTATTAAGACATAGTGAGAAATATGCTTCTCTGACATTTCATCGTGTAATTTATCATAATCATGGAAAAATTAGAGACCTAATTTAATATATTACCATCTCCCAAACAGTTTGGGGAGGGGGGGTCTGGGGATTTAGGTTTTTATTTCTCCAGCATGTACTCACTGACATCCCTCCATTTTTGGCAGAAACATGAGTTAGTTTTTTGAGCATGCGTAGAGCCCTATACTCGGGGAACGTGGAAGCAATTTGCGTTTCAGTTCAATCCCTTGAATTGTGTTTGCCAAAGCTGCTTTCCGAAAAACTTGCCACCGCACTACCCGCTGTAGCTGTTCCTTCAGCTTGGCCTCGCTGGGGTAGGAATGTTCCTGTGGAAAAGAATCATGACCAAGTCTAAATCCGAGGCATAAAAGACTTTGCGCACTGATATGCTTACAGAAGTGTGTGTATGGTAAGCCAATATGAATTCATTACGTTTAACAACGACAACAAAGCAATGATACTGACTGTGACTACATGGTTGCTTTGCAGAGGCAAAGTCTACAGGCAGAGTGTTTACACATATTCAGTCTATGCGTTGATTTCTAACAGCCATAATACTTATTTACTTAAGCTGTTCAGTCAGGGAACAGAAATAAGCACAACAGAAAGTCAAAATCCCATTCTTAACTCAAAGGCTGGTACAAACAGCTGTCCAAGCAACAGTTTCATTTCACTAAAGCAGATAAAACAATCCCCAGTTATGAAGTTGCTTGTATGAGTCATGACACCTAGCATCCTTCAGGTCACCATGAGCTGCCTGCTGCAAACAAGCACCTTTCTACAGTGCCAGCATCTGTCTGATGCCACCAAAACGCTCTGAAAACAGGGAAGCTCCCAGGCTCTGAGTTAGCCCACAGCAACTACCTGTTCTCACAAGCTCAAGTTTACTTGGAAACAATCATGAGCTCAGTGTTTTTTTCTGAATCCAACTTCAGAATGAGGCTCTCCACATGCAAGCAGGAAAACTTGTATTTGGCTACTGTATTGTTGATGTTAATAAAAAAACAGCTAACTCCAGCCTGTATCATTTTACCGTATTTGCACAACAAGGCTGGGCAAAGATATGATGATTCTTCCATCTTCCCATAACTGAAACCAGCCTTTGTGGGAGATTTATTTAAGGGAAAGGTGAACCCCTACCCAACTGAAGTTTTTGCAGTGAGTGTGATTCTATTTCACTGCACTCTATCTTTTTAACATTAATTATATAGGGCAGAAATCATACAGAGCTCATTTTGCCTGTTCAGTCCAACAAGGCCATCTCCCTGCTGCTGAAGCCATGCTGATAACCATCACGTGCCTACCACTCAATACTTTGGAGGTGAGCCCCTCTGATGCATCTCTAAGAGGCACAGACATGAACGCTGCGTGCCACCAGAGGCTGGGGGGGCATGGCAACCACCCACAGTCGGTGGTGGCAGAGGCGTGGCAGCAGCGAGCGGGGAGCTCCTACAGGCAGCCACAGTGGTGGCGGCGGCGGGGGGCACAGACTGGTGGTCAGTAACCACCTGCAGATGCTGCCAGCAGCAGCCAATGGCGATCAGGGACCACCCGCAAACACTGCCAGCGGTGTCGGGGGTGAAGCGGGGGTAGCAAGCGGCAACTGCCCACAGGCCAGCAGCGCTTTTCGCAGGGGGTGCACCCCCTACACATCACCAATGGGCAAAGAATTCAATTCTCAGGAGAAAGGGCTCTACAGTGACTTTAAACCACTTTTACAATCACTTGAAGCTGAGCCACTCTGTTCAGGCTAGCTGCTTTGTGACCAGGGACTGTGAAGGCCCTAAAAGCTGCAGACCAAAACTGGCATGTAAAACACTTCTCAGCAGCAGATTTCAAAGCACTTCACACAAGAGGCCTGTATTGTTATCTCCATTTTTCCAATGGGGAAACCAAGGCACAGACTAGGGATGCCTGTCCAACATACCATCCAACAGAACCTTCTTCCACCCTTTCACCTGGCACAAAGGGGCCAGTGATGAGTTTAGTGAGGGCCTCAGAACCTCACCTTAAGTGTCCTTCTAAATAAGAGGGAAACCTGTGTATACAGCAGAATTAGAGGCTCTAATTCTGCTGCATACACAGGTTTCCTTTGCTATATGCTATACATGCGTTTCAGGAAAACTGCATACAATTCAAATTCACATAAAGGGAACTCAGTATATATAAGGTATTAAATACGGATATGTTCCCATGGTGGTGAGGGAGGGAGGAGCTGAGGCTAGAGCAGGCACTGCACAGCCGGGGTGGAGCACGGGATGGGGGATGCGGCTCCTGCTGCTACGTGCACCCCAGGAGGGCATGGGGGCATGTGCCCCTGGATCTGCGTGCAGAACGAGGG
>NW_005842097.1:829008-831529 GCF_000455745.1 Alligator sinensis | reverse complement strand
AGGGCTACAGCAAATTTTGGGGTGGCTGCTGTCCCCCACCCAATGCCGCCACCCCCTACCCCAAGCACAGCACGGCCCAGCTCCCCGCTGAGAGGAGCCTGGTCGCACCACTGGCCCCAGCCCACAGCAGCAGCCTGCCCTTATCCCACATGCACATCTGGGGGCCCAGGCCCCCTGGGAAGAGCCTGATGCAGGCCCCCAGCCCACACAGCAGCAAGGGACACAGCCCCCCTGTCCCATGCCCCGCACCCACTGACAGTTCCCTCTGCTTTGCTCCCTGCTGCAGCTGCCTCAGGAGTGGCCTGCAGCTGCTGGGCTATGCCACGCCCCTGCCCCTGCTCCTTCCCCTACACACTTACCTCACATATAAGGAATTTTGGATGTAAAAAGGGTCATTGCATAAGAGCGAATTTGCATATGCAGAACTCAGATAATGCAAGGGAAGCCTGTAGTAGTGTTGCCAGGCTGCTCTGTTGTTGATTTGATAGCACATGAACCAACATAACAAGTAATCATTACTGTGCTTTTAATTACAGCTTCCCTCTGTCACAGATTTACCAGTTTTTCAAAAGCATACTTCTAGTTGTCCTGGCTAGTATTAAAACCATGTACAACTGTGCATTCTGTATAAGGTACAGATATGCAAAGCTACAGTAATTAAGCAAAGATGCAGCTATGAAAAGAAACAAACATATGCTCACCTCTTTGCGCAGTCTCTCCAGAAGGTCTTTTGAAGCATGATGCAGGAAAAACTTTTTTGAAATCTTAAGGCACTCAGCTCCATTGCTGACCACACACAAATTTGGCTGATCCTCAAAGAGAAAGTCCAAGAGCCCCTTACATGCAGGAAAATAAAACCAAGCAAAAAGTATTAAAACCTAATACTGATTTTCTAAGCAGTTCTACAGCCATGCTCTTTACACTCTGACCTTGTAAATTCCCCTGCCACTGCTGTACCTGACCCACTTAATGGTTGTCTACACTGTTCTCTTATTTGTAACAATATTTGTATTACACTGCAGTAAAAGCTTAGAGGCCTTGGGCAATGTGGAGCTTAATAAAATCTACCAGGAGAAATTCTGGGCCCTGGGAAGTCAATGGGAGCTTTGCCACGGATCTGATCTGGTGAGAAGTCATGTCACCTCTGCAATGGTGTGTTGAGGATTGTCACACAGAAATATATTTCACCAGAATGCACTGGGGAATCTATTACCAGCTTAACACAGTAAGTTTAAGAGACAAAAATCAGAGTTCAAACAGGCCATCAAATGTACAGTGCAAGATTGTTCTAGGAGAGTTTTAGTAGCATCTGGTTAACGGCTGACCTGAATAAGAACCTAACTGAAATGATCACATCCACATGTTTGGAGAAGCAATTAAAGGAAAGCATTTTTTGCCAGTACTTTTCATATACCACCATGTAGCGATAATCTTGGACTGCTCAAAGAACCAGTTCAATTAGAGACACACAATTAGTTACTGTGCACTTTACACATTTTAAATACATTTAGTTGCTTGGGTAGGGAACAAAGTTGTAACCACCGTCTTCTGACTCAGAGGCTAGAAATAAATGTCACAGAATGGAGCAATTCTGCTGAGAAAGTAGGTCTGGGGCAGCATGGAACCCCGGGTGTTGCCCCGCACACCGCGAGTCTGAGGCAATGGGGGACACCAGCTGTCTCTCTCCCCAGCCAGCCCTGCAGAGCCAGCAGAGCAGGGAGGCACTTTTCTCCACTGACCCAGCCCCATAGAGTGGGACTGGAGCAGCTGGGAAAGCCAGGATTTCCCCCACCCAGTTAACTGATAAATCAGAATGACATATTTCTTTAAATACACAAAACCCTTAAATACTGCAACCCATGGCTGTGCCACATGCATTTTTGAATGGCACTGAAGGTACCAGCCATCTTTCTGGGCAGCTTTCCATATGAAATACTCACAAATACAGATCCTTGCAGCAAGGTGTCTACAGCAATGATCATAGGAGTCACCATGCTGCTTCCTGACAACGATTTACAAACAGTAAAAATAAAATTAAAAAAAGGAGAGAGAAAACCATTAGCTTAATGTTCATTAGGATCTGATAGTCATTTTGCATTATCATTTTGGATCTCTAAAATATGTACTGCTTCTTAATTTCCTTTTGATAAATACATGTTATTAGCTGGATCTTTGGTTAAACCAGCCTCTCACTGAGCACCCTTTCACCTCTCTGAATCCATGGCTTGAATTGGCCCCTTGAAAAAGTGAGAACAGCCACCTGGCTGCCTTGTGACAGCCACAGAATTTATTAATTCTTATGACATTTGCTAATTGCCTGGGATTCCAAGGAGAAACAAGTCTCAATCTGCCTCCCAGAGCAAATCAAGATAACACCACAACTGAAATGCCAATATTCTGAGGTAAAGTAGGTAAAAGCAGGTAAAACATGAGGTTTCTCTGGAACTGTAATAGTCATAATGGGAAACTTAGAGAAAAATCTTCAACCTAAAGAGGGTCCAAGACTTGTGTCTAGCAGGAA
>NW_005842097.1:817278-828998 GCF_000455745.1 Alligator sinensis | reverse complement strand
GGAATGAAAGAAGAAAGTGGAAGTTGACTGGACAAACCTGGTGAAGCACTTCAAGAATTTCACTTTAAAAGTGGAACTGCTATAATCAGGTTCCCTAAATGCATCTACCTTCTCACTAGGAGGGTGGTGAAGCGCTGGAACAGGTTACCTAGAGAGGTGGTGGAATCTCCATTCTTGGTTTTTAATGCCTGGCTCAACAAAGCCCTGATCTAGTTGGGGATGGTCCTGCTTTGAGCAGGGGGTTGGACTAGAATGATCTCTTGTGGTCCCTTCCAACCCTCATTTTCTATGAATTTATGATTCTACCTCTGCCTTGTGTCTAAATTCCACTTCCTGAGGTCTAGAGGTGCAAAAGTAGTTTAGGCCATTTTCCACACAGAAGCACTGTAATGGTTCACTAGAGATGACAGGGTTGTAATAGGACAAGGCTTAAGGTATCTTATCGTTCCTGTGGCTTGAGTTCAAGCCCTGTCCTGGATTTGTGCTGAAGGTTGCTTCTAGCTGATCCAATTATACATGGGTACCCACTGGGTCTGATTGGGGAATCAAAGGCAGCTGGATGTGATGCTGGCCCCATCAGTCCTTTGTGTGTTGATACTAACAGAAATTGACATGCTTTAACCATTATGGGCTGCTAATCATGGTGCAGCCCCTTTGGCTTTATTCTGGTATAGATTAAGAAGTCCAAGCATCCAGATTTCATGCAGTTATATCAGTATAAATATGCATATAGCAGCCTAGTTTATTCCATTTATCAAAGGGGAAGAAAATAGTGCAGTATAAGTCACTTACATAAATATAAATGCATCCCTGATAGTGGTAACACTAGCATAACTACTTCAAGGAGAAAAAAATATCCCACCACCAATAATAACTTCAATGGCTTATCTAATGATCTAACTGAGAATCCTTAGGATGTATTCCATACTCACTGCCAGCTCCTGCTTGCATTACTCCAGTGGTGGGGAGGTCATCTTTAAAAACCTTCAGGACAGAACAACTTCCCTTTAAGAACATTAAATGTTATTTAAAACAGACATCATTCTGCAGTGACTCTCCAGAGCTCCCCATCCCATGCCAGCTCTGAAAAAAACTTACTGCTTTGACAATGTAAATCCATTTGGTCACATTACTGTTTCTCAGAACAACTGATCCCCTTCTACAAAAAGAACAAGTGGAAATTAGCAGCTATAGAAAGAGAACAAGATTCGAGATGTTTCAGAACTCAAATGAACAAAGGATATTTCCCAGGGGTACTACTGTGCGCACTGCTGAGAGGATCCCTGCCACATGTGATGTTATGTTTAAAAAAAACCTATTTATTTGTGTTGTTGCACTGGAAAGAATATTAAAATCTTATTACTTGTTTTGTTTCCTTTGGGCATTTCACTCTGACCCACAAAGCTAATTTAGCATTGCATTGCTCACGTCTTCAGCACAACAGTGACACTGTTGTGTTTGAGTCTTTTAAGTCAGTTTGACTGACTTCTGTGCTGGCTGGCTTCTTTCACAAAAACATTTCTGTTAGCAAAAGGCCAAATATGACTGGTCCTATTCAGCCAAAATAATAATGAACTGCAATGGGTCAAGGCCCGAGTAAAACCAGAGGGTTTGTTCCAAAGCCTGAAGAAGCCAAGGGGAATTTTTCCACTGACTTAATGAATTTTAGATGAGACCTTGGCTAGAGACAGACATTCGAAAAGCCTGACCCTGAATTGATCCAGTCTTTGCAGGTTAGTTTAACCTAGCTAGGCTGAACCGATTTCCAACCATAAAGACAATCCCTCTGTACTGAGGAAATTCAAGCACATGCCTGCAGTGGCTCAGGCTGGAAGCCCGGGGGTGCTAGAGCAGCCCTCCCTGCCCTTGCAGAGCTGAGCTGAGTGGGGGCATGGCCAGACCCCAGCAGGGCTCTGATTAGAGAGGGATGTAAACTCCCAGCCTGCCTGCAGTCCCAGGCTTTTCTGCTCGCTGCTCAAGGGGCGGGAGTGTTGCCAGCCTGCAGTCCCAGGCTAGCACTCTGAGGCAAAACTCAGAGTGTGTGCAGTACATGCATCTGTTAATGATACAGAGTTTTTCACTCTCCCTCCCTGCTTCTGTATATTGGCTGCATTTCTGTAAACTGACAGACAAGCAAGCTGGTGTTGGGGGAGCAGTGATAACAGTGATTATCACCCTTATCTCAGTGTTTATCACCCCATTAAGACTGTTGATTCTACCTGTTGATTCAGCAGGGACCCAGGTCTGTTAGCTAATACACAGACACCTCCTCAGTAAGGCAGAGGGGAGGGGGGAATTCCTGCTTGGCATGGAGTGGTGAGGGGCAGAGCGGGAGCAAACAGCGTTTCCACCTGTTTTTTCTTTCTCAGCTAAGAATGGCATCGAGAGGCTTGGTCTGAGTGGCTAAGTTTTCAGCATGAGACATTTGAAGAATAAATGTGTCAGTGTCTGGACCCTCATTAAGTGCTATGAACAGAGCCAGCTGACTCGTCTTGCTATGTGATAGGCAAGTCAAGGGATTTGCAATTAACTGTGTATCGCAGATATCAGGTTTGATCACAGTTCCATTGAACTCATTGGAAATATTCTCACTGTCTTCAGGGAACATTTGATTAAGGCCTTTGTCTACTGTGGAGAGAAAACACTAATATTCTAAGTAAACTTTAATTTTGCCAAATGGTTTTAGCATGCACCCACCTGTACATCCACCTTTCGACAGTGAACCTGCAGTCACATTTGCGTAAGCTGACCCTACAGCCAGGGAGATCTCAGTTCTGCGCAGGAGTCTGCCCAGGGAGATCTAGATGTGGGATGAATGCAGGCCTCAGGGGCAGGGAATTTCTGTGGTCCCAATTCTGACAATACGTGCTTCTGGGCATGGTGCTTATTACCATGAGTGAGCCCACTGTAGTTGCCGTTCATTTTGAAAACCATAAAGAATCTTAATAGGAAACGTTTTATAATTATGTGAATTATTCCCCTGAGTAATGCTGATGCTCTACTCTGAATGAAGTTTCCTCACCTGTAGTGGCAGACGATGTATTTGCCAGGATTGCCTTCCAAAAGATGGACCGGCCAACCTTCAAAACACCGAAGGCTTCTAAGCAAATCCAAAAGAGAAGCCATAAAGATGAGCACAACTGCAGAAGTATAATGACATCAGTACTGTTAGCATTCCACAATACACCCGTTCATTTTATGGAGGGCTCAGCAACACGATAGCTTAAAAATTCTCAGATCCTCAGAACCTGGGTAAACCCATGTAAATAACAGCCTCACAACATTTACTAAATGGCAAATGGTTCATCATTACTAATTACTAACAGCAGTATTACTTATATAATGCCTTTCATATAAAGATCTTAGAGCCTGGACAAATAAGACTCAGTCCTCCTGAGAGACATTATTATTATTATTATATCCATCTGTACATGGCAAAAACAACATACAAAGCTATTAAGTGACTTGCAAAAGGAAATGATGAGAAAAGAAAAGCAGTATGTCTAAAAGAGAGTAGTGCTTTTCTAAAATTCCCCAATTAACAGCACAGCTCATTCACCATGGAATATTCGATTAATCGAAATGAAGTTCTTGCACCCTACCTCAGAAACAGCAGCTGCTCAGGGTCCCCAAGCACCTTTCTTGCATCAGACAGGAAAATTCTGATGAAGTCCTTCATTAAAAGATTCAATACATTTTCAAATGTTTTAAAACAAGAAACTCTCTCTTTACCTAAATGTATTCCCTTTCTTATCTGAAAATGCTCCCTCTAAACTGTTGATAAAAATGGTAAGTAGCAATAATGTTGTCTGAAGAACGATCTAGGCCCAGCCAGGAGAGTTTAAGCAATATTTCCTTTGCAGAGGTTTTCCTCTCCTTTCATGATATTTCTGCCCCCCAAAGCAAAGAGAACATACTGCAGTGACTCCTTACAAAAAAAATCTACTGTGTAAGCCTTGAATGCATCTCAAAAATATTAATGATTGAACTTTATAGCCTCTCCTGCAAGATAGAGAAAGTTTGTTCTCCCAAAACTGAAGCACAGAGATTACATGTGGGTTTTCAAAGAACTGTAAAAGTGAGACACCCACCTTCTATTGGCATGCCATGGTATTTAGGTACCTGGCTCCCTTGGAATCCTTTGAAAATCCCATTTTACATGATTTTCCAAGCGTCACCGTAAGGTTGCAGAAAAGTCAGGGAAAGAACAAGATTTCCCAATTTTAAACTTCACTACAATAATAACCATTATCCATCCTGATATGGTTTAAAAGGAAGTGACCAACTCAAGGGTTAACACTATTTATACCTATGCCCAACCACACTTCAGAAGTACTTTGAAGCTGAGTGACCTTAGCACAAAGTCCATCACACCCACACGCCTTTTAACCTGCCCTCTTAAATTATTTTGGATCTTTCTCCTGCTTTTGTCTTCCCCCTGTTTTTTAGGCTTTACTCTCTGAATTCCAGTCCTTCTTGAAAGCTGACATTTTCCACAAGGCTTTCAACAATGATCAACCAAGGATAAAGTGCCAAATGGGACACTTGCAAAAGTGAAGTTATCTGCAATGCAAATCCAAACATGGCCCCTGTTCCTGCTTTAACATATATATCCAGACTGAAGAGTGTATGGGTTTGTTTCATGGCAAGTGCCTGTTTTTCATTTCAAATATACAGTGCTGTGTTACTTAGTATTCTATACCCATGCAACAAATAGCACTCTGCTTATTCACAGGCATCAAGGCCCACTTTTTTTTAGAGGTATGTCTATGTACATGCATAGCCAGTGCCTGCACACTCATTATGACTTATGCACAAATGAAAGGATGTTTTCCTCAAAATTTAAGACAGATATTTTAGTTTACCACAGGCTCTGTTTTCATGTGTGGCAACTGATGTCATACACACATGACTTGCAAGTACTTGATTAAAAAAAAATACTGGGTCAAATTCATCCTTAACCCGGTCACTGATTTTACATCAAAGATTAATTTGGCCCACTATACCTTAAATCCCCAACATCACTGGTGTATAGCAAGACCAGAACTAGGAACATTTTCAAAGACAGAGGGGAGAAGGTTACGGTTGCTTAGATATTTATCTGAACAATCAAAGCCTCTTGGGCCTTCAACACTTGGTGACTTGCATGGAATTCCTGAGTTTCTGGGTTGCAGTGACGCTAGGAATGCCACAAAAATAACATTCACTACAATTTTTGGGAATGGTTACATCCCTTCCCAGCCAAATCCCAGAAGTACAACAATCTCTAAGAATAGCAGAAAGAAACGTAAAGTAAATGTCTTATGCCTTCAAAAATTAAGTGCCTGAAATTTGAACTAAACACCTGTGGAATTCATGCTCTATCCAGGTTCCATCACTGTTGCACTGCATATTGCTTGCCAATCATAAATTATGTTGTACTGACTGAAATATCAGTGTCATCTTACGCGCTGGACACACCCAATGCACATCACTAATTCAAAGGACCCAATTATGTGACAGAAAGCATCAGTTAGTGTTTTCTCCACTGTTATCCAAGGCAGTTTCATAGCAGATGCACATGCATACGCAGATGGAACACGATTTCAAAGCATAGGCCTTGAAAGCAATATTGGTGGTAGTAACTTCTTCTGCACATAAAACCATCTTTGATATGCCTCTGAATGCAGAAGGCCCCTCAACTGAACGAGAGGATGCAAATGGGTGCAATATTTGGTCCAATGTGCACGTTTGATTTTAAGAAATGTTTACCTCTTGGTCAATGCAGAGAAACTCAGCTGGTTCCTGAATAATAACAGTTCCCTGCCAGGGGTCATCATTTATAATCTCTTGATCCTGAAAATCAAGATAGAGATGAAAAAGGTTGAATGTTAAGATGTTTAAAATTTTTCTCACTGCCTTCTGCATATAATTAACCAAATAAAGATATACTTGTTAATTTTAAAGAATCAGCTTACAATAACAAGTTATACACTATGTGGACAACAGTATGTTTTATCCCACAGTACAAGAATCACTGCACAGCTGAAATAAAGCAAATCTGTGGGACACAAAGCAATACTCAACTGGCACATAAAATGCTGCGTTATAGCGCCAAGGAGTAAAATATTGGCCAAGGACACTTGGAAAACCCCCAGCTCTTAAGAAAAGTATGTGGCCCTTTCAATATGCACAAGTACACAGGGTCCCAGTGTTATGTCTCATCAGTACAGCATATGTAGTAAGTTACATGAAACTCAATTTATCTGCTTCAGAACGAGAGGGTGTGTCTTCCCTGTCTGGAGTTGATGCTTTCCAAAACCAGATGTACTGTTTTGTTCTGAAACTCACCCCAAATGCATCCCCTTGACTAAAGAACCAGGCAGGCTTTAACTGGCCATTGTCATGGTTCTTCCTGATAACTGTTGCTGCAAAATAAAACATCATCTCAAATTAGCTGTTACCTAATGAAACAAACAGGGACAATTTGGGCAAACAAGTCACAAACTCCTGGCATTTTTCTAAAAATTCCTTGAAAATAAGGTGTTAGGGTCTTTAAGTGTGAAAGATACATATGTCTTTACCCGAACTGCTGCAAGCTTTAACATGAGACTTCCAGGCAGTCGAATCTAAAATGCATGTTTTGAAAAAAAACAAAATGCAGGTGTGGTGTGTGGAGTTACACAGTATCACAGATTGTGGGAACAAACCATCAGTTTGCTTTTGAACTTTATAAAATGGCACAGACTGACTCATCTAAAGAGCACAAAAGGTCTGGAACATTTCCTCATAGAGTATGCTGGTGTTAAAACCTTAAGGATTAATTACTTGTGTAACACAGGCACATCCTGGAAACCAACAAATACGCAGTTGAGGAGAGTCTTAAGTGAGTGGCAACATATTTCAGATAGCCCAACAGGTTTCCAAGGAAACACAAGTGTCAAGACTGCCCTGCTGACTTGAGGAGAGGTCCAGATCTAACTCATGGAATTACAATTATTTTTTTTAAATAAGCATTTCGCAAATATTCAGGGCACACAGCTCTTTCACTGTTAATAGCTGTAGGCAAGTTATCATGAGCAAACACAGGACGCGTGTTCCCCAACCACCAATGCCTAAGTAATGATGCGAGAAGAACAGATACATTTCTTGTGACAGCTTGATTTTCCAGCTTGTTTTTCCAGTCCTTCCTTCTATCAACATGTGTGCATAAATTTGAGTGCACAAAATTTCTCACAGATTTACTGAACATTATCTTCCTTGTGATCTGGGGGCAGAAGAGGGGGACAGGTTTCAGTGACAAATTACCCAAAGAACCTTGTCCGCCTAGATTCTACATTGCAAATTACGTGACAAAACTTTCTTTTCATAGAGACAAATCTTGCAGGAAGCAGAACACCATGATGTTCAGCACCTCACAGGATCACAGCCAATGCAATCTGGTTGGGAACTCAAGAGAACGCAAGGGTGAGTTTTTTGAGAAATGGAGAATAAAGCAGATTTAAACCAAGGGACTTGTTGTAAATTCTAAAGAATCCCACTGCAAGTGAGGTTTCAATCTTCTCTCTACCAGAGCTGGAACTCCTGGAAGAGTTATCGCTTTGTAATCATTATATAATCCTTAGTTTTTTCCAACAATAAAAAATTCTGCTGCCCCATCTGTTTTTGAAAAAGGCACGGAAACTTGACATTGTTCCTGATCAAAGGAGTCTCTCCGTCAGCACAGCAAAGCTGGAGCAAAGGAAACATCCCTTCCCTCATGTAACACTGCTACCTTTACTTGCATAACTCCTTTAAAGTCCATTTTAAAATGCTGTAGGGTATCAAAAACGAGTTGGACCACAGGACTTCTCTACACAGTTGCCGTCCTGGATTGGTACTGTCATTATTCACCATCCTGTTAATACGTGCTGATCTGTGACTGAAAACCTGAAATTGTTGGGGAGGAGGAGAAAGCATTAACCATCTACATTCCAGCCCTGCTAGCAGAGCAGATCAGAGAGCTGTGAAAAGCAGCCCCACAGGTCAGTCAGAGGTGATATGTCCCACTAGAGAAGCCCTGCAGACCAGATGACCAACATCTACAGGCTGGATCCAGCTTGAAGGCCACATGTCTGACACCCGCCACTATAGAACAGCACTCTTATAGAGAGAGAAGGGGGGAAACCCTGAACACCAGTCCCATAAATAAGCTGAACCTTAATTTAATTTGCTTCCCTGGAGCAAAGCAATAAATACACACTTACCAGATCCTGAGAGACAGATATAAAAGGAATGTGGAGGATAGCCCTGTTGGATCATTACTTGGCAGGATTCGTATCTGGAAAGGACAGATCCCATGAACATAAGCAACTGTTCCCCAATTTTGTGCCAGTCCCAAACTGTTCTTAACATCTCAGGCCTTCAAAGCCTTAAATTCATTGCTGTGGCATAGACACACATCTTGCCTTTGGGCTTGTCTTTTGTATAGTGCAGCACAGTGGAATGGAGGACTGGACTTCAACTCAGGTCTGGATTTAATCCTCAGCTCTGCTACTAACCTGCATAGTGGTCTCAGACAAATTACTCTGCTTATGCCTCAGTTTCTTCATATGTAAACTGAAGATAATGATACTGACCTCAGTGATAAGCTGCAAAATTGGATGCAGATTTGGATCCTAATCCCCACACATTCAACGTTCAGGAGCAGGGGTAGGGTGGTTGAAATCTGGAATCTGGAGTCCACCCCATTGCTGCTGGCTTTACAGCAAAACTATAGTGTGTTCAATGCAACACGCTCTAAGTTGAAAGTGGCAGTGCAAGTGTTTCTCTCTAGCATAGAAAAAGTGTAGTCTCTATACAAGACCATCAATCATGGTAAAAAAACAGTTTTGGGATGTTTTTCTCTTTTCCCAGCAGCAACTCTAAGATGTTCATTATCCAACACAAACCAGTTTAGAGGTCAGTCCCTCCCTACAATAACTCAGATGACTGCTGTCCTAGATAACTACCTTTCTGCCTCAGTCAAACTGACCCTGACTTTACCAAGCTGATGCCTCACAGCAAAGAGTTCAACTCAGTCATCATTACCTGGAGTACCATGCAACTTTTGCTACTTCCTTCTGAATCCTGGTGGAGTAATTTCCAAATGCCTTTACAGGTTGCAAGGTAATTAGTATATAGCTAATGTCTTTCTCACTTCGTTCCTGTGGGCACCGATGAAGAATACAGATGGCACGCTGAGAAATCCTGGCCTTCAAGATGGGAAAGACAGTTAACATACAGAAACCAGAACAGTTCCCCTCTGCATAGATGCTATTTAGGTGTCAACAAATCAGTATATGGCAGTCAGGCCCGTGTCATTGAACAGAACGTTGTGGTCGTAGTTGATTATAACAAGAACAGCAGCTAGTTTCTATGCTGATTTTTTCCATCAGTAGATCTCAAATCTCTTTACAAAGCAGGAGGTATCATTAATCCAATTTAGTAATTTGGGAAAATGAGGCAAAGAGCTGGGGCTTGATTTGGTCTATGTTTTCCCAGCAGCTCAGTGGCAAAGCCTGGTATAGAATATCTTAACCCCGTGTCCAGTCCTTCCACAGTGAAGTGATATACTAAGTATATTTCATCTCCTTAGGAGACAGTTATCTTTCTACTGTTATTTTCAAAATAGGGTGGTGAGCAGTAAAGGCTAGCCATACTGGTTATAAATTTGTTTAAGTGCCAGATTGTGGTGGATTTATTAATTTTATTGTTAATTACCATTTTATGATATACTTTGCATTTGAGTCAATCTAATGCACCAGCTTATATAGATTTAATTCATTCTACAGAACTCAAACAATTAAATTAAAGGAAAAACTTCAGGGAATACAGTGATCTGTATCTCCTATTCACCACCATGTGAATTGCATACATAGGTGGAGGAATGAAAAAGACACAAAATTTAGAGACTCCTAGGAGCTGCAACTTTGACAGCTTCATTAAAACCTGAAAGACCTATGCTTAGGTTCAAGCATTCCATTCAAATTCAAGGGCCCTGAAATCACCTTTGTCTCTATATAAACCTGTTGATTAGGTTGGTCTCACTAAAATTAGGCATGTGGGAAGACTTGGTCCAAGAAGTGGTGAGTCTGCCATTCTCATTACCGGTTTCTTAGCCCTGAATAATGTCACATCAAAAAGAATCTCCTCCTGAGACTGTTCCATGTGGCTTGAGCTGGGCTGCCATCTCCTTACTCTCTCAATACCATAACTGAGGTTGGCCCTAACCAAAAAAAAAAAAAAAAAAAAGTGTTTATTTGATCAAAATCATTCAAACAATTTTAAGGCTCACCTGCCCACTTCCAAATACTTAAATGCATGACATACAAAAGGGGAAACATAGGTTTAGTGACTGTATCTTAATTAAGCAATTCAAGTTCCTGATATTTTTCCTACATGAAGCTTGCAACCCCCATTGTGCCTTCACTAGTATTGTGTAATGTCAGTAAGTCACAGTAAGTAAGCATTTGCAGGATTGGACCTGGGTTATTTTCATAACTGCAATATTATCTCTCTATACAAAACAAAAATGTTTTATTTTCCTAACTTAGCTTTTACTTTGGAACTGCAGACCCTTCTGATCACAGAGCATCACTAATATGCCTGTGTATTAAACTACATTTGAACAAATATGAAAAAACTTAGGAAGACACAAGGGAGGATTCAGTAAAGTCTTCAGGATCCTTATTAACTGCACAAAAATTCATTCATAATTTTGGTGACAGTACCAAAACTTTCATTTACTTGCTTCAAAATTAACCTCCAAAATATCTCAGACCATATTTGTGTGTTTGAAAAGTAAGAGATAACATTTTCAAAATTGGGACAGATGTGTTGTTACTAAGTAGGAGATGCCAAGATACCACTGTAGGGGATATAAAATAGACATATTACAAATCATCATTACTCACCGAAGGTGGTGTTCTTTGTAAAGTGAGCAAAGCATGACAATGCATTTAGCAGCTTTTTTAAACCTGAACAGAAGATCTGACTGAAAGAAGACAGTAATCAATAGCTGGTTACTCTTATTACTAGTTCCAGTATTTTTGTAGTTTCATGATTAAGTATTTTGATAAAAATCTTACTGCTGGAGAATATTTTTCATACTTGAAACCCCTTATTACAGCCGTTTCACTAAAAGGCTCATGTTTCCCTGCAGAAGTACATTCATGGCAGATACTATTACAGCAAAAGCAGCATCTTCCTGTTCCCTATCCTGCCTTTTACAGGAACCTAGAAATTACCATACCAGAACAGCCTTGAGATCACAGATTGTCTAATATCCTGATTTCATTAATGTCAGATCCTTCAGAGAAAAACCTCACAGTGTGTTAACTGGACAATACTGACCTTTCGGGAAAGATTCTTTCTTGCCCTATTTTACAATCAAATTATGGCTCATAGTATGAGGCCTAATCGCCCTAAGCTAGCCTAGTTCAAGTAAACACCGGTGCAAATTTGAACCCCTGGATGCATGAAAGATGAGAAATACAATAGAACCATCATGGTTATGCTACGCTGGGAAACAGGGAGTGGACCAGGACAAAGGAAAATTCCATTTTCTCCAAGGCAAAAGGATGCACAACTACACAGACCCACTGGTAGTAGCTTGACTGCTACCAGTCTCAGCTGAACAAAACATTGAAATGCTTCATTAGAAGAGCTGGAAACATTTGGCTAGGGAGCAAGTTTTCTTTGCATCCTTCCCTCACTCTTTC
>NW_005842097.1:795561-817237 GCF_000455745.1 Alligator sinensis | reverse complement strand
ATGGCAATAAAACATGTTTTACCTGTTACCCCTTAACTTGTGATCCTATAATAAGAGCCAAAGCTCACAAATGAAATGCCTTTAATGGAAGATAATTCCTGGTGTATTCTCCTCTCACGTACACCAGTGTAAATCAGGAGTAGCTAAGGGAAGGAACCCTATACTGAATGGGGAGTAAGTGGTAGCAGCAAATAACTTGCTCAGAACAAAACCCTTTCTACTTTTAACAGACAAAATGGGAAAGTGAGTTTTCCACAAGGGGTCACAAGTCTTTGGTTAAAAGATCATATTTTATTGAATTTTAACATAAGGCTTCACATCTGGAATTTTAACATAAGGCTTCACACTTCAGATGTTCACCTCTCAAACCCTCTCTAATTGTTACTGCTGGTACAAATTACATCATTATACCAGTACAATCTGCTATCAGTTTATTTGTGAAAATTAAAGAGAAAAACAAATACTGTTTCTTACATTTGGGTGAAATACTTCCTCCTACTATAAGGATAGGGGCCAACTATATTTCTAAGAGAAGCTCACTGAAATCAGGGCTATTATACCTAGGTTGAATTTGCTCCTTAGAATCAGTGTTATAAGACTAACTGTTGATAGTCCTCACCTTGAATCTGCTGGGTCTCTCCCTTGCCTGGTGCCCCAGGGGTGGGGATAGGATGTGCTGCAGAGATTGGGAAGGTGTCCATGTGCTGTATCCTCTGCCCTTAGGAATGTGAGGCTTTTTTCCCAGATTTGTCAGCTTCCATATTCCCAGAGCAGATGGTCCTGTGGGGAGATTTCCCTTCCAGTGGACTTCACCACTGAAGTTGGATCCAGGCATAAGTTTCCCAGGAGGCAGGCAATGACACAGAGAAGGACTTAAATCTGAGATCATCTTTCTTCTGGAATTCTTACTCTTTCTCCCTTTTGCAGAATCCTGCCCCAGTGCCTGCAGAGAGGCTATGATGCTAGCTTTCCTTTTTTCTTGGTCCAGTAGCATCTCGCTGCTGGAATGAAAGACAACATAAACAGCCTGTCAAAAAAATACCTAAGAACATTTAGCTGCTATAACCACCACCACATTTCTCATGGAGGTAGGGGGTATATGCAGAAGAACATGCAACGTTTCTACTGGGAAAAATAATAATTATTCCTTTTTTCCTAAAACACTAAAATAGATCAATGCAAAAGACTGATGCTCAAAAATTAAAAACAATTACTATCCAATTTCCTAATGCTAAATCCTAAATGTGGGAACAAAATTAAAGGATCAAGTAGCCTAGTAAGTTAATAAATGTTGCAGGGAGACCTGTCAATTATTGCTAATAGATCCTGCCTGTGAAAAGGGAGCTATAAATACAGCATCTGATGCCTCTTCCAGTCACCGATCCGTACTACTGCTTTGCTAATTTATACCGACAACAAACATAGCCAGTGTCAAATGGCTCTGGATTACGTTGTCCAATAAGGTGGTCAGGAAGGCGGATCTTCACAAGTTTTTTTTTTCCTATTGCTTTCAAAGTTATTGCTCAGTATCCTTGGAAATGCAGTTAACATAAGGATGTGATGTCTGCATCATTTGAAGCGGATTCACTCCTCTCAGAAGGGTGCAGCACTGTGCTTTTGAGATAGGGACTGTTGTCCGTTTTGAAAACTTCTGCACACATGCACACTATACATATCCATTCCCTCAGATATGCATTTTTACCACTTACACTCACATAGCACCATGTGAACAATCAACTTCTGTAATACCACCTCACATAGACCCTCCTACCTACACCTACCCATGCACGGTATCATTTACTTCTATCTTACGCCATTATTATATTATATACATACAGAGTCATCAGAAATAAACATGATCTATACAAGCTCTTTCAGCCTTCTCATCCTGCAAAACACATACATGCTCAAAAATTGCCAGTAGTGCCTACACTCTAGAAATGATATCAGCTGCCTATACACATGCTCAGGGTGGGACATTTTAATTAGGGCAGTTCCGGGAGAGACGCTGTAATTAAAATGCTTCATTCTCATGTCTGTTAAACCCTGCATGTTTAAAAATGGCTACAGGCCGCTTTAGCTGAGGTTTAGCTAAGCATCCTGTGGCCATTTTTAAATTTTTAGGGCTTAACAGACGTGACGATGAGGCATTTTAATTGGAGTGGCTCTTCAGCAACCACCCTAATTAAAATTTCTCATTCGATGAGGTTTAGCTAAAGTGCTCCGGCAGCCATTTTAAAACACATGGAGGCTTAATAGACACGATGATGAGACAATGCTAAAGTGTTTTAATTAGAACACAGAGCAGACTTGATTAATCTGTATTGCGTACAGGCAGCTGATGCAATTAATCCAGGGGTTGTACTGTATTTTCCACGGCACATTTCTATTTCTAAAACAAAGAAAAATTACTCCTTTTAGCAAAAGGCTTGATCCTCATCTAGAAAAGACATTTGTGCTGTATCCTTTTGGAAAGCACACTCAGCGCTCCTCTCCCTTCCTGCATCATCTAACCATTTCTTGATACAGCAATACATACCCGCTGTGCTCTGCCTAAGAAAAAAAAATACTTTGCAGTTACTTAATTAAAACCTGTCACAATGCATGTGCCCGAGGGGATGCAGAGACGACGACACTCTGATGTTTTCCAACTTCCAAGGGTTTGGCTTTCTAACCTGAACAACGCTGTTCCAACACAGACTTAAATATCAGGTCATACTTGCCTGTCAAGAGTTGAAACTGCTGCCAGTGTTCACACGCTCGGTACGGCTCACTGGAAAAACCACAGCAAATACTGCCGTGTAGAAATCACGGGGTTTTTCTCTGAAACTGCAGGTGACACAAGTGACCGTTTGCACTGTTCCACATGAAAGGCAACATGGCTCGATGGCAACCTATGGGGCAAGGCCGTGTCCAAGTCCCAGAGCATGAAGCGACCCAGAAACACATATTTTGAAGAGGCTGTGTTGGCAGCCCACGCTTCGCGATGCTGCTGGCTTTGCAAGCTACGTTTGTAACACGGGTGGGAGCATCCCAAACCCACGATGCTCGAACCTCCATTGCAACGTGGGCCCCGCACCAGACAGACCCGCTCCGCTGACGTGTAAGCACCGTGGGCAGAAAGCCTAAAAGGGGGTGGGAAAGTTGGGCCTGAGCTGCCTGCCCTCAGCACCCCTTATTCTCCATTTCATCTCACTGCAGACTCTAGTGCTTAAGACTCAGGCTCATGCTTACTTAGGATCAGACTTAGGGACAGAGACAACCACTAACCGCTCACCCCAGCTCCAACATGCTGCGCATGCGCACTTAGCACCAGCGCGGGCCACGAGCAACGGGCACCGCCCCGCACATGCGCAACGAAGCTGCTCGCCCCCGCCCGCCGGAGCATCATGGCGGCCGGCGCCGCTCTGCGCATGCGCGCGGGGCGGCGGGCGCGGGGCGCTGCGCTCCCCCAACAGCCGCGAGCCGGCGCAGGTGATCTTCCGCAACTGGAGCCCGCGCCTGGTGCTGCCGGTGTGGCTGGACTTCGAGGGCAGGCCTCAGAGCTACCCCGTGCTGCAGCCCGGCACCGGTCGCCGGATGCACAGCTACGTGGGTGGGTGCCAGGGGCCGCGGGGTCGGTGCCAGCCCCGCTGTGGGTGTGTGGTGTGGGGCACGGGAGGCCGAGCAGCCCCTTGCGGGCTGGCAGAGCTCACCCCTGCTCTTCTCCTTTCAAGCAAAACCCGCTGGTTTTTTTTAAGTTTGGCCGCGCCCTTTTCATATGTATTCTTGTGACCCCCTTTTGGGTCGCGACATGTGGGTTGAGAGGCGCTGACCTCGAGCTGTGCGGACCCGGGCATTCGCTTTTCAACTCGAGGCCCTCCGTCCCCGGCTTGTGCAAATTGAGCGGCGCCCCGTTTCGTAAAACTAATTTATCTGCTACGGCAGGGGTTCCCAAGCCCCAGGCCGCAAAGGGTTGGCGGCCGGACCGTGTGTCCAGAAGTCACCCGTATACAGTGTCCCAGCAGCCAACTCTTTTTTTTTATACTGAGTATAAACAAGGGTTGGCCGGTCTGTGGTATGCCAGTCTCTTCCAATCTGCAGTTTCCTGGTCCACGGTCACTTCCGCGGTTTGCCGTTCTGCCATCTAAAAGGGTCAGGACCCGCTACGCTATGGCACTTGCCTCCTTAGGGAGCTGGGCAGGGCACAGCCGGGCAGGGAGAAACCGGAGCCTGCCCCTACCTCCTCACACCTGGCAGCGCCCGTCCAAAGGTCGCGCAGCACCCCGGGGAGCCCCCAGTGCCCCAGTTGAGAATCGCCGATCCAAATTCTTCCTCCGCTCCAATCCTCCGTGATCCTGCACAAGCTCTGAGTCCGCTAAATCTAGAGCTGAATAATACTGTACACTATCTTGTGCTCATTCGTATATTATTGAAAGGTATCATTCAGATGAACTGGATGTATGTCTCCCGCATTACATTTGATCTCTGCTTTTTTCTAGGGCATCTTTGGCTATTCAGAGATGCGGGGACAGATGACAGGCTTCTTGTCAACAAGATGGAGGTGTTTGAGCCTACTCGCAACGTGGATGGGAACTACATATTGGCAGACATCACACTACCTGGTAAAATAAGTTAAATCTGGCAGTGTTTAAGGGGAAACCAGTGAATTAAGACCACACACCTTATTCTACTTCAATATAAAAAATGGGTGACTGAATTAAAAATTCAATAAATTGGTAGACGCTATCTCTACCAGCAGAAAAGTTCTTGAAGGACTTCCTAAAGCAACATTGCTGATTTTTCTCTTCAGCATGGTGGTTAACGATTGGGCCTTGACTTAAGCTCCTCATTCAGCATTTTTATTATATTTTGCATAAGGTTTTGTGGTTCAGTTGCTACATTTCTATTCCTAGCTTGGCCAGTCATTCCATGGGATGTAGGTAATATCTCAATATCTGATTTTTCCCTTTATATAAAAATGTGAGAAAAATAATACCTCTCACATGAGTGTTGTGGGCTAACTTCAGTAAAAATACTTCCACGTTTTGATACAATGAGCTTCTCTAGCACTTCTCAGCCAATCTTTTCTCTCTGCAGTGTTCACCCTGAAAGAGAGATGCCTTCAGGTTGTTCGCAGTCTGGTAAACCCAGTGGACTACAGGAGATTGGACATTGTTCAGTCTTTATATGAAGAGTTAGAAGATCATCCCAACATTAGGAAGGATATCATTCGGCTGTCTCTGGAAAGAAGTGAAATGCTAAGGAATGGAGCTCCTGAATAAAACTGAACATCATTCATTCCAAACTCTTGACCAGGAAAGAAATCTTCCCTGGCAAACTACTAAGTTTAAATGGTGTTCATCACACTGAAACATTTCAAGAGCTGAGTAGACATTTGCATTTCATGCTCTGAAGGGTGTCTACGCTCTGTTGGTTTCAATATGTAACACTTACTAGGATGGACCAGATTCAGGAGGCTAAACAGTATACATATGTAAAATGCCAAGGGGAGCTGTTCAAAGGCAATTGACCAAATCCTGCTGCCCTTTGTACACACGTGAGCTAACTGATGTTAGTGGCCTTGTGCAGGTGGAACCAAGAACAAGATCTTGTTGTTTCTCAGAATAAATGTAGCTGAATGCATTTCTGATACAGTAAGTGTAATATAAAATGGGTTTGCTCATTATCATTCTCTTTTGAAAGATACAAATACAGATGATTTCCACAGACTTAGAAAATAAGCTACACAGAAGATTAATTTGACCTAGGCTGTGAAGGCTATAATTGCCTGAATGATTAAGAACCTAATACTCTTTTTACTTCAGTGAAGTTTCACCTAAACACATCAGGGTTTTAAGTTACTCCTAGTTCAGATCCTAGTGCTACCCCTTCAGGGATACAGAGGACTTGTGAATGTAATATCCTACCCATGTCTTTTGCAGGTCAATTGATCCAAAACATGCTGAAATTTGGATACACACAAATTAAACTATATTTTTTTGTTTAACAAATATTAAGGTATTCATCAAACAGCACTATGCAATGTTAGGAGCAGATCTCCAAAGAAACCATTCTGTCAGTGTTTAATATTGCACATTTATTTCCTATGAATTCCATACACTCCAAGGAAACTGCTGTGAAACTAAATGATTGATATAGCCTGTACAGTAATTTTTAAATGTCTCTTCCACTTTTTGTAAACTTGTTAGCTTTTCTTAAAATATCAAGTGTCTGATCTGTTCTTTATTCTCTGTTATAAAATGTAAATATGTATTATCTATATATATTTTTTTAACGACTCTGTTGTTTGTCAAATACCTTCATAGTCATCTCCTGTTTTTGCATTACTGAAGAATAACTGATAGCAACTTAAGCAAAAATGTACGCTTTAAAAGTTATCAATCTTGCTGGTGACAAAATTTGATCCCCACAGACTTCCTACCTAGGGCAGGCAGGTGGACTCGATCTCGCAAGGTCCCTTCCAGCCCCTAACGTTTATGAAATCTATGAAAATGTAATTAGTACAGACACTGCCTATGAAAGTAGCTAAATATTCTCCCTTGAAATTCCTTGCGTGCTCCAACTTGTGGCCCCAGCTATTGCTGATGAAGCTACAGTGATAGGTGTTCTAGCATAGCCAAAAGCACTGGTAGTTACCAAAATATGTACCATGCTCTCTCTTTGCTGATAAGAAATGAGAATAATATTGTGGCAAGAAGCCCCAGTGGCCCTAAGGCTACACTAGAACTCACACACTCATCTATCACTAGTGGAACTCTAATAAAGGTATTAAATGAGAAATTTTAAGCCTGCTGTACACCATGTCCTATATACTAGATTCAAGTTCAAATATAACATTTCATCCATGACCTTCCTTTCTGTGTCTTAAAATGTAAGTTGATGCTTCAAGTCTTAATCCTAGGAATACTGAGAGATACTTTGATCAAATGTTCTGCCCCATTCTATGTACTCGGAGATGTGTTACAGACCAAGCTGACTGACATTAAAGATAACAAGAAGTCCTTTTTTAAAAAATACATAGGGGGTAAAAAGAAGGTACCAAGTAATGTGGGGTCTCTGCAGGACACGCTTGGTAATCTGGTGGTTGCACCAGATGACAAAACTAACCTCTTTAACAGATTTTTGCTTCCATTTTTCTGAGCAGGGACAGGGACATCTCCCACACCGGGATCCCGGACGGACCCAGGGGAGACAGCCAGGCCCAGGGTCAGTGAGGACCTAGTCGGGGAACTTCTGATGGGACTAGACATGTTCAAATCAGCAGGTCCTGATGATCTCAACCCCAGAGTGCTTAGGGAATTGGCAGAGGTCATTGCAGGACCCCTGGCACAGCTTTACAAGCACTTGTGGTGCTCTGGTAAGGTGCCTGATGACTGGAAAAGGGCCAATGTGGTCCCCATTTTCAGAAAAGGGAGAAAAGAGGACCCAGGAAACTATAGGCCTGTTAGTCTTACCTCGGTCCTGGGAAGGCTGTTTGAGAAAATTATCCAGGGACACATCAGCAAGGGACCAGCAAGGGAGATTATGCTTGGGGGCAATCAACATGGTTTCATTCGAGGCAGGTCCTGTCAGACCAACCTTCTATGACCAGGTCACAAAAGCCTTCGACGCAGGTACAGCAGTGCATGTAGTCTTTCTGGACTTCAGGAAGGCCTTTGACACTGTCTCTCACCCCATCCTCATTAAAAAATTAGGCAACTATGGTGTCGATGCCTACACAGTCAGATGGGTTGCAAATTGGCTGGAGGGCAGCACCCAGAGAGTGGTGGTAGACGGGTTATTTTCAACCAGTAGGGTTCCCCAGGGCTCAGTCCATGGGCCTGCACTGTTCAATATCTTCATCAGTGGTTTGGACAAGGGGGTGAAAAGCACCTTGTTCAAATTTGTGGATGACACTAAGATGTGGGGAGAAGTGAGCATGCTAGAAGAGAGGGACAGGCTACAACTAGATCTGGACAGGTTACAGACGTGGGCGGATAAGAATAGGATGAATTTCAATACTGACAAGTGCAAGGTATTGCAGCTGGGAAAGAAGAACCAGCAGCATACCTACAGACTGGGGAACTCTCTTCTTGTCAGCACAGAGGCCAAAAAGGACCTTGGAGTCACTATTGATTGCAAGATGAACATGGGCCGTCAATGTGGGGAGGCGGTCAGGAAGGCTTACTGCACCTTGTCATGCATCCATAGATGCATCACGAGCAGGTCCAGGGAGGTGATCCTCCCCCTCTATGTGACACTGGTCAGGCTGCAGTTGGAGTACTGCATCCAGTTCTGGGCGCCGCACTTCAGGCGGGATGTGGAGAGCATCAAGAGGGTCCAGAGGAGGGCCACCCGCATGGTCAGGGGGCAGCAGGGAAGGTCCTATGAGGAGAGACTGAGACTTGAACCTGTTCAGCCTCCACAAGAGAAGGCTGAAAGGGGATCTGGTGGCCGCCTATAAACTTGACAAGGGGGACCAGAAGGCAATGGGAGAATCCCTATTCCCCCGAGCACTACTGGGAGTAACAAGAAATAACAGCTATAAATTGACGGAGAGTAGATTCAGGCTAGACATCAGGAGGCACTACTTCACAGTTAGGGCGGCCAGGATCTGGAACCAACTTCCAAGGGAAGTGGTGCTCACTCCTACTCTGGGGGGTCTTCAGGAGGCTAGACAATCACCTTGCCGGGGTCATTTGACCCCAGCATTCTTTCCGACCATGGCAAGGGGTCGGACTTGATGATCTGCTTAGGTCCCTTCCGACCCTACCAGCTATGAAACATTTCTATTTTTTTAGTCGATGTTCATTATACATCAGGTTAGAACGTACTTTTTACAAGTATTAGATCTGATAGTCTGTCTAATATGTTTCAAAGCCATATAGGGTCCATGTACTTACATAACTATCAAGTTTTAGTTCTAAATTATTCTCCTCTACTAATTTGTGACTAACCATGTTTATGCATAGTAGTTATTTAAGATATAAACCTATTTAAGATGTAATAGTTTGGTACAAAACTGATTATAATTATAGAGGTAGATTCACTGGGCTTCGGGAGTGGTGGAAGGCAGTGGAGCATATCAGTGCTGCTGCCCCTGAAGCTGTAGTTTGACCAAAATATAATCTTGAAATCTATGCAAGGGCAATCTCTCCAGCATCATAAAGGGGGAAATAACTATTTTACATGAGCCTCCAGAGCTTTATGTTAATGGAAGTTTTACCCACTGAGATGCCTTAGTCCCCTGCCCAACACTCAAGGCATCTAAACTCTTTTGACTAAGTTACCTAGATATCTAGAGTCCACCTCTATACCTGTCCAGAACGTCCCTAGTTGTGATGAGGTTAAGCTGCTCAGCTTCTGGCTCACATCTGTGCTCGCTCAGGATCCAGACACCTATAATTCTCCACCTAAATCCCAGCAGAGATTGAACCCTCATCAAGAAAGTGACAGATTATGGATTCATTTTCTTCTCAGTCTGTTGGAGGTAGGAGACATGCAACATCGCATCTGCTGTGTCTCAGGAAATTGCCCTACCCATAAGCTAGAGCCTCTTCTGAATGGAGATCTTCTCAACATCTACTGAAGAAGTGTTGTATGCATAGTAAAGATTTGGAGAGTCGTTGGACCAGAGAAAGAATGAGAGGGAGGTTGACTTTAGTCTACCGAGTACTCAGAAGGCAAAAGTCCTGGGCTCTGGTCTTTGCTCCTAAAAGACACTGGGTGTCTAACAGGGACGTCGTGATGCGTTACGTCACTGTACAAAGCCGTATGGCAATGTAGTGATCGCGTGGTCTACGTGTGATCGGCAGCTATGTTGCTGCAGCGGCACACTCCCGTTGTTGTGCGCTACTATGGCAACATAGCTGCAAAATATAACTGTGTGCCATGTGCATGGTACACTAGTGTCACAACCCAGTTAATCAGTGCCCATGTCACTTGCAAGAGATACCATTCAGACCATCATCTGATCAACTAAGGATTAAAAAGAAATCCTTGCCAGAGACTTAAATTTATGCCCACATCACAAACAAGAAACGAAACTTAAGCTTGATTTATGATTGGTCAGAGTAAAAGGGGATAGCCTGCCATAAATCCCTGCGATTGGTCAAGAAACAAGCCCAGACCCCTCTCACGTAACAGGCAGGAAAACCTAACCCACTACCTTGTAACCTGATAGCAACCTGAGAGCACAAAGAACTGCTGGCTTGCCAGAAAATTAAAGATTCCACTTAGCAGTTCATCATTGGATATCTCTGAGAGACACCTCTGTCTATAAATAGTTTAGCAACTTCCGCCTAAGTCGGAGACTTCTGGGGAAATCTCAGAGGAGAAACCTGAGTCCATCACCAGAGTAAATTGACAGTCTGATCAGCTGTCAATAGCTCCCTGTCAGCGTAAATATTGACGTATCAAAGCCCTGCAGGCACGCTAGCACGTTTTTCGGCGCCATGTCCGTCATCGTTAGCTGTAACCCGAAACCGTACGCTTGATCGTAATCGCTGTATCGTTAGCTATAACCCGAAACCGTACGCTTGATTATAATCGCTGTAACCGGAACAACTGCAACGAAACAAAGGCTCAGCCTGCGTCGCACGTCACTATCTGGGCGACGTAAGTAAACAATCTCCTATAACCAACACGCGTCTATACCTGATTAATTCCACTCCATCCATTAATCACCCGCCTGTTGAGGCGACAGTTTTACTGCTCCGGTGGTGGGGGGGTCAGCAAGCAGCTGCCGGCGTTGCTCTGATCTCCAACAACTAGGAGTGGTTACTGAAGGAAGTGCCAAAGCACAGCACTGTAGCAACACTGCCATACAGTGACATGTAGACGCGCTATTTACATCAACAGCCACTGAATTAAATGCAAAGCCAGCCCTGGGAGCAGGGATTAAAACCAAGGATTTCCCTTTCCCAGGAGACTCCCCTAATCACTAGGCCATGCAATCATGTATCCTCTTACAGCAAAAAAGAAATGGCTAGCATTTTTCTTCCCTTTCAGCTTGTTGACAAAAAGATGCCTGATCTCAGTTGAGGATTCTGGGGAGTGGGTCTTAAGTGGATTGAGGCACTTGGAGGACTCTTTGGAGTCCTAGAGATAAGCCTTAGTCCTAGAGATAGGCCTTCCTTGATATTTCTTGATGGCTAACTACTTCGCTCTGTTTTACACGTGAACTTGCCTTGTCTAAAACTGCACATGAAGTCCAGGAGACCAAAGGACTGAACCCAGATCATAGGTTCTGGTTCAGTGCTGCAAGCCTGCAACCTCTCTTCCTACCCCTCCTCAGAATTGGCACTTCTTACATAGTCTGAATTAACTAAGATTTTAAGTACTTTCAGCTTCTGACTGTTCAGCTGATGTAATCCTGTTTTCCTTTTGCCAAAGGACTGAAACATCATATTTTTCTAGCACATAAGAGAACAACTAGTTCCTCTTCAAAATGAGAAATGCAAGTTTCCCTCAGATATTCATTTACATTTTTTATACTGAACTTGGAGTCACACATGCTGTTACCACAGCGTGAATGTGCCATGGTACGTCTTTGTGACACTTGCTATCACTATAAGTCACATCAGAATTTATTTTCTGTATTAAATGCCACTCCATTTAACCAAGTTAGTCATAGTGGTAATACTGGTTTTTATTATCAAATAATCACTATACCCTGCCATATACAAGTTCAGATCATAAGAACTACTGCAGATTGTATCTCATTTTTGGAGCTCAGTGTGGCAAAGTGGGACTCCCCGACTAGCCACAGTGCTAGTTGACCCACTTGCCTTTGGGCATGCCACCCACCTGACTCGACTGCCATGCCTTGTTGTTAATTAATTAAAATATTAATTAAGGCAGGAGGCTACCCATTCTTGCCCCGATGCCAGGGGGCGCTATCTGCGGGTCCGTTCCTCCCCTGCACCACAACCCAAGCCTTGCAGATGCATCCAGATGACACATTGTTCCTGGCTTACAGCCGGACCAAGCTTAGGCCTCGTCATCAGGCCTCAGGTCACACACATTTATACCGCCTTCCTCTCACTAGAGCCTCTCACACTCTACTCTCTCTCACAGGGTCTCTTTCATGCATCGACAGCTTATTCTGCCTTGCACCCTCTTGGAGCGGGCTCCTTTGGCCATAGGCTTTATCTAGTTCGTACCTTGGGTGGCAGACATACCGTCTTTTGGGCCTCTCCTGCGACCCTCACCGGGGTAGTGGCTAGCCAATTACCCAACCCGGTCTAAGCTTGCTCTGGCCCCTTCCGGGGCAACTCTATATGCTCACACGTATAGGGGTCCCTCCTCTCTTCCCCCTTCCTAGAGCCACCCCTCACTGGGGCATTCTTAACTCACACCACGACTGGTGTTCCAGGGTCTCACGGGGACTCTCACTCCACCCCCCGGAGCAGCAGGTCATTGTGCACACTACAGGTCTTGCCCCGCACCATGACAGGGACGAATGTTCATTTTTGTGGGATAATGTATTATCCCTCCTGCCATTGGCCACGCTTGGCCTCCCAGCAGTGGGGGACTTGCCAGGGTCAGGACTTGCCCCTCTCTCTCAGACTGGGCCCCCTTACTCAGCCTCTGGCCCAAACTACAGCCTTGGACATCCGAAGACATACCTAGGCCTACTCCCCTCACTGGGGCTCCACACCGCCTCTTTCACTGGGGCTATGGGGCTTCTCTCCCCAGTGGGCTCAGGTGGCCATAGCCATGCCTGGCCCCAGCTACCTTTCCTCAGGGTCCTACACCCCACAGCCCCAGATGGCCACAGCTGTGCCTGGCCCCAACTCTCGCTCCTCAGGGTCTTGCACCCCACAGGGCTCAGGTGGTCACAGCCGTGACTGGCGCCACTCCCTCCAATGTTACAAAACCCACCCAAAAGGCAAGGGCTAGAGTTAAGGCACCCCTACCTGCCTTTCACCGGGGTGATAAAACTGGCCTGACATTTCCTGGGGGCTCCTGCACCACTGAGAGCCCCACCAAGCCACCCACTCCCAGCAGGGTGCAGTTTTAGGTCATGCCCAGGACCAGGAGCCTCCTTATCATCCCCTACAGCTTCTGCCCTTACCTCCAGGATGTTGCATGGAGCCTTACAGCCAGAAAACGTTACTACCTGCACTGCCAGCAGCGAACTGCCCTCTTTATATAGGCGGCCAGAGATCTAAAATGGCCACCGCAATAAGCACCTGCTGGCTGCTTGGCTCCACTCTTAAAGTGGCAAGCACCAACAGTGCCCTGCCACACGTGGAAACAGTCTGGCATAAGAATAAATGTGTGAGAGGCAAGAGGGTATTGTGATACCCAAAAGCTTGCCAGTGTCATTCTATCCCAACCATCAAGTTGGCCCAATGAAAAATATATGCCACAAAAATTCCTGCCTCTCCCATGTGTTGTTTGTCATTGGAATTACAAGTGGCGTATTTTGTAATAGTCCTCCTTTTAGATCAATTTCAGTTGTTACCTAAGCTCTTGGCCTCATTATTTGTTTTAAACTTCAAATATACGGAAGTTGTTGGGAAAATAAATTTCCTGTGCTGGTTGAGGTGATATTTTTCAGCTTGGATACATAAAGCACATATTAGCCATATATACTGACATCAGTTTGATCAAAATTACATTTTCATATGGGATATGACCATGTTGTACAATGATAAGTAACATCATTTGACATCAACTGCAAGATGTGTCAGAAAAATATTTAAGTAAGCCTGTATATATGAGAACATAAAACTAAGGATGTCCCCCTTCCCCTCAGCTCTGTAAATTGGTAATTGTATATGGAGCCTTTCAGTCCTCAGTTACTCAGCCAGTTCAGTAATGAATGAAATGCTGTAACTCCCATGGCTATGAAATGAAAGAAGGTGTTTCTCAATTCTGCTCGTAATTTCACTACTTTAAAAGACAATGACACAACTGAAACTACTGTTGAGTGACTGCAGAAGAACAATGATTTGAGAGGATCCAGTTCCTCTGGAAGTTCTGCTACTAGACTTTCCCTTAATAGCTGGGGCACTTAGGTTTGAAATACTGAATGGCTGCCAACCACTCAATAACAAAGCAAATCTTTTAAACCAACATAAGTCATGACCAAATCCCAGCAGAGGTAATTACATTTGATCTCCTGAAATTTCCTGCTGTTTCAGTTGGACACACAATAATTTTATAAATAATAATAATTTTGTGTCTTAAAGTTGACCTCCCACATTTCCACCTACTTGAAGTCACATATTCATTATCATTTTATATGAGATGATTAATTTTTACTAGTAATGGATTTTGCAGAGGATTTCAAGGAACCAATTAAAATATTATGCTCAAGGTGTCTTAATTTCTTAATTTAAATAGTCCCGATTTGGCTGCATGTTGCTATACAGCTGCTGCAATCTCCCCCTTGAGATGTGGTTGCACTGCAGCCTTGGGTGAAATGGTCCCTATATTAATAAAGGGCATTTGAATTTTTGGAATTGAAAGGCACTACAGAAATGTTAATTACTCTTACTAAGTTCCTCATGGTGACTGTCCAAGGGACTGAGAAGAGTAATATACTTTATACTATGCCATTACTTTAAAGCATTACAAAATGTGATCCCAACACATGCAAAGTAATTCATAGTCTCAGCCTGAAAAAATATTCTTCAGTTTGCTTGCCAAAGTACCCAGTTGTACAAAGAGGCTAGTACCAAGTCAAAGCCACATTCCCTCACAGAGGTAGACACATTTCAGTGGTGAGTAAAATTTATTATTTTATTTCCTAGCTTGCCCTGTGAGGCAATGAGCCCCAAAGGTCTCTCAACCCTGGCTTCTAAGTCCCATGGCCTGCAAAGGTCTCCTTCCCAACTCCCTTTTTTAAGTAATTTATAAAAGGTCCAGGGCTGCTATCTCTTGGCTGGGAAACCCTGTCTTTGTCTCTCTCACACACATATATGAAAGAGAGAGAGAGAGTGGAATGGACTGCATCATTATTTAATCATCATAACATCAGTATTGCCTAACCCTCACCCTCTCCCACGTGCACATCATGCAACTAGCTTGAAAATCATGATATTTTAATAGTGAACCATTTGTGGTGGCTTTTCTTTGCTCTCTGGTTTTTAGGTTACATTCTGGGCACATTTTTCCAGCTTTTTTTCATGCACATGAAGGCAGGAAACTTAATTATGTTTTTAATGAAAGGTAAGATTCACATGACTCCACATCCAGGAGCTATCAGATAGCAATTAAAGATTGTCAGGCTTATGATAAAATTATGAGCATGGCAATATCACTTAAAATATAGGCAAAGTAAAAGAACAGTCAATTTAAAGTATCTATAGTAATATTTAAAATGAAGAGAAAATATTAGAGTTAAATATGAATATAAAGAATAGGGAAAGGAAAGGATATAAATTTACATACGTATATGTATATTTTTCTGTATTATATAAGCTGTTCAATCAGGAGGGAGTGAGGTTCTCTGAAAGTATAAAAAATTGCCCAGGTAGGTGACTTTACAGGACTGGAGCAGTGAATGCAGATAGTCAATGCAACCACATGGGCCAGGTACAGACATTATACTTTTACCAGTATAAGTGATTGGAAACCAGTTTATACCCATAACAGAACAGAAGTTTGGCACGCACAGACTCGTTAAAAAATGGCAGAACCCAGTCTAACATTTTCTTCCCCCACCAAAGGGCAAATGTGTGTTCTGTTGGCTACTGATCTAAATCAACTATGCCACTTACAAACAACCACGTGACCTCAGGCTTTTTGAATGTTTGTACCTAGCCATGAAGGCAATGTTACAATCATTGTAAATATCCCGGAAAGGCTGGAGCTATGTAAACTTAAGAAACAAAGAATTCAGGGGAAAATACTTAAAAATGTCACACAATGCAACACTAAAATACTTTTAAGGAGTTAAAAAATAAAAACATATTTAAAAATATATAAAAATATATTTAAAAAATAATAAAGCAATACATACAGTCAGTAAATGCAACAGAGAAGGTAAAGGGGGATTATAATATCCAGAAACATATATCTATATCCATATCTATATATCTATGGGGCTAACATTAAATATAAATTGTAAATAAAGCTAGAACCAATAGTTCCTGGGCATAGCATTGTCTCAACCTTCTTGATTCTCCAACCTTTTCATTACTTTATACTTGGCCTTGTTATACTGCTGCTCTCCTACTATTATGCTTGAACAGCACCTAACACAATGGGGTGTCAATCTCGATTTGGATCTTTGCTTTGCTACCATAATATGAACTGTACTAATGAAATCTCTAATGCCATGAAGCCTATAACAATTTGATAATGGCTAGGCAGCTGGCATGCTGCGACTCAGGTCCAATATCAGCTTATTGTTTCTTTGCGCTCCCTTGTCCCTCTCGCACTTTACGCTTCGACTGTAAGCTCTTTGGGGCAGCGACTGTCTTTGCGTTCTGTGTCTGTACAGCTCTGAATGAAGCGGGGGTCTTGGTCCAGGCCCGGGGCTTCTAGCTGCTGTAATAAATGCAGATCAGTCACAGTAACAGAGAGTTCAGTCGGCTGAGCTGAACCAGCGCAAGCAAGTACAGTTCCACTGACTGCCTGTTATTACCTTAAACTTGTGTCTTTTACCATAATCGAGCTCTTTCGCAACCTGTTGGCAACACCAAGTGCAGTGTAACACTTAGACCCTGTCCTCATTCAGATCAGGCATGTAGCTAAGTAACGTGGCTGGAACAACAGTGACCTTAGCGAGAAAAAAGCTACTTTTGTTTTGGGGCTGAAGGGACCTGACGTCACCCAGGCAGGAAGCAAGGAGGCCTGAGCTGAGTCTGCCTGCCTCCTTATACCCGCCTTCTTGGTTAGGGCCGGTCCTGATAGGGAGGGCAGAGTGCCAGCCTCAGCCCCTCCCAAGGAGAGGACGCTTTAGCAAAGTGTGACTCCTTGCCTCATAGCAAAAGGAAACAGACATCCGCACACACACGAGAGTCACTGCTCTTGCCCAAAGAGAGCCAGCCCCAGCCAGCAGCTATGCACAGCTGCTGTTGATGGCCAGCGGGGGGAACGGGACGACACCTGCATTGGCAAGTGACAGCAAAGAGATGGACCTGCAGCCTCTTTCACTGTCGTCCACAGGGAGCTCCCTCCAGTCCCTCCGAATTTACAGCCTGCCTGCCTGGGTGCTGGAGGATTTCTGCCAGAAGATGGACTGCCTGAGTGACTATGACTGGATGCGATTCGGTGAGCAAGGGCGCAACAATGGCAAGAGAAGGAGGGATGAACAGCTAGAGAAGTCTGATCTTGATTAATAGCCATGCTGACAGAGGGGGAAAAGGGGTGGCAGGGTTAAGGACAGAGTGAGGTGTAAACACAGATTGATGGATATAAGTCAAGGCAGTGAACTGTAATATTCTGGGATCAGGTTCAGTTTTGCTCACATGGAGATTTCTGTTCAGCTCCGTCTCAATTAAAGGGACATGGTAAATGTCACATATTTCACCAGCTGGATAATACTATGATTAAGGGGAAAAAAAACTATACAAATAATATAAATGAGAATGGAGAAATGGGGCAAAAATTGCCAACCAGAGATTGTGACTAATGGGTACAGAGCACGGGCTCAACAGTGGAAATAAAAGATGATGGCAGTGAGGCGGGAAGGGAAGGGAAGGGAAGGTCACAGTAACCTGAGGCAGAGAGGGGGCAGGAATTCCACAAGTGTGACTAAGTATCAGGAACTCCTTGTGCTTTCTGGATTTATTGGAGCCACTGACATATTTAGGACTTGATCCCACAAATATATCTGATTGGCCAATCCCTAAGCCCCACCCATCCATTTTTGGAACAGGTTGCCACTATTTTCTTATTATTTATTTCTCTGGTCCCATTTTCTAACCCTGTTTATCGTACTCTATGTTCTCAGATTCTATACCTCTTTTTTTGCCTTGTTTCTATATTTTCTTATTGATCCACATGACTTGTCTTTTTTCTTAATCTTATTATCCAGTTAGGGAAACATGCCAAATTTACCTCTTACCTTTTGATTCTATTTCTACTGAGATGACTCAGAACCTGAAAAAAAAATCTCAGATGTGAACCACTCTGACCAGATTTCTTGCTTGGCTGATCTCACTTTATTTTACTTCATTTGATTTCACTCAGCACTTGTCATGGTATGCTTACTGCATTCTTCTCTACTGAAGTGATTATTTATACAGCCATGGAGATGTCCTTAGAAAGATGGGCATGCCCTGATCAGCCAAACCCTGGATGTTCACATCTCCAGTTATCCAACATTTATCTGTATCCCCCAAACTTATCAGATACCTCTCTTATCAGATCAAAGATAGTGAAGATGCCTGAAGCTTGGAATTTGCAATCTACTGGAAAGAGGGAGTTTTGAGAAAGGACATGGGCTGCAATAATAGGGGATTGTGAATTAAAATACTTGCCTGTAATGACTATTAGAACAAATGAAAAATTAAGGGTTCATGTGTAAGCAGTATAATTTAAACTCCCTTTCACTAAGTTAGACCCAATTATTAAGTGTAAAGGAGTTGCCACAGCAGCTGGTGACCACAAACAAGTGCAACTGCAGTGGTGCTAGCATAGACGGGCAAAATCACTTTAAAACACAAATTACAATGCAGGTTGCCCCAGCTTCACTCTAGGCTCAGCTACAGCAGTAAAAATTAGCAGCTTTACCTGTCTACCATAAGGAACTGCACTGAATGTATTCATTAATTTCAGTGGAATCAAACATCAGCAATTCAAATGAGTTTTTTCTGTGGTGCAAAATATTAGGGGTACTGGAAAGTTAAATAGATTTGCAAATGTAAACCAAATGTGTAACAAACCTGGGCTTTGTCCATTTGTACTTATTTTGTTCCTTTCCAGTTCTTTAACATGAATATCTCTTGTTTACCTTTAGCCTCTTATGTGATAACGGATCAGACAGAGCTGAGGAAAATCAAGTGCATGGAGAAGACGGGAATTAGCATCACACGAGAGCTCATGTGGTGGTGGGGAGTGAGGCTTGCAACAGTCCAGCAACTACTAGAACTACTGCAGGGACTGGAGCTCTACCGAGCAGCACAGGTCATTCTGGACTGTGAGTAGATGCTCCTTCTTGCATGGAGAGACTTCTCCTTTATGTTAGGAAACCTAACCTAAACCAAAATAAGCCCTTTTTTTAGTTGACAAACCTTGTTTCAAAATTCACTGCCTGATTTTGTCATGTCACAACTCATGCTAAGCATTAACATTGGAATTACCATCCCAGACCAAATCACATATCTATTTAGTATACTGTCCTATTTCTGACAGTGTCTAATGCAAATTGCTTCAAGAAAAGGTACAAGTAAGTTCACTGATGCTCTGAAGCAGAGGTTTTAATACAATCTAAATCTTTAACTGTGAATGTTCTCCTTTCCATAGAAAAATCTGGTCTTTTTTTTTTTTAACTCTTGATCACAATGGAAGCTACAGGTTAATGCTGCCTTTTAGTTTCGTTGCATATCCCCCTGCTCTTGTATTCAGAGGATGGGTAATTAGAAGAGTTTTGCCTGGTTGTCAGATTTGCCTTTTCTATGTCCCATTCAGTATTTTTTGCATCTCTAATACATTTTCTGCTACCCCTTACTCTTTGCTGTATCTTGATATGGAAGTGTTCCTCTGACTCAAACCACTTTTATCATCTGTCTGATCTGCCTCTCCTTTGATTATATCACTTTTGAGAAGTCAGCTAGCATTTGAGGATAAACCACTGCCTTATAAAATGGCATTATGGTATGATTATTTTCCTTGCCATCCCTTATGTGTTTAAGTTACAGTCACTTTGCAGCCCCTCTATTATTATTGCATTTGATCCTTGAGTTCTTACCTCCACCTACCAATGACTCCTTGTGACCCAGAACAAGTCACTTGAGGTCTTGGGGTGATTCAGTATAGAGGAGTTATGGGCAATTTTCATTCCTCTTCCCTTCATGCACTTCCACACAAAAACACATTTATTTGAGCTTTAAGTGTCTATAACAATTTTCCTTTTTTATGAAGGAAATAATAATAATTGCAGATAGCTGCTAATGTGTAATGATTCCTGAAAAAAAAATATCCTGGCAAATGCAGAAAAAAGATAGGTACCACAATGACACAAACTTTCACAATGTCCTGAAGCATTCCTCGCATCTAATTTTTTCTGACACATGATTTGTTAGCAGAATGATGAAGTACTATTGCAAAATCTGCAGATGCATGACAGTCTTAATGGATGTGTCAGGGCAAATTATAATAACAACCAGAGATATACTTAGAAATTACTGCTTGAAAGCTCCATGGATGCCTTCTCAATGGAAATTTCCAGGATTTTGCTCACTGTTTATATTTCCACTTTTGACTAAAATGGCTCATTTTGTTGCTAAACATAGTAAGAAAAATAATATTCTGAAGCATGAGAAGACCTAAGTAAACAGAGCCACTGCCTTCCCTATCTGCTTCATCCACTGAGTAACAGAAAAGAGAGGCAGACAAAATATCTGTTTTTTTCCTTTCATGTCAACAGAACAGAGAAGAAAGTTAAGAAAATATGGGAAAGACAAAGAAGGTGAAAGTCTCATTTTCTTCTTTTGTCTCCACAATGGAGAACTTTTTAAATTAGACATGGGTCACACAGTCTACCTCCCTTCTACCAATGCAGGACTATGCTCTATAGTCCCTGATCTAGTGCTTTACCCAGTTTACTTTAAAAAAAGGCTCAAGCAATAAGACTTGTTCCCTTGACAGATTAATCTGCCACTGAATAAATATCCTGTCAGAGAACTTGCCCTTCTAATAATTCTTTTCTCTCTCCTCATTTTAATCCTAGTTAAAGTATCATCAGTGGGTGCATTTACACGTTGCTGCACAACGTTGTACAGTGCCATGCTTTAGTACTTCCTATCTCCTACATGATATGCATAGGGTGGCCATCATAGAGGACATTCCAGTTTTCTGCTAGTCTGTCCTCCGTCCTCTCTCGATACGAAACCCGACACCTTTATGTCCTCTATTTTTCTCTTAAAGAAAGGCATAAAGGCATCGGGTTTTGTATCAAGGACAGAGGACAACCGGACAGTCCTCTATGATGGCCACCCTAGATACGCACCAGTAAGCATAAGCCACTACATGTGCAAACCAAGGCATCCCAGTCTGGAGAAGAATCATTTAGTATAACTGGGCGCATCTATACGTCACTGTACGGCGCTCTACAGCAGTGTAGTGATCACATGTGTCTACATGTGATCATCAGCTATGCTGCCATAGTGGTGCGCTTGCCAGCTATAGTGCCGCTGCTACAGCAACGTAGCTGCAAAATCTAAGTATGCGCCACCCACACGGCGCAGTAACAGTCCATACGGTGCCATGCTTTAGTACTTCCTATCTCCAAGAGGAAGTATTAAAGCATGGCACCGTATGGACAGAGGGGCTGGGCAGTGGAGGTGAGGGATTGTTCAGGCAGGGACAAGCCTGAGCCTGCCCTTGTATATACTTAGCTTATCTGCTTATCTTCTCACAGCTCATGTCATCCTTCAAAGGATCTGGGGGCACAGGAATCCTGGCTGAGAACCAGTGCTGTAGGTACTAGCATTCAGTTAAGCCACATTTTAAACACTGAATTAGTTTATTTTTAATAGCATTTTCTGTACTTTACAAGAGAGAACTCCAG
>NW_005842097.1:790933-795530 GCF_000455745.1 Alligator sinensis | reverse complement strand
AAAGAGAATGATTTATTTCAGGGAGTTTAATGGCATTTCAAAGTTCCCTGGGGGGAATAGGCCAGGTTACTGTTCAGGTTTCTGTTCCTTGAACAAGGTGACAGTGTTTCAGGTACTTGGAAACTGAGTTAATTCTGGGATAAACAGCTAATGTGAAAGGAGAATGAATGGCACACGTGAAGCAGCCTGGGGAGTCCTTTTTAAATTTTTCTTTCTAGTGCAGTTCTTCTCTTAAAACTGACATGGGGCTAAACTCTACCTTCCTTAATCAAGCAAAATTATCGTTCATTGTTAATAGGAAGTTTGGTCAATTAACGTCACGGGTTTTGGCCCTGTACAAAAATGACACCTTCTTACTCATCAGATCAACCTCCTGTTTAAATTCAGTTTCATGTCTACCTACATCATGAGTCAGAGACCCGTTACTCCTACCAACTCTCAGAACCAACCTAGCTGTGGGAAAGTAAGGTAAAGTCTATTCTGACATGCCTGTATCAGCCACCTAATTTTTAGCTGATTCACAGTAACAGTGACTTTTAGCATCCAGATTGATTTTGCAGGATTGGCAATCAGAAGAAATTGATTTCTCAAGGAATCCATTTGATCAGGAAGACCACAAACATGGACGCTTTTTCAGAGTCACTTTTCAGAGTAGCTTTTCAGCATTGTGAGGCAAAGATTATTTTGTATTGTTGTTCTGTATGTGTTCAGCAGCACCTAGCACAATGGAATCCTAGTCCAAGACTAATGCTCACAGGCACTACAGTAAATGAAAAGAAAATAATAATAGACTGCACTTCCTAGTCTAATTAGAAACAAGCAGCAAAGCACTATACTCCATCCCAGGGCTCCAACAGAGGAATCTGGGATCCACCTCGGTTTTGTATTTGTTCAAAAACAAACAGGGCCTTCCTGAGCACAAACTACTAGCATGTTTAAGGAATCCCATAATTGGGAGACAGCAGTTTGCGACCAAAGACAAAAACTATTAAACACTCTCGTCAGTTATATAGGAGGAGCAGTTGCCAACCCCATTTGGTATCTTGTATGGGTACAGTCTGACCATTCAGCTAAGCTTGATGTGTTTTGGTTGCCCAGGTTATTTGTCTTTGTCACTGTTGCCAAAGTTGGATTCAAAAAGTGTGTTAAATTCTACAATATCGGCTACAATGATGTCACTTCTCTTCCAGGGTAGAGATATTTGGCAGCTCTCTAACAAGGCATTCCACAAAACAAGGTAGAGCTGATTTCCAGCTAGATTACCCGTTTTACTACTACAGACTCAGGCCACAGAAAGCTCAGTTTATTGTCACAGAGAGCAAGGAACCACAAGACTCACCGCCAGTTGCAGAAGTGATCAGGGGAACTACATGGGGCAAAGCCATGTGCTGTGTGGTGAAGTATTCTCATTAGATATATTCTCGTGAGTGTTTGAAAATGGAAAGTAGCACTGAATGCAATCTTGACACACTGTGTTTTGCATTTACTCCATCCTCACTCACCAAAACTCACCAGAAAGTCCACAAAAATCTTGCCTGAAAAAAGTCCAAATAAAACTACTATCTCTGAAGACTCAAGACATAAGACAATAGAGCATCACTTTTCCAACTGACCCCTGCATTCAGCAGCAGACTTCAACACCACCTTCTTTCTTGATAGTGACTTTTCTTTTAAATAGCATGAAAATGTTACAGTAGCTTGTGTTACATTGTTAAATCCCAAGTATCCAAGAGAAATTACATTAAAATAAATTCCTTCCCATATGATCTCAGTCTTGCCTGAGAAAGTTGCTGCCTTGCTCCTATGGTCTGCCATATATTTGAATGTTTTTGAACTTCCTGAAGAAATTTTTATTCAGCAAATAGCAACAAACCCAAGGGTTTCCCCATTAAGAATAAAAATCGAAACAACTTCCTCCAAACTCAGTGAGAACAGGCTGTCTGTGAACTCTATTGGACACATTGGTTAAAAGAATGAATTTGTCCAATTCCTTCGCATGGAAATCAATGGGAGTCTTTCTTTTGACTCCATGAGCTGCATCAGGACTTAAGAAAATCAAGTTTGAGCCATTGGTGTGAAAGCAGAACATACTTGAATTAGGAGCAGCCTGAAGGCCAGGAGTAGCAAAGCAGTGCCAGATGATCCAGGGAAATGAGACAGTGGACCTTGCTATCTTAGAGATGGACTGGAACAAGAATCCCAGTCTGAATTCAGGTGGAGAGAGAGGGAATACAAACCTCCCTCTGGCCCAGGTTTAACAGCAGACACTAGCTCAGCCAAAAATCAGGAACCAAATTTGAAATTCAGCTCTGAACTCCAGGGTTCATCTCCAGCCTGCTATAATTATGAGAGAAATGAGAGTCAGGAAGGATGGTCTTGTAGGTAAGGCACAGTAGAAATCGAAAGCCAGTCCCTTGCTCCACCACAGATTTCCCACATGACACTGAGCAACCTGCAGTGCCCCATCCCACCTAAAGAGAGAACAACATGAAACAGCTTAATTAGGAGAGTGTTTTAAGGCACATCTATTGAGGTTTTCATATGCTATAGTCCTGGGGCCATACAGCAAAAAGGGCTTTATTTTAATAGTTGACCTGTACAGAATTTTGGAAGTGCCTAAATGACTTGCAGAGGGAAGCTGAGCGCAGGCTATGGCACATACAGGTTCTGAACTTTGGGAGAACTCCCACATATGTGTAGGTGACAGTGCAGACAGGTATGCACATAGGGCTGCGTAGTGATTATGTTTTGGGAGGGGTCTGGCCTTGAGAGTGAAATCAGGTGTGGGCCTAATTATTACTATAGACTTGCCCACGGGAGCCTGAACTCCATTTTCACAAGTGATTTAGGCACATTAGAAGCCAATGGGATGTAAGCACTTAAATTATTACTTATACCATGTGTTCTGTAGCATGGCATGCAGACCTGTTTCTAAATAACTCAAGGGATTCAGCTTCCACCCTTTCCCTTAGATAAATTCTTAGCTAAATTACAAAGATCTGCTACCTCAGCTGTGCTGACAAAGGGTGTGAACGCTCCCATCCTATGACTGACATGGTTATGCCAGTGTGGTAGCTTCCACCAGCAGGGCTTTAATTGTTCAGGGGAGCTGGTGTCACTCTGGTAACAGAAAAACTCTTTCTGCCAGCAAAGCTGAATCCATCTGAGGATGCCCAGCCATGTAGTATAATGCCTAGCAACAACAGGCTGAGAGGAGATATGGTTGCTCTCTACAAAGACATCATGGGGGGGACAAGAAACTGGGAGAGAGAAGCAGTATTTAAACTAAATCATAATGTTGGCATGAGAACCACTTGGTATAACTGGGTTGTGAATTGACTTAAACTGGAAATTAGAAGTGTTCTCATCATCAAAGCAATGAAGTTCCAGAACTGCTTTCCAGAAAGAGTGAGGAGGGCTGATAAACCTAGCAACTTTCAAGAGGGGGTCAATCAGGTTAAGGATGGGATTCTATGGTAGTTTGCAACAGTTGGGAACTGCACTCAGTGATGCAGACAGTCCCATCCAGTCCTAAATTCCCAGGTCTATGGAGAAGCTGTTATAATCTCATCCATCTCACTACTAGATAGTTCTTGATGCTCAGCCTCCATTGCTTTTTTCTGAACTGACTTACATCTGAAATAAAATAAACCATAAGAGGAACTGTACCTCCCACCATGCACAATATCTAGAAACCGACTATGCTAGTGCCAGCTGGAAAATAAAAGAGCCCCTATCGTGTCATGTGACCTTGTGGTTGTACTTCCAGTGATCGTGTGTAAGATTCAGGTTCCACTGCTCACTACAGCTTCCTGTAAGGATCAGCAGGGGTTAAAAATACTGCAAAAGCTGTTGCTTGGCCCCTGGCCTTTCTGCTAGACTTGAGATGGGTTTCGAATGGAGACTGGTCTAGCTTTTGACCAAAAGGTGGGAAAAGAAACAGTCTGGGGCAAGAAAGGGTTAATTTGTGGAGGAAAATGATGAGGACAGCAAGATTCAGAAGGAAAGCTATGCCCAAGCTTATATGTGCTTTGATGACTATATAGCTAACACTGTGCTTGATCAATATTCACTTTTGTTCAATAACCACTGTAATTCAAATGCAGGAAAGTGCAGAACTGCAATGTAGCCCCATTACAGTTCTTGAATATCTTCCAACAGGCTTCCCTGCACTGAAGCCCATGGGGAAACTTCCCACTGATGTCCACAGCTGAAAAGCTGGGCCATTGTTTTTTCTTTGAACATGCAATAGTTAAGTGGTTGGTATTGTTATTACGCTGGGGGATTTCCATAGTGAGTTCAGCAGTGAGCAAAACCAATTTCCAGCAGCCTGCTCTAATTTTCAGAAAAAAAGCAAGGCTTTAAAGGCACTCTAGTATCTGAATAGGTTTATTCCGCTGTTATTCCTCAAGCAGGATGGAAGAGGAGGGTGTATGACCTTTTTTGCTAGGCGAGCAATTTATAAAACTCATAGGGTCTCATTGTCAAAAGGGCTATTTCTGACCTAGTTGCTGCACATTTCAGCTGCCATTTCTGATAACTCCTCTGGGCTCTTATGCTTACGTCATTTCTGTAGCTTCAGTGCTGACCTGTTTGC
>NW_005842097.1:780999-790902 GCF_000455745.1 Alligator sinensis | reverse complement strand
CAGCAGGAAGTTTCAAAATTCAGAAAAAACCAACAGAAAAGCAGTGTGAAAGAGGGAAGCAGCTCTAATTTTAGAGTTTTCATGTTGTTAAAGCAAAAACTCCCTTAATAAGGTGAGGATAGTCAGGTCCTACTGGAGTTATATCCAGATGTCTCATCTGCAGTTTCTCATGTCGTACTAAAATACCATGAAACCTGTGCTTTCGCACACTGCTGACAGACAGTAAGAGGAAACGTAGTGGGTTCGCCTGAGTTTTAGGATGAACGCTTGGCTTATTTGAAACAAAGGATCAAATCAAAATTCAGCTGTACAAATGCAACTCCGGGCAGACTGAGTTCACAGAAAACATGCATCTGAAATTAATTCTGCAGCCCCATGCTCTCTCTATTGAGGCTGAGGGGGCATTTGATTGTCACATAGAGAAAGAACACAGATTACAAATTAAATATCCTGTTTCCTGATGGCTTAACATCTAACCACTGTATACATAAATAGAAAAACATGAAGAGATTACCTTACTTTATAATTAAAATGACTTCTGTGGCTTGGATTACTAGTAAACTATCTTTAAGATAAAGAAACCTGATAAAATAGTGTGATAAAACATTATTTATATTGAAAATGAAGCAGTAACTTGCATTTGTAGGAAATGTATTCCTGAAGAAACTTGCCAGATTGAGAAAAACAGCTATAGAGGCCTACCCTAGAAATCTGGAATGGAAAAATCTGTAGATCATTTAGTTTACATGAAAGCATTTCCAAATTTGTTGTCCATCCCAGTCCAAAGAGACCTCTGGAGGTCATCTAGTCCAACCCCCTGCTCGTGGCAGAATTATTGCTATCCAAACCATCCTATACAAGTTCTTCTCTAATCTATTCCTAAAACTACACAATCCACCACATAGGGATGGCTACCCAGTTTAACCTCCTCCCATAAATATAAAAGGAAATATGTGCCTGGACGATTAACATTCGATTTGAACCACGGTCTGCTGGCATTCCAAGTAAGAATGGCGCCAGTGGATCAACAAGACATCTGAGAACTATAAACACATAGAGAGTCCTTTTTTGAATTCTGGTTTTTGATATAAATTATAAGCTAGTAGGAGTATGAAGCATGCACTAAACGAGGATGGTTTGGGTAGAGTTTGGGGTTACTCATCTTGTTGATTAATCTACTTAGTTCTGCTCTAATTTCACACTTAAAGTGTGATTTCCTGTTTTTACCTGCTGAAGTGTGTATGTTGGAAATGGAATAAAATGCAAAAATATTACAAGGTGATAACTTTGTCTAGACAATTGGGTTAAAAAAATTGTAACTTAACCCATGATTAAGTTTGCCCTTGCCACCCTCTCAGATCCAGTCTAATACCTAACAGTTCACTACATCTACATTTTATTCTTGCGACACATTCATGGAAAAAGAAAAGAAAAACCATGTGGCATTTCTCTCATTTCTAGACCCATTAAAAGCAAGTGGAGTTTTGCCTGTGAATTTAATTAGTAACTGACAGACAGCAGATTTAGGCTAGATATCAGGAAAAACTTCTTCACGGTAAGGGTGGCCAAAATTTGGAGTGGGCTTCCAAGGGAGGTGGTGCTCTCCCCTACCTTGCGGGTATTTAATTGAAGTCTGGATAGGCATCTGGCTGGGGTCATCTGACCCCAACACCCACCCCTCTTTCCTGCCTATGCAGGGGGTCAGACTCGTTGATCTATTGAGGTCCCTTCCGATGCTAACATCTATGAATCTATGAAATATGGGGCTATTTTTTCCCAAGATTGCAACATGCAGTAATCCAAGGAGGGGGCAACCTGCAGCATGGGTGCCACAAGTGGCAGGGGCAGCCTGTGTGTGTGGCACACAGCAGACTGGGGAGGGGACAGGCTGCACTGCAGCAGCCAGCTCAGGGAGCAGAAAGAAAAGCAGCAAATTGGACGGGGCGGGGGCAGGGCCCACAGGGAAGGAAGCAGAAAACAGAGCAACAGATCAGGGAAGGGAAAGGGATCAGAGTGGAAGTTGGGGAGAATGTGGGACTAATTTGTGGCACTCCTGCTACAAACCTAGGCCTCACTGCTGTAATCAATGCTCTAGAACAGGCATAGGCAACTTGTTCCAGCTCAGGACCGGGTGGGTGCTAAAACCCAGCCACCACTCCCTACGAAGCCACAGGGAGAGCACCCACAACCAGTGCTTGTCTCCTGAGGGTCACGGGTGGAGTGCCTGCAGCCAAAGCCCTCTATGGCTGAATACCACTACAGCCCCATGTCTGCCAGTCAGATCCAATGGTTCCACAGACCAGATCTCGCCCAAAGGCTATAGGCTGCTGACCCCTGCTACAGAAGAGCTAAGTGTTACCGTTATTTTACATATGGTTTAAATAAAAACAAAGCCAAAATGCTTCTTTGTACACAGACTTTTGTCAGGTGAGGGACTGATCTTCCCCTAAATTATAACATCAGGATGACAATTTTATCCCTGCATTTTACAAGGCCTTTGGTAAGACCCATAGGGTGAAACCAATAGGATTTTATAGAAACTATGCTCAGATCCTATGGAATTCAGTAAGGAATGAGGCACTTTCTTTATTTTTTATAACCAGCCAGAGTACAAATAGCTATTAAATGCTGTAGAATGATTAATAAAGCTTATACAATAAGTAATTGTCTGTTAGGTTCTATATGTTCCTTATAGGAAAAGATCTATCAAAAGAGCTGCAATGGTTAGTGCAGATTTCTTGGTTTCACTAGTAACTTGTCTATTGACTAGTTGCATGACCTTGAACAAATTGCTCTTACTAAAGTGTTGGAAGGTTTATTTGTTGCACATAAAGTGCTTTAAGATACTTAAATGAAAGACACTAGGTGCATCTATACATGCAATTAATGCGCACAAATAAACTCCAGAGCTTATTGCTCCAGAGTTTTTTGCTCCCAGGTGCTCCATTTGAACATACACCTGGGATAAAAAGCTCCAGAGCATATTGCTCCAGATTTTATTCATTCACAGCATGTAGAGCCCTGTTGGAGTAGCCCTGGGCTGGCTGGGGAATGAGGGTGCTTCAGTGTGGGGACTGCCTGCCGGCTTGCCCCACACTGAACACCCTGTGCCCCAGCCAGCTGGGGCAGTGTCTACATGTGCTCTGCTGTGCAACAAAAACTCCACAGTAAGGTAGTACTTGTATTTACAAGCACTTATATTTACTTGCAAAAAAGTATTGTGCTTTTTTGTGCTGCAGAGTTTTTTATGCATTTTTTTGCACTTAAACTGAGGCACACAGTTTAAGCAATTTGTTCAAGGTCATGCAGCTAGTTAATAGACAAGTTACCAATGAAACCAAGAAATCTGCACTAACCATTGCAGCTCTTTTCATAGATCTTTTTCTCATATCCATTGTATTGGTGGGTAAACTGAGGCACTTGTAAACTGTATTCACAAGTACTGTCCCTCTGCAGAGTTTATTAGTTGCATGCACTCTAAAAGGGGTACATACGTAGACAGTGAGATGTTTACTGCACAGTTAATTAGCCAACTGTGCAGTAAATGTCTTGTGTATACGCAGCCACTGTGTTGAGTATGATAAGATCAATGTGTTACCATTATCAGATCTTTTAAGAGTTAATATATCAACTGCATGGTTATGACTGTACAGCTGGATTCAAATACATTTTCATAAGCATTACGTAACAGTTGTAAAGTTACATGCAGATCAGTTTGTTTTTTACTAGTTTTAAAATTTCAATGTAATAGATTCATATATTCATAGATGCTAGGGCAGGAAGGACCTCAACAGATCATCGAGTCCAACCCCCTGCCTAGGCAGGAAAGAGGGCTGGGGTTAGATGACCCCAGCCAGATGCCTATCCAGCCTTCTCTTAAAGACCCCCAAAGGTAGGGGAGAGCACCACCTCCCTTGGAAGCCTATTCCAAATTTTGGCTACTCTTACTGTGAATAAGTTTTTCTTAATATCTAGCCTAAATCTGCTCTCTGTCAATTTGTGACCATTGTTCCTTGTTACCCCAAGAGGTGCCCTGGTGAACAGGGCATCTCCAACCCCTTGCTGCGTCCCCCTAATGAATTTGTTGGCAGTCACAAGATCACCTCTCAGCCTTCTCTTGTGGAGGCTAAAGAGGTCCAGGTCCCCTCAGTCTCTCCTCATAGGGCCTGTCCTGTAAGCCCCTGACTATACGAGTGGCCCTCCTCTTGAGTCTATCAACATCCTTCTTGAAGTACGGTGCCCAAAACTGGATGTAGTACTCCAACTGCGGTCTGACCAATGCCACATAGAGGGGAAGTATCACCTCCTTGGATCTATTTATCATGCATCTGTTAATGCATGATAAAGTGTGGTTAGCTTTGCTGATGATTTCATCACCTCATGTTCATCTTGGAGTCCACTATGACTCCGAGATCCCTTTCTACTTCTGTGCTGCTGAGAGGGTCGCTTCTCAGCCAGTACGTGTACTGGATACTTTTGCGCCCTAGGTCCAGCACTCTGCACTCGTCCTTGTACTGCATCCTATTGTGTTCTGCCCACTTTTCTAACCCGTCCAGGTCTCCCTGCAATCCTTCCCTACCCTCCAGGGTGTGTACTTCACCCCACAATTTAGTATCATCCACAAACTTGGACAGAGTACACTTCACACCCGCATCCAAGTCACTGATGAAGATATTGAAGAGTACAAGTCCAAGGACCAAACCCTGCAGGACCCCATGACCCACATCCTTCCAGGTCGATACCAACCCGTCTACTACCACTCTCTGGGTGCACCTGCTAAGCCAATTTGCCACCCACCAGTCCATGTAAGCATCTATGTCACAGCCTTTTAATTTATTTATGAGAATGGGATGAGATACCATATCGAAGGCCTTGCTAAAATCCAAGAAAACAACATCCACCTCTACTCCTGCGTCTAAGCATTTTGTGACCCTGTCATAAAACGAAACCAGATTGGTCAGGCATGATCTACCTGGTACGAATCCATGCTTGTTTCTCTGCTGCATTATTTTTCCCACTGGACTCCCACAAATATGATCCTTCATAATCTTTTCAAAGACCGTTCCAAGGATGGAGGTGAGACTGACTGGCCTACAATTACTCGGATCCTCCTTCCTCCCCTTCTTGAAAATAGGGACCACGTTGGCCCTTTTCCAGTCCTCCGGGACCTGTGCCAAGCACCATGAGCGCTCAAACAGCCGTACCAGTGGTTCTGCATTGCCCCGAGCCAATTCCTTCAGTACCCTTGGATGCAGCTCATCTGGGCCTGCTGGCTTGAACACATCCAGTTCATCCAAGCAACTCTGCACCAAGTCAGAGTCAACAGTTGGTAGGCTGGTGTCACTCTGATGCCCATCTAAGAACCCATTAGGACTTATCTTGAGCCCTGTTCAGGAACACCGAGGCAAAAAACTCATTGAAGAGCTCAGCCTTTTCCCCTGTCTGTCACTAATTGTTCCTTCTTGTTCAGTAGGGGTCCTATGCTGCCCTTCACCTTCCTTTTACTCCCTACATACCTAAAAAAAGACTTTTTGTTGTTTTTATTTTGTGTTGCCAGCCTCAGCTCTGTAGTTGCTTTGGCTTTTTTAACTGCCTCCCTGCAAGTGCGGGCCAAGTAGGTATGCTCCTTGGTAGCTTCCCCCTGCTTCCACCGCCTATATGCCTTCTTTTTTGCCCTTAGGCTCCCCTGGATTTTCCTGTTTAGCCAAAGAAGTTTTTTGGCTCCTTTCCCCCTTTTCCCTCATACTGGGATAGTCTCCCTCTGTGCCAGAAGGATCACTTCCTTTAGAAACGACCGCCCTTCCTGGACTTCCATCTCACCAATACTCTTATTCTGCGGTGTATCATTGACTAAGCTCCTGAGCCCATTGAAGTTAGCCTTCCTAAAGTCACGCACTTCCACCCTACTAGTTATCTTACCCACTCTAAGCCATATGGTGAATTCAATTGATTGGTGGTCACTGTCCCCAAGGTGACCACAAATCTGCAGCTCCTCTACCAGGTCCTCCCCAGTAGCCAACACCAAGTCCAGTAAGGCATTCCCCCTAGTGGGCCCGTATACTTCCTGTGTTAGGTGAAGGTCCTGCACGCAGGTTAAGAACCTACGTAAACGGTTGGATTTGGCTGACTGCTCCTCCCAGCACGTCAGGGTAATTTAGGTCCCCCATGACAACCACGTCCCTAGACCATATGGCCTCTGAGAGCTGCCTCGAGAACTCCAAGTCTAGCTTTTCTTCTTGGTGTGGTGGTCTGTAGCAGACCCCCACTACCAAGTCCCTTTCCTCTCGACCTCCATGTACCCTAACCCACAATGCCTCAACTTTCTCCTCCTCTGATCCCATTTTGATTAGGGTATATGTATAATGCTCCTTTACATAGAGAGCAACCCCGCCCCCTTTCCTCCCTACTCTGTCCCTTCTGTACAACCTGTAGCCCTCAATGTGTACCGCCCAGTCATGGGTAGGGTCCCACCAGATTTCTGTTAGCCCCGTTAGTTCCGTTAATAACTAAATCAAAGTTATTATTTGCAAGCAGAAGTGCGCGTTCTTCCTGCTTTTTCCCCATGCTCCTAGCATTAGTATAGAGGCACTTGAGCCCTCTGAATGGTGCCTTTGGTGCTCCCCCCGTTCTGATGCCCAAAGGGCCCCTTGTTACTTACCTGGGGTGTACTGCTGCATGTCTCAGTTTGTAGGTTCAATAGTTTAAAAAATATATTATACATCAAGTTTTAGTAACCTCTCTCTTTTTTGTTTTGTGCTGTTTTGCAGGGAGTTCGTCCTCCAATGTTACTGATCCTGTGAAAGCTCCATTAGAGCCACCTAAGCAGGAGCACATATCTTTATCTCCTACAGAAAACAAAAGTAAAGCCAAAGAAAATGGGATTGGATCATCTTCCCTACCAGACTTGACATACCTGCCAAAACCATCGGCTAGTAAGTAAAATAATGTGAGATATGTTTTTTAAAGGGGGAATGGATCTGTAGAGCTGGTTCATAATGATTCTCAATAACATACAAGCAAATGTAGCTTGTTCCAAACTGACTACTACCTGGTGTTTGCCTTTATTCTTAGGTAACAAAAACTCAAGTTCCTTTCTGACCTGTCTGTTCCTATCATTCTCACCACACAATATCCTATCCCTCCCTCTGCCTCTCTCATTTCTTTGAGAGATCCTGAGATTTTTATATTGCTGAAATTGAACTACTTGTCCTTCTCATTTGGGTGTCAGAACAGCTCTACATGTTCATCTTTGGTTCCAAATCCTGACAGACCCTCTTAAAAGGTTTCACCTGGTTTAGGGATCTTGGGAAAATAAATGAGGAAACTGAATTAGTAACCATGCTTGTAACCTCATAAAAATAACACACATTCCCCCATGAACTTCGTTTTCAGGTCCTGTTTTTAGGGAAAGTGCCTGCTCACTCCCATGTCCACCACCTCCCCCAGGTGACCTTATGAACTCCCTACAGTCAAACATCCCATCAAGTGTAAAGGTAAATCACATAGTACTGATTTGATGATGATGATGTTAAAATGCCTTTCATGCCATTCTGCCTTCCTTTAAGGAGAATCTGTAGGCCTGTATAAAACAGGAACCTGCTGAAAACAAGGACCCTGATTTTGATGTCACACAGCTTTGATATCAGTATAACTGCTGCTCTAAACTGGGTTATTTCTGATTGGTGCCATTGTAAGAAAAGAAACAGGATGATTAAGTCCATTGCATAGGACAAAGCCAAGCATAATTGAAAATGCATCTGGATGGCAATTGATTCCAAGAGAATGCCCAGGGTAGACCTGGATGCACAGAAGCTGAGGATGCTTTCATGTTATATTGTGCTGCGACCACACCACAAGCAGCTGCAAGAGTGGGTTATTGATTGTTAGAATGTGAAGACCAGTTCTTAACAATGTAGTGGGTTTGGGGACATTTATTAGAAATACTTTAATCTTTAGAAAAGCTTTAATCAACATTTCCCACTAGACCAGGGCAGGCAATTTTGGGTGGAGAGGCCATTTACTGAGTTTTGGCAAGCCATTGAGGGCTGAGTGACAGGGCAGATAAATATTAATTTTCTAAATTTTTGAGGAGCCCCGTGGGCCGAATAGAATGGCATGGCAGGCTGCATCTGGCCCGTGGGCCACATTTTGCCCACCCCTGCACTAGATCCTGACATTTTTAAAGCAAGTTCCATTTGAAGCCTCTAGCCCAATAAGCAGTGCTCAGCACAGCAGGATATGAGTTTCTGGAATAAGAAAAGTCTGCTGTTAATACAAGCAGTTTAAATCCAGCATTCCCTGATAAGGAATGAGCTTTGTATAAAGGAGGAGCTTTGTATGAGGAGCTGATTTACCAGAGCTGCATGCTTTTAAAGTTATTTTTCATTACATATGCAGGGACTATAATAGCCAGTGTAGCTGTTCATCCAGTAGAAGAGGAGCATAGGAATTATCAGACTGGAATGGGCATGGGGAGGACAAAAAAAAAATTTCAGCCAAGTCCAGATGCTTCAGACATAGGTGTAATGCTCTAATGAAATACCTATACACACAATATTATGTCCTGGGAGAACTTCCTCCTGATCCAGTTGCTAATTATTTAATGTCCTGAAACCTGAGAATTAATGGTTATTTTAAGTTTACCCTAGTGCAGTGATTTCCAACCTTTTTTCATTTGCGGATTCCTAAAAGATTTTGAATTGAGGTGCAGATTCCTTTGGAAATTTTGAATGGAGTTATGGACCCCTTTGAATTGTAAGTGTTGGTATTCATATAATTTTGATTGCTCATAGTCATCTTTTGTGGACCCCTTGGACATAGTCCGTGGACCCCAGGGATCTGCAAACCACAGCTTGAAAACCACTGCCCTAGTGCCTCTTTAGATGCCATTAATTCCTTACATAAAACATATGATTGTTTTAAACAAATCCAGCTGACTAAGCTATTTATTGAGAATAAGTCAAGGTAGAAGAAGGATAAGACATTTGTTTGAGATCTCTGTCAAATGTTAGTTATGCAAATGAAAATACTTCATGTCCAAACTTATATCTCTTGGCATACTCTGTAATTGCCCTGTTTTCAAAAAACAAAACAAAACAAAAACAAAAAACCCTCAACAAAGTCAGACATTTTCACTTCGAAATAAGATACATTTCAGTGAAAAGGATCCATTCTTGAGCCAAAAGAGTGATGTTCTACTCAAAACTGAGCAATATTTCAAGCAAAACTAAGTCTCACTTTTAAGTAAAGTTGGACCTACAACAAACTTGGGTAAAAGATACATTTTAAATTGTTTTCTATGCAAAATACCCAAGAAAAAATAGTTTCTGAACTGAGCTGCCAAAACAAAACTGGGGAACACACTGTGAGTGAGTCCGTGGGAAAGTTGTGTCACACAAGCCTTTTTTTTTTAGATCATATTGATCATCAGTTAAGTCATGGAAGAGAAGTTGTGGGGGTAGAAAATGTGGGAGTAGAAACGTCACCTGAAAGGCTGGGCAGAAAAGAGCCCTGGGTGTGTATTTCATAATTCTGGAGTTTCTGTAGAGGACTCACATACTCAGATTGTTTGTGCAGTGCCTATCAGCGTGGTATGCTGGTCCGTTATCAGAACTATGGTGATGATAACACTGCTGTCCAATAAGACATAAGGAGTTTATCTGTGTTAAATATACAGAGCTAGACTTCTTAGAGACTATCCACACTATCAGTTGGTTTTGAAACTGTGTTGTAATTAGGTGAGGGGGGTAATTATGTTGTTGTATCTGGGTCCCATGACTTGGCTATATCAAAAAGGTTTCTGAAACTCTTAGCAGAGAAAGAAACCACAGGTAGCCACTGTGTGAAACTTGTGTATAACTTGTTTCTTCTTTGGAATTTCTAGCCTTGTGGTTCTACCACTCA
>NW_005842097.1:768488-780919 GCF_000455745.1 Alligator sinensis | reverse complement strand
AGCAGGAAACAAATGTTGATCTCCCCAGTGAAAGCCTTTTGTGGACTTCAGGGGAGGTGATAAATGCTACCCAGGGTTTCTGGAAAGAAAACAGAATTAATGAAGGCATTTTTGCTGATGTCTACAAAGGTCAGAGAGACAATGCAGTATACGTCATTAAAAGGCTTAAAGAGGTAAGTGCCCTAGCTTTTCTTCCTCCGAGTTTGAAGAGGAATCATTTGTTAATGTTCCTTAAGCATCAGTGGTTACCATTTAATAACATTAAGCTAGAAATCAGACATACCACACTGTAGTATTTCTAGGAAAGAAAATGCTGCAGTCTGGAAACATGTGTGAAAAAATAATTAGCCCCATTAATATGGTCCTGTTTGTGCGAGTAAAGATTCCTGCATGTATAAATGTTGGTACAATTAAACTGTTAATTATTTATTTTATGCCCAAAAAACAGTTGATTCTATTTTAAAATTAAGCCATTTTGTGGGACAGGCAGTTGATATGAATGATGTTAGCCTTCTCTGTAAAATGCCTGATGAATTAAGCTGCTGCTTACAAAAGCTTGTGCTATGTATCTCTGATTTAGTTAGTCTATGAGATGCATATCTACCCTGCCTTCTGCCTCCTTTGTAAAGCCATTTGAGATGAAGAGATGGAATTTAGAAAAGACTTATCTTGTTGATTATTAATATTGTTGATTATTAATATTATACTGCACTTATGTCTCTCTTTGCAGATGGAATGTACAAGTCCAAATTCAACCCAAAGATTCTTTCATACAGAAGTACAGATTTCTTTTCGGTAAGCAGCTCTTTGGAAGCTGGTTCTGATGACAGTCATTGCCTGAGTTATCCGTTCTTCTAAACACTAAAGGCTGATTGTGTTGAGGACTAAATTTTGCCTTATATAGGCACGGCACTGTATTGAGGGCAACAAGGACCTGAACTGTCCCACAGGAATTCTGGGAAGCAGCTGCTTCCCAAATTTACTTCCCTGCTGAGCAACTGTAGCCCATGTGCCATTCTTTATAAGGGCAGAGGGATCCTTTCTGCCATTAACGATCCCTTCCAGCTACTTTGTAAGGGAATGGCACTATAAGCCCTCCTTCTTGCAGCTCTGCCTGCCTACAGTCCTCATGTTTGGAGCCATGCAAGAGGCATAGTTTGGCTTTGCTTCTGTGCATCCAAATCCAAGACCCAGCCTAACCCTATATTCTCAGTTAAGACTTGATTCAGTGCTGGAATTTTAAATTGTTTTTGTCTGTTGCTATTTCACTCACTAATATTTGTTGACTTTTGCCTGCAGGTGTTGTCACATTAATATTTTACAGCTCCTGGGGTTCTCAGTAGAAACTGGATTCCACTGTCTGATATATCCATACCTGCCTAATGGATCACTGGAAAACAGATTACAGTGCCAAGTAAGCAGTGGAGCCGGGTACTTCTGCTGTCTTTGACGATGAGTCCTATTAAAGTATTGTTTGAAAAACAATTGAATCTCCTTGACCTCTTGTATGGTGTTCACTGGGTTTTGCACCAGGTCCCTGCAATTTAAGCAATATCTGTCTTCCCATTTTCTTTCTATGTGCTTGTCAGAAATTTGTTAGGGAGAACTTCTTTTTTTCTCCTTTTCACCAGAAAAGCAATTTCTCTTCTTTCTTCCCCTTCTCAACCCCTGCACATTGTGAGCAACAGGAAAAAGGTGTCTGAATATGCATCAGTCAAACACTGGAAAGGCCGCATATCTTTTTGTACAAGAGACTGTTTTCTGCCACAAGATCAGCAGTAGAGGGCACGTCTGCCTTGCAACAGTGAAATGTGTACATATACGGCACAATATTAATTGGATTTGGGAATACATTGCTATAGAGAATGTTATACTGGTCAATTCTGTCAAAGCCCTGCACTCAAATAAGGCATAACATTTACTGCTGTGTTCGTTCCTGTTCATCGTTAGAGCATTGGGCAGCTGAAACTGCAGGGCAGTGGAAAACCAAAACTCCACTTAAGTACTATTCATCAGGAATATAAGGGTGCCTGTAGATGTGTTCATTCACGTTCTAATTAGAATGCTCCTGCGTCACTTCACCATCACATGTATTAAGCCCCACACATTTGAAAATGGCCGCAGGAGCGCATTATCTGAAGCTTGTTGAATGAGCTTTAGACAAAGCGTCCCATGGCCATTTTCAAACATGTACCTATGTTAATAAACATGATAGTGAGTTGTTTTAATTACAGCCACTATCTGGGAATCACTCTAATTAAAATGGTCCCCCTCCACCTCTGAGCATGTGTATAGGCAGCCCCTGGTTTGCTATATCACATCAGAGCGGTAGTTCAGGTCTTGTATCCTGCCCCAGCAGTAGCCAGTACCTAATGCATCAGAGAACTGTTTACTCTGCCTTTCCCCTCACTGTGTAAGTTTCCAAACTAATTGTGCAATGCTGTATACTGAGATAATAGGATTCCTTCCTGATCCTTGCTTTGGCCCTGGTGCATGAAATGTGATTACTGCCATCTATTTCCATTTAGCAGGGGGGAAGAGGTTGTAACTGACTGCTGTAGGAGGAAGAACAGACCTCTTGATTGCGAAACTACTAAATGATATATTACGTTTTCATTCCATAAGGAGCAAAATACCAATCCTCCTCTTCCTCATTCTGTTGCAGGGTGGTTCCATGCCATTAACTTGGGAGAAACGCATCAGCATTGCCATAGGAGTTATCCGGGCCATTCAGTATCTACACAACTTTGGGATTCTCCACGGGAATGTCAAGAGGTGAGGGAGCTGGCTTCCCAACACATCCTACAGTGCTCCATCATTATCCTGTCATTCCTAGGATTTTGTGAAGCAGAAATGTCAAAAAGTCTTCCAACCTGTATATGTTCTTTGACTTGTTTCCAATGCATATCTTTTTTTTTCTTTCTACCTCTTACTCTTTTTGCATGGCTTCCACTTCACTTTTCACGTCTCTTTTCAGTATGGTGGAAGTATATATATCCTAAGCACCTTTTTTTCAGTATAATCCCTCCCATTTTCCGCATAGGAAATTTCAGATATTCTCCACATCAAGTCAGTGCTAGGGAGTTGCCTGTTCCTTAAAAAGTTTAAGATTTGCCTAACTAGTAAAGCTTTACCTCTACCAGTTTAGTTAAAATGGTATAACCCTCTAGTGTAGATGTAGTTTTTGCTATATAAAAGGGACATATACTGAAATAGCTGTTCGCAAATAAGAAGGCAAGTATGCTGTTCTAGATCAGTTACTGGTATAATTATGAGTCAACAACAGTTACACTTAGTTAACTATTTTATTTACAAAGATATTTATATATAACATGCCCTTATAACCAACACTGTTGGACAAAATTTGTGCTTAAATCAGATCATACTAGTACAGGGCAATTATTTGGATTGGAGGCCACTTGATGAGTTTTGGTGAGCTGAGGAAGGAAAGCTGCGCCCACCAATCTGCTCTGCCACAGCTGGGGCCAAGCCAGGCTGTGCAGTGCAGAGACCCCCTCCATCCCCCACTCTACACAGCTTCCTGATGGCACTGTGCAGTCCTGACATCACAGCTGCTGGCAACCAGGCCCGCACAGGACAGGGTGTAATGCAACATGCCAAGCACCCATCCTGCCTGCATGCTCACCTGCTGCAATGAGCCACTGCTTCCGTGCCACACCAGGAAAGTCAGGGGTGGCTGCCCCAGGCTGAGCACCCCCGTGGCTGGCATGGACTCATCTCCTAGTGGCTCTGAGGCGGCAGCAGCTAATTGCAGTGGGTGGGCGGGACATTTACTGAGCATGCTGCATCACGCCCCATCCTGTGCAGGCACATCTGACAGTGGCCGTGGTGCAAGGACTGCACAGCTGCAGCATCAGCAGGAAGCCGGGGGGGGCAGTGCAGGTGGAATGGATGCTGGGCGGCAGGGGGAAGAGTCTGCACACTGTGTGCTGCATGGCCTAGCCCAGCCCAGCCCCCACTGTTCAATGTTTTTCTTTCATGGAAACTCAGAATTTAAGAATAAAAAAAGACGTTTAAGACCAAAATGTCCATTTGCATGTGCTCTGCAGCATGCAGCCTTCCACGTATCTGAATATGCATTAGTCAGTAGCCTGTAAGTACTGTATAGTCTATCTCAAGTAATCATCAAGAACATGTCTTTCTGTCAGGCTTAATACTTTTTGTATTACCACACTTGTGGAAAGAGCACATTCTGGCACCACGTAATGGCAGAAAAATTTGAAGATACAGAAATGTTGGGATATCATGTTTGTTTTGTTTTAATGCCAAGAGCTGTCTCAAGAGTTCCTTACTCAGCTCTGATTCAAGCAAAACTCAATTTTGAGAGTTTTGCTTGAATCACTTTGCCTCAAGTAGAGCCAGTTGAAGACACAGAGATTTGGTTGACTGAGTAAAGCCTGAGGAAGGACCTTAGGATTTTACCTTGTCAGCTTTTGCTACAAGCTTTTCAGAGAACTTCAGAAAATTAGCATATGTTCAGAAGTCTTCAGCCACAGAGTTTCTTGAGATTCACACAGCTGTTTTTCAACCCTAAACCAAATAGCTTGGTTTCATCCCTGGTGTTAGCTCTCTGGTGTTGAATGGGCTTTGAATATGACCAGCTATGCACTGCAAATAAAAATGAATGTACATGGCCAGCTAATGTCAAATTAGATTAGGCTGAGGAAAAAACCAGCGGTACTGTGTGGCTTGCTTAAAAAAAAAAAAAAGAAGCATATTCTGATATAAAATTATGTTGTATGTATGGAAATTTTATTTATCATCTTAATTTGTCACATCTTTCAACACACATGTGCTGAGAAGCTAAAAGACAGTTTGTGGAATGAGCTCTTAGATGTCACCTCTAAAATCATATATAACAACATTCAGGTAAGGACTGACTAACCAGCACTGGTATTTTTCTTACCTTACACAGCTCCAATGTTTTGTTGGATGAAAACTTTACCGCAAAGCTTGGACATTCAGGTCTCCGACTGTATCCTGTGGATAAAAAATCAGAGTATGCTGTGATGAAAACCAAAGTCTTGCAAGCTTCCCTTGCTTACCTGCCAGAAGATTTCGTCAGGCATGGACGGCTAACAGAAAAAATTGACATATTTGGATGTGGAATAGTAGGTTGCCTTTTTTCCTTTCCTATTAGATTTTACAGACACCTGGTTATATCTGTGCTCATAGTCATTTCTTACTTATCTGATTAAGTTTTTGAAACATAAGACAGTCATAACATTTCACATGGTATCCAGAGCAAGAACATCACATTCTGTCCTGAGTTGCATACACGAGTCCCATTTGGATGTCATGATTTTTGCTCAGATCTGAGTTTTGGTATGTGCCCATCTCTTTTAAGAATGCAGGAGAAATAGCCAAAAAAATGCAGTAGTAGTTAAATATTCCTTTGGCTACAAAGTCTTTATTCTTTTCAAATACATTCTGCACAAGCAATTTTAGCTAAAATATGTTCTTTCTAGATTTTGGCAGAAATTCTGACTGGTCTTCGGACAACAGATGAAGGAAGACACCCCATATACCTGGTAAGGGAAAGGCAGAAATAAAAAACACTTGCCTAATATTACTATTACACTTAGTGCTATTGTAATAAAATGAATTGAAGTTAAAACCAAATCAACAGTTTGTTGCAAACAGTTATATTTATAGCTCCCATTGAGCTGGTGTCCTGTGCCCACTAAAATCAGTAGCAATACTCTAACTGATTTCAATGAGAGCAAACAGGTCAGACTATATAGTACTGCAATATGTTAAACACAGGAACTGGTCACAACCTGAAACTGGAACTGTGCAAATTCCTTTAGTAAACCCTGATATTTGGCCTGAAGTCACGCACTTGTGACAGGCTGAATAGTAAGATAAAATGTATCTTAATGAATGAATAGAGCAGACCCTACCTTTATCCATCTATCTGTGTGGCATTCTCCTTTTGTTCTGCCATGCTCCTGAAACCTTTAGGGAAGAGAAGAGGAATTGAGCCTTATCATTCTGTCCTTGCCAAATGCATCACAGTAATTATCATGTGGAAAATTAAGATGAGGAAAAGGGAGGAGAAAAATTCCTGGTCCTTTCATAAATGTTTGAAATGAGATCAGAAGGCTGCCATATACAGCATCAGAAAAGTTCTTAAAAGACAACTATCAATATGCTGTTAATACAAAGAGGCCTACTTACACTATCTAGGGCCTCAGGTAATAAATAGGTGGCTTCACATCTACAGCCCTCCTCCAAGATGCTCTGTTGGACTTCCTGATCTGAAAGCAGAGATTTCTACCACCTGTGCTAAAAGAGAACTTCCATTATCTTCTGCAATCCATCCATAAACAGCAGGGAGAGCAATAGCATACATTTGCTAGCCTACATATTACACCATGCATAGGGGAGTTTCTTAAAATGTAGTGGCTTGGACGGAAATTAATAATGTTCTTTGACAAACCTGTTATTGTTGGCATGTCTCTTTCCCTTGAACAGAAAGACATAATTGCTGAGGAAATTCAACTAGCAAAGGAACAGTTACACTCCAAAGACAGAGCATTTGAAAAGCTAGCCGCCAAGGAAATATGCTCTAAATATCGAGATGGGAAAGCAGGGCATGTGCCAGAAGAAATTGCCGTTTCTTTTGCCACTGCCCTCTGTCTTTGTTTGCGGAAAAAGAATTCCAACATCACAGAGGTAAATACCGAGGGCACTGCTAGGAGTTCTCACCTAGATACCAAAAGGTCACAGCACCTAAATATGTTTTATTTATTGTTGAGGGGTTCTTCTTAATGTTCTGAAAAGGGAATTGATTAACAGATATTGTTGTCACAAACAGGTGCTTGGAATCATGGAAATGATTGAACATAAATCAAGAGATCACAGCTTACTTGAAGACAGCGCTTTTTCTGGATTCTCCATTAATACTCCAGAAGAAACTGATGATGAGACAGCCTGCCTCAGCCTCAATGGCTCAAGTGACAACAGTGAGGACAGTGCAAGACCAAGGTCCCTGAACTGTGCAAATTCATCCCCACCTTTAATAAGAATTAGGCCTCCTGAAGTTTACAATGGACATATGACAAGGGTCCCTTGCGAATCAGACGAATCAGGTAGTTTTGTTTGGGATCCTATGGAAGGTTCTGCCTGTGGCCCATCTGCTACTGGCTGCACCCATCCAGAAAATGCCATGCCCTCTGAATCCAGGAAAAATGATGAAGTATGTGCTGAAAGCTTCCAAAAGAGAAATGCAGTATGCCACGAAAGTCAGAACCGCTTGGAAATGGCGTCTCTTGCAAACAGAAATACAAACCCCGATCCTTCATGTTCTTCACAAGGTAAATGTAGCTAATTCTAGGGATGGGACTTAAAAGGGTTCAGTATCTTTAAATTCTTGCAATAGAAGTCCCTCATTCCTGGTACAGTGACCACAATATTTATGTAAGGTGCTCAAGTACTACAGTGATGGGCACAGTATAAATGCCTGCACAGACAGAGTTTTCAAAGACCTTTCATCAAATTTTGTCTCCTTGGTTCTGATGTTAACAGTTAGTCTATTAATTTCACCAAAGTTTTCTGATCTAATTCTTTCTTATGAGGCCAGAGATAAGCTATCTGAATTGTTATTCCATCACCACCCACACATTACCTAAGTTTCTTGTAATGTTGACATGTTAGCCATAAGTGGAAATTTTGCTAAATGTCTGGGGGGTTTTGTGTTTCAGCATTAACCAAAGAAACCTCTTGGGAAATAAGGATCAATGATCAGAAAAAGAAGCTTATGGAAAATATTTTACTATATGAAGACGACAAATTAAACAGCTCTGAACTCTTTGAATCTTAAACTTGATAAAATTATCTGCAATGGCCATCTCTAAAGAAGAAATTAAGAACATTTTTCTATTAGCAAGATGAGAAAAGCCAAACTGCACACTTCAGATACCTTAGCCCTCTTCGGAGAAAAAGAATGTGATCACATATGAGATTATTCCAAGAAAATGGCAGCTACAGTGTAGATTAAAGCAAAATGTACTAGGACCTCTGTAAATTAGCAACGGCCTCTTTCTTCTCCCGTGACGGTGCTGGGAAGCTAAATTGTTTAAACTGGATCCAGACTCTTGTCACTGAACCTTGCAAGTCCATCTGTATGTACTGTATTTCTTGTATTAAAAATTAGGATCCTGGAATCTCTGAGGTAAGAATTGATCATTTGGTAGTTGACAGTACTCTGTACTGCCAGTTGCATCTAAAAAAAAAAGAAGTTAAGACTTTAAAAGAAAAGGAAACTGGTTTTGTTTTTCAAAACAAAGAAACCCAGTGTACCTAATTTTATGCGACTGTGTTTCATATCTTGGAAAATGGATCCATCCTTTTTTTAAATTAAGCCTCTGCTAAACTCCATATGACTTAATCTCAAATTACACTGGCCTGAAAAGAGTTTTCTGTAAACTCTGCAACTATACAATTGTCTCTGAAGCCTCAGTCCTGTATAAATCTTTCTGTGTCTGTTTTATTGCCTGAAAGGCTACCTCCTGGGGTATTTTGAGTGTTAACTCATTGTTGTAAAGTGCTATGATGGCTGTTAATGTAATTTGTTTCATACTTTTGCTTTTGTTATAAGTTTTGCATTATAGTGCAATTTAATATTTAATTTAAAACCTATTTAATTTTTCATGTGATACTTGAATTTGGATTTATAAGCTTCTGGTGGGGTCGGTTAGCTAAAAAGATTTTTAATGGACATTATCTTGCCAGGAAAGTACCCGCTTCCAGTGTGAATTAGCTATGAACTGCAGAATGAGGTTCAGCATTTATAATCCTTTGAAGAGGAAAAAGCTAAGTATTATAACAAGTGCCAATAGTATCTATTTTAGCATCAGCTTCTCCACTAGTGATCTCCACTCTAACCAAAGGGGAAAATAACTTTATAACCTACATGAAGGATCACCAGAATTGTATTTCTCAAGTTACTGCTACTGTAGCAAACAGCATTTGACTTATTTGATGTGGACTGAGTGTGGATTTAATCATATATCTTCTCAACTTTAGCAGGAATTTTCTTCTAGTAAGGAATGTAGGATTGGCTTTTATATGTTATTCTTCCTTTGGAATTACTGAAAGGTGAAATTCTTCTAGATTGATCATAGTGTATTATATAATACGCTCTGTGCCTTCCATAGCTATAAAGTATGCAACACACCAAAGCAAACAATGACAATTTAACTTGTGCTGTGGACATCACAATTCTACACTAGTTTTTCAGGGAAATATTTACACTAGTTTTTGACGTAAGTTCCTGAGTTTAACTGCATAGATATCCAAAGCCTTATATTGATGCATATTTTTATATATTTTTTTATATTTAAATTGCTGTATGCTCTAGGTTTTAAAGTATAGAAAGAAAATACTAAGCAGTGCTGACAGTTTCATAAAGAATTACCATTCTATTTATTAGAGTTGAAAACATTTTTAACTATATTTTATTCCGGTGAGAAATAGGGAGGTGGAAACGTTTTGAAAGGATGCATCAATTTCAATTTCACTTGCATCAAAAAAGCTACTGAGCGCCCAAATGGAATCTCTTGCAACAGCCAGGGAGAGAAAGCTGAACTGAAGATCTGTTCTTTTGCACAAAAGATAATTATGTCAAAATGCTGTTGAAAGGTATTGTTCTCATTCCAATGTAGAAATAAAAAAAAAATTAAAATCTAAATAGTTGTTGCAAAATAGAGTGATCATTCTTCAGCCAGCTCTGGTATTATACTTTTTAAAATATATCCACTAACAGGCTCTACACTATCTAAAGGACAAAATGGTACAGGGTTATGTATCTGCTGAATCTCTGTTTAACTTGCCTAGTGAAACGTGCATTATAATTTTCTTATGGTGAACTGCTATATTTATAAATAAAATGGAGGGGGGGGGGGAGGAGCCTTTCTGCACATGCAGACACAGCTGCTTACTGCCAGTAATTAGTTCTACTGTGCAGTAAAGCATCTCGTGTAAACGTGCCCGCTGTGTATCAGAAAAGCAACCAGCTATCTCATGTGCCTTTTATACTAGAACATTTTACATCTTAAAATGAAACTTTAGGGTCAGGAAACATACATCTGACAACAAGCTAGAATTCTTTTCCTTGGGCAATGGTAGAATAGGTGCACATTATACAACCCATCATTTGTTAAGAGCCAAACTTTGCATTATAAATTATACCATCATAACTTGCCTTGCTTTAGAAACTGGTTATGAATTCTGGAAGGTGAGAAACACAAATATGTTGTAGAGTCTTACAGTACAATCAGGGTACCCACCCCCCCCAAGGGAAATTGAACTACATAAATCATTCATTTATGATTAACGATGCTGGCTATTAATGAACTAAACATTTAAGCCTAATTCTTCAACTGGAGCGTACATGCATGTACAGGTACTCCTCACTTAATGCTGTTCCGGTTAACGTTGTTTCATTATTATGTCGCTGATCTATTAGAGAACATGCTTGTTTAAAGTCGCGCAATGTTCAGTTATAATGTTGTTTGGCCACCGCCTGCTAATAGGTAACTATTGTGACATAACTGGATTCGCTTAACATCGTTTCGCTTAAAGTCGCGTTTTTCAAGAATATAACTGTGACATTAAGCAAGGAGTATCTGCAAGTAAGCCGATATTTCACCCCTGTGGACACATTTACATGAGACATTTACTGCGGAGTTGCCTAATTAGCTCTGTAGTGAAGTCTCAGGGCGCCTATACATGAGCAGTGAGGCTGCTCTGATGCACAGCAATTACAGTGCATTGGAGCACACTCGATTGAGTCTGCTGAAGCATGGGAATTACCCACAAGCTTTAGCATCCCTACTGCCATTTTTCAGCATGGGGACACATGCTCCGGGCGATCTAATTAAAGTCCCTCTCCCCCTCCCCCCCCCCCCCCCCCCCCAACTCCTGGAGCACCTGTGTAAATGCCCTCAGTGTCTATACATGTAGCCCTATTAGGCCATAGGAAAATTAACTCCACGAGAGGTCAGTACTTGTAAACACAAGTATAATTCTACGGTGGCGTTATTTAGTGCACTGCAAGACACTGGCGATGCTTAGAGGGAGTGCACGTAAGTGCACGTGCACCCCCTGAGATTGGTGATGTACCCCCCGAAAGAAGCACCGCCGATGCTGCCGGCAGCACCTGTGGAGTCTGCAGGTGGTTGCTGATCACCGCTGGCCGTTGCCACCGCATTTGTGGGTGGTCGCTGACTGCCCGTTGGCACTTGCCAACCTCCTCACTGCCAATACTGCCACGGCTGCCTGTGGGAGCTCCCCGCTCGCTGCCGCCATGCCTCCACCACCAACACTGCTGCTGCTGCCTGCGGGCAGTTGCCGTGCTCCCCCAGCCTCCGGAGGCACGTGTCCTTCATGCCGCAACACGCATATAGACATTGATGGAGCCGGGTGGGGCATGGGGGTACATTAGCAAGGGGGCTGCCTGCTGGCTACCCCTGCACTGGAACACCCTATCGCCCCAGCCAGCCCCTCCACAGCACATCGAGCTGGGTCAGAGCAGCTCCAGGCACAGGCAACTGGTGCCTCCTGATTCTGGGGGAGCACCAGCTGCTGGTCGCTGACTGTGGCGGGCAGCGGTGAAACCAGAAGTGCCAGTGGCACTTCCCGTTTTGCTGCCGGCGCTTCTGTCAGTGCAAGGGGAGGGCACGACAGTGCTTCTCCCAGTGCCCCCATTTCCAGGGGTCAATCTGAGGGGGGGCACATGTCCCCCCATGCCCTTCCCTACGTGTCGCCAATGGCCCCAGGCTGGCAGGCTGACCCCTGGGCCTGCTCTGAGCCAGCTCAACGTGCTGCACTCCTAGGGTGTACATGTAAACACGGTGCCCAGGAGCAATAAACTCCTGCACAAGATGCACCAGTTTATTGCCACACGTTCATTTCACAGGTAGACGCACCCTGTAAGGTGTTTTTTACACTGCAGGGAAAATACGTACTACCACACTCACGACAAAATAAGTTAAGCGTGGCAATAAGTGAACGAGTAACCTCTAAGCACCGTCTTTTCTTAGCCAACCTCATAGCCTTCAATATGAATTTTAATTTCTACCTAGGACCTTTTACAATCACTGCAATCCCCTACGCCTGATGCACGCTGCCGGTGCCCGAAACCTTGCAAATACAGACACTTTTTTTTTTGTTGCAAATATCTAGTTGATCTAATAAACGAGATCACCTCTGCCACGGCTTTCGGTTCCTATAGCTTCACTGTGCTTCCGTGGGCCTTTCGCTGCCCGTCCCTGGGGCCGGCTGGAGTTCCCCAAGCACGGCAGGGAAAGGGAAGCGTACAGCCCCCGTCACGAGGCGCCTGCGAGCGCAGGTGAAACGTCGACCCTTAGTCACGGACCGCAGCGGGCGAGGGCGAGGGCGAGTGG
>NW_005842097.1:745162-768128 GCF_000455745.1 Alligator sinensis | reverse complement strand
GGCGCGCGCGCGCGCGCGTGTGTGTGTGTGTGTGTGCGTGTGCGTGCGCGCGCACGCGAGCACACATATGGATGCTCTTGCATATACACGTATATATGCACATACACTCGCGTGCGTGTGTGTATGCATATGCAGCGTGTGTGTGTGTGTGTGTGCATGTGTATATGGGGAGGGGGAGGGTCTTCTTCAGCAATCCCTGGCAGTTGAGGATGGTTGTCTTCGGTGATTGTCACATTTGGGTGTCCAAAGAGGGCTGATGAGGTCTGTCCCGGATGGGCAGACTCTACTGCAGCTCAGACATGTTTCCCTGTGGGGAATGTGTGTGTGTGGTGCACGTGTGCATACACACAATATGTGTGTATACATACATATATGCATGTGTGTGCACATACACACGTGTGTGTGTGTATGTATGTGTGTGTGTGTGTATATACACACACACGTGTATATAGTATATGGGTAATTATTTGGCTAAGTTCACCAGCTGCCAATGGGCTCGATACAACCATTTGGTGGGTTGGATCCGGCCTGCAGGCTCTATTTTACCCACCATTGTGATATAGTGTATGTGTACACGTGGAAGTACATATGCCCATGCATATGTGGTGTGTGTGCATACATGCACGTGCATATGTGGCGTGTGTGCATGTGTATAGGCACGTGTATATGCATGGTGTGGGGGTGTGTATGTGCTCATATATTTATATAGTATATGTGTGTACATGCATATATATGTATATGTGGTGTGTGTATAGAGCACAAGCTTTTGTGGACCCAAGATCATTTCATCAGATGCAGCGTTCCAAATGGTATCATCGTGGCTTCACTAGGACGAGCTAATTTAGAAACCCCAGTGGTGTTACCCCAAAGGCAAGACGTGCTGAAGGAGATGGGAGTAACAGCCCCCTGGGGAATGTGTAGCATGTAGTAGTCCCCTGAGTTTGCAGAAAGGAGCGAAATGAAAATGTGATGGGGAGAACTGGCTACTAGGGACTTAATAGAAAGTTATTGAAAAGTGTTTCAGCTGAAAACAGTATGTGGTGTATAGAGGGGCAATGGCGAGAAGTAATCCTCTTCCAGAGAGGTACTTCTGCTTTTGCCAACTAGGCTGGTTTTGCAGTTACCTGTGCAGCCTCTTGGCTTCCATGTTTTTTTCAGAAAAAGAAGCAGATTGTGATTTTCGTAGGTGTAGTCTCCAAACCATAGGTCTCAGGACATTCCATCAGATGCCAGATCCATTAGCTTCCCTGAACGGGTTTCACATTAGTCACCTTTGTCATATCCTGAGAGGAATTCTTAGTTCAGTACTCCTCAAACATAAATGCTTTGTGATTGATAAAATGACTTGGTATTTAATGAACAACTGAGTAATATCATTTTTCATTTATTACACAGATTGAGAATAAATCCAAGGATGATGCAGACTGTAACTTGGCACCAAGGACTGAAAGTAGGGGTGCTTCAGAAGAAGAGGAGACTGTAAGTCACAGGAAAAAGAGAATGAAGGACCAAGGATCAACAGTAATATATCTTAAGGCTCTCCAGGGTGTGTTTGGGCACTTGATAAACCAACTGCCCAGAAGGACGGCACCTCCATCAGATGAAGTTAAGACTGAAAGCCCTGACCATAGAAAAAAGCCTTGCCAGTTGGGTGGCAATTCAAGAAGCTTCTGTACAGCTCCAAGGGTTGAAGAAGATCAGCATCTCCCACTAGACTTAGATGGACAGAAAACTGCCACAGATGGAAGTAGTTGTGCTAGGTCAGTTGTCATTTTGAGTGACCCCAGAAAAAAGCCTGTGACTTTCCAGAGGACGGTTATTGCAGAACCCCCTTCGAAGCTTGTATTTGTTGATGAGCCCTCTTCGAGTTCAGAAGATGGCCTTGAGGTGAGAGTGCGCATGTTGAACTGTGAAATAATGTTTCTTGAGTAAGACACACTGGCATGGGATTGGAGATATTACTAGCTAAAATCTTAAATGAGCAAAATAAAAGTTCTGACAAAATGAAGAACTCTTTCAACAGGGTGCAATCTAGTAAGTGACCACTACTGAAAATTTGTCTTGATTTGTCCACTAGATAATAGTGCCATTAGGATAGAAATCAATGGCTATCCTCCATTTCCTCAATACATAAAGAATATGAATGTAGGGGCACTTATCTTTGACTCAGGACAGGTTTGGAAGGTAGCCCTTGTTAGCAAGCAGTGAAGTTTAGCCATGCTGCCATGTAATACACAGAGTCCAGCACGCCTTGGTTGATACCCTCTCATGTGTAATCCTGTAGTTAGTTGTCTTCTACATTAATGTAGTCTAAGCAGTGTAGAAGTCTGAAATGCTGATTATGAAGATATAGACAACAAAGAGTTACGGTTGCGCAAAAGGAGTCTCTTCTTAGTTTCTCAGTTCCTGGATGAGCTATTTTCTGCTGGAAAAATTCCAGGCACCAGAGTAGCTGAACTCAAGGCAAAGTATACCTCTCTGCATTAGGCAGTGATAAGGTACAGTATTTAAAGATTGTCAGTATATTTCAGTGGGTGCCAAAGCGCACAGTTGACAGCCCAGAGGTCACAAGTGTGAAGACATAGCGGAAGTGTTCACAGCATGACCCTATCAGGTTCCAATGAATCTGTGAATTATGTTAAAATACCTTGTTACAAGGACACAAGAAAGGAAAGAAGTTTCTGCTGCCCCTTTTTACCCATTGTCCTAGGCCTCTACCCTAGATATGCTAGTCTAGCCTGAAACTGATGTGCTTGCTGGAATTGCTCTGTTCTTGGTAAGATACAGCTGGTCTATAAAGCTAAGTGTCTAAGGCCCCTGCTATGTGTTACATATATTATACAATTAACTGGTTAATCATGCAATAAATTTGACTGGCCACACATCCCAAGTAAGGCTGGCCACATGTGCAAAGTAATTATCGTACAACCAATTGGTTAATCACACAATACATTTAGACCAGCTACACATGCAAAGTAATTATCACAAAAAAATGTAACAATTCTATAGCTGGTTTCTCTCCAGCTTGCATATGAACACATAGCGGGGCCCTAATTGATATTCTTGCAATTCACTGTCCACAAAATTAAGTTTATTTTGTTGATCTATTGTGATTTTTGCCTTTTGGTTTACAGTTTGAACAGAAAAAAATGCCAGAGAAGAACCCGTCTGTAGGAAGCGATTGGTCTGATGTAGAAGATGTAGAATCTTTGGCTAGATTCTCCCAGGAGGATTCACTTCCACAGCTTAATAGTCCAAGAATTTTGGAGACTTCACGAACTTTAAGTGATAACTTAACATATCCTACTAATGTGAATAGTTGCATGTGGGGTGGCTCTGTAGGGTGCTGGACGAGTAGTCCCAAACCACCTGAGTGTTGTTCGTTTTTGAGCCCCAGCCAGGATACTTCCTATCTAACTGGCTCAGGTACCAATTCTCTCTGTGACATTTCTGTAGAACTTGCAACAAATGCTTCTTTCAATGCATCTGAAGATGTAGAGTCACCAGTTGAAGGTGGACATTGGAGATCACGTTCCCGTGATTCTTCTGTGGTCTGCAGGGAAAGAAGTAGACCATCTAGGGAGGAAGTGGGATCCTGTGCTCCCGTTGTCCGTAGAGTCCGACTGTCAGATTCTTTTAGTAATGAATACATGAACAGGGAAGTGCCTGATGAGCTGCCTAAATATTTGGAGGAAGGCTTTGTTGATACCCATTGCCATCTGGATATGCTGTATTCCAAGCTGTCTTTTAAGGGGACCTTTGCAAAGTTTAGAGGGGTTTACCACAGCTCCTTTCCCAAAGAATTTCAAGGCTGTATAACTGACTTCTGTGACCCTCGCACTCTGAGGGACTCTTTGTGGGAGGACTTGTTAAAAGAAGACATGGTTTGGGGAGCATTTGGCTGTCATCCACACTTTGCACGTTACTACACTGAATTTCACGAAAGAAGCCTCCTACAAGCCATGCGGCACCCTAAAGCTATTGCCTTTGGAGAAATGGGACTGGATTATTCATATAAATGTTCTACAGATGTATCCACACAGCACAAAGTAAGGAGCTGAACTTCTAGTTTATTACGTTATTTGTGCTTATTTCTAAGTTCCGCCTGTGAATTTCAAGCCCTTTCTTCCCCATACATATGGTAGGATAACTTTATAGCCTTATATTGCCTTTAGGGTAGGAGAAAACCATGATAGCATTGTGTGAATTGGACCATGAGTAAGATGTCAATACCTGGATATCTGGATAAAGTGCCCTATAATACAGCAGGGGAGCAACATGATTAAATGGACAACAGTGAAAATCAAGAACAATCAGTTTGCATCCCAGCTGCTTGTGCTTTCCTTAAGAAGCTTGGGCAGATCAGGTAATGCTTCTGCACCTTAGTTGTGCCATCTGTTAAATGAGGATGGCAGTTGTGGGGCAGTGTATCTGAAAGTGTAGATGTAACGTGGCTGGGTTCAGGGAATTGAAATTTCAATCATTCTGTTCTTTTAATAGAAATTTAATCTACCCATTACCATCATACCTCTGTGCTGTGTCTGATAAGGTCCTGACTTAAAACGTAGAATTACTAGAAATCAACTGAGTTCAATAAAGTGCTTCCCTCTGTCCCCCTGGCCTCCGTATTTTCTTTTCTATTATAATAATTCCAGTAAAACTTAAGGCTGTCTTAATTCTGACTTTATTTTTTATTCAGGTATTTCAAAGGCAGCTGCAACTGGCAGTGTCCTTACGGAAACCCTTAGTAATACATTGCAGAGAGGCAGATGATGATCTGTTGAAGATCATGAAAAAGTTTGTGCCCAGTGACTACAAGATACACAGGTAGCTAGCTCTCTTCACTATGTTAAAAAGCACTTTTGATTCAGTATTGGTCAGCATTAATACTGCCATGAATAAAATGACAAATAATCAAATGTGTAGAAATTTAACTAGGTTTTTATAGGTTTTCTTTCCCTCACTTACACAGAAGAATGTGACTTTGAGCCGGGGGTGGAAACTGAAAACAGAGTGAAAGTAAAAAAATCTGTGAGGAGAGGAAACTTTTTTCTCTAATCCATTTTGATTTTCTTAATTTTTAAATTAAGATATGTAAAAGTGATTTATTCCCTTTAGGCTGGGGGGTGGGGAAAAATACAGTTTGTGGGCTGAATCCATTCCACCAACTGATTGTACCTGGCTCACAGGCAGGTGGCCACAAATTCACAGGGTCCAGTCCATAGACAGCCAGTAGCTCCAGCCGCCGCATGGTGTTGGGTGGGCACAGCTGTTTCTGTTGTGCTGGTCGGGCCGGCAGGACTGCTTCTGCCCAGGACTGATACAGTAGTGTTAGCTGTGGACCTGGGCAGATGCCCTGATCCCCACCAGGAACCTGCTGGCCACGTCCCCAGCTGATGCTGGCACCTGCCAGCGGCTGCTTCCAACAGGCTGGGTGGGTGCTGGCATAACCTGTGGATGTGGCTGGCAGGTTCCAGGTGTGGTGGGGAACTGGGCATGCTGCAGCCCCAGTCGGGGTGGGAACATCCCAATCCTTACCTGGAAACTGCTGGCCACGTTCATAGCTGATGCCAGCGCCTGCCTGGGGCTGCTTCCACAACATCAGGAGGGTGCTGGCATAAGCTGCGGATGCAGCCAGCAACTTCTGGGTGGGGTGTGAATCAGGGCATGCTGCAGCTCTGGGCAGGGTGGGCATTGGGGTGTGCTGCAGCTCTGGGTGGGGTGGAGATCAGGTTGCAGGGTGAGGGGGGAGAGAGAGAGGGAAGTGTGGTCCTCTAGAGGATACCAAAACTCATTTAAGTGCCGCCAAATCACATTTCTTTTATGCTAAAACGTTTGCTTGGTTATTTTAAGAAAAAATCACACTTGTACAAATCACAAATGAAACCAGAATTCTATTGCAGGGAATGGCAAAATGAGAAGTCTGTGGCTGATAGAATCCATTTCCACTGGAACATTGAGACTTGAAATGGGATTTGTAAAATAAATATATAAACACACCAACAGGATTCTTTGGATCCTTACTATGTAATCTTCTTTGGTCTCTGTCACCTTCTTTCAGAACTGACAGTTGTTACCTTGGAGAATAACCAACACTTTCTTAACCTTTAGGCACTGTTTTACTGGCAGTTACAATGTCTTAGAGCCATTGCTAAAGCATTTCCCAAATCTTTCGGTGGGATTCACTGCATTGCTGACCTATTCATCTGCCGCTGAAGCAAGAGAGACTGTCAGGAAAATCCCTTTGAACAGAATAATTGTAGAAACAGATGCTCCATACTTCCTTCCAAGACAGGTAAGAATGTTTCTATAAAATGCTCAGTAACTCTTCTCTCCAGTGTTGATTACAAGGTCTTTCCGTCATGTTGAGGCTGACTGATAGGACACCTACAAACAAGCAGCTAGAAGCATGTGTAGGCCTATATTTTGCCCCTGGTTTCCAAAAAGTGTATGGCTGGGAAGGCAAGTTTTAGCCTCTCTTGCCTGGTAGCTTCTTCTCTTTACAAACAGTACCCAAGCCTCAGATTTGAATTTGTAGACACTCTTGCATCCTAGATGCAGATTCCAGCAGGACCAAATCAGCCCATTGTCCATCTATGGTTGATGTACTGAATTTTGCACTGGTCTGTCAGACAGAACTTTAAAAATGGAAGTTTTGTCTTCTCTGCTGTCCTTTTAAGACAGGGATGTATTCCAGCCTCTATGGCCTCTTGTGCTGTTTACGTGGGTTATTTGCTGGCAGCTGCTTTTATGAAGTGCTCTGGGAAAAAAGGCTGAACCAAAGCATCAAACACCATTATGGAAAGATGCTTTCTGACAAGTGTCCAGGCCCAAATAAAAGGCTTAACATGAAGGTAACTTCTGATTAGTCTTGAGTATTGCAGAGTTGAAGAGATTCACTGTTCCTGACTCTGCCCTTTCTTTAATGTTTTCGCAGGTTCCCAAAAGCATGTGCCAGTATTCTCACCCAGGACTCGCCTTGCACACAGTGAGAGAAATCACCCATCTGAAAGGCCTACCACTCTCCCTCACCCTGGCTAATTTAAGGCAGAACACAAAGAGTCTCTATGATGTCTAGGAAGGCGCTAGTTAAGGTAGAGAAGTCCTAGGTTGGGAAGACTGCTGTTAAACAGGGAGAAACTTTGAAGGGACACTTGTATCACATCCTGTGACTCTGGTCCCAGTGGTGACACTTAGCCCCTCCTGACTTGTCATTTCCACTTGCCTCATAAGAGTTACACATTTCTATTTATCCATGTCCCTTCACATCTCCGTTTAATTTCCTGTTGGCTTACCTCCCCTTGGAGCACACCCCTAGAGAAGGTGCCAGTGTCTGTGAGATCAGTTTTCCTTGAGGTGAAGACAAGGAGAACTAGTGTTGGGAAATGTGGAATTTTGTCCAGTTTTATAGGTATTGGTCCATTCAAAAGAGTAAATAGCTTGTAACTCCTGAACCATTCCTGACCTGAATGATTCGAGAACAGCTAGAGCCCAAAGGGTAAATGGGCATCAACCATAGCCTCTAAAAGCACCTAATTGCTGAGACCATGCAGTAAAGAGAAAATACTGAAGCAGAGAATTTGATGCAAAACTGTACCCAGTTCCTTGCACAACACAATGAAAACGCTGTACACAGTTAAGTTGGTGTTGTTTAGGTATGGACCCCTTTCCTTGAAAGGTATAATGAAGTGCATGTGCTATAGATACTAAATAAGCTTTTAAACCTTTTTTAGCAAAATGTTATGACTGCTAGAGCTGATCCACCTACACATAATTTTATGGCTGCGGTGGGTTTTAATTTCAGGAGAAACGAAGCTTGGCTATACATTACAACAACCCTCTTTAACCTGACTTGTATTTTGTTTTGTGGAATCCCATCCCAAAGGTGGTTCTGTGGGGCTGCGATCAAACTGTTATGAAGACAAGTGCCTCTGTGAAAGAAGTGCCAAAAACCTTGATAAATACAGTTCTCAAACCAGGTTTTTTTTGTAGAATTCTTTCTTTTTTTTTTTTCTTTTTTTTTTTACTATTTCATGTCAACTTTTATCCTTGCGTTCAGAAGACTTTTTAACATTTTTAACAAGGGGTAGTAACTTTTTAAATAATATTTGGAACTACAGTTGAAACTTTTTAAAAAAAATTTAAATATTTAAAAATGTTAAATAAAAATTTCTAAGAAAGACTGCAAAATCATGAGCATGGATCTCTATAAACTAAATGCATTTCTGTAAATTGATTCCGCCTGTTTGCTCAGCCTCCATTCCAGGCAGGAATTCCAAACCCATCTCCGAACCCTGAAATGATGGTACGAAGGCAAGTTCCATTCCACCCCTCTGCTTCACAGATTTTCCATTCTGATATTAGCATCAGTTAGGCACTTGCTTCCTGTTTTATATGAAGGTTTTGGAATATATAGGGTTGGTTTTTTTTAAGTATTCCCTTTAAAAATATTGTTAAAGACACATGGTCTCTCTTAAGTCAGCCAATTGAGAGAAACAGTTGAGTGGGAAACCATCCTCACCATTGCATGAGAGTGTATCTCAGTAGTGGGGACTGCCTGCTCCTAGGGCAGCTCTCGCTCATGAATTTGATGCATTCAAAGGAGGGACAGTTTATACCTTTTACACTGTGAAAATTACATTGTGAAAATATAATTTGATGTTCTCTTTGTAGAACCACTAAGGGCACTAGTTTGTCTCTAATGAAAATGACAGCTAGATCCTCACTAACTTCAGAAGAGGTGTGAGAGGGTGTGATACCCTTTGAAACAGATGCATCAACAACAGAGTAAAGTGACTAGGCTAATTGAGGGTTATTTTTATGTGCAGCTCCTCATATTAAGCTGATGTGTATAACAGAGACTCAAACTTGCATCTAGTTTCTTCACATAATTTTAGAAATGGCAAAAAATTACTGCAGTTTCAATACTACTTTTATTTTCGGTTGCAGAAGCATACACAAGTCTTCTCCCTCCATTGGCAGAAAAGGTCCAAATGGCTTCCAAACACATCCTAGAACATTTGTGATACAATTAAGAAAAAAATAAAAGTAAAACAACTTAGAAGTCAGGTGGCTGCTGGTTTTCTTTACCGAGTTATTTAATCTCTTGCCTCCCTCCCAAAAAGGTCTGTTCTCACCCAAATGGTTTAAAAATGTAAACTATTCAGCCCCAGGCATCTGTTTTTTAAAAGAATATTATCAGGTGTACAACTCGAAAGCAGAGTTTTGTTGTAATAAAGGTCATCATGTGCTGCTGGTGTCCTTCAACTCCTGTCAGTTTTCCACTTGGATTTCTGAAAGGGCAAAGGACAGAGATTTATTTTGGTTTTTATATTGTAATTCCCAGAAGCCCAACCAAGATCTGGCTTCTGTCAATGTAGTCTTGTCAGAAGAGGAAGGAGAGGAAGACACTGATTTGGGTTTGTGTATGCTTGCTGCTTATAGCGGCAGACATGTATGTGACTTGGAAGATGTAGGGCTTGAGAAGGGATTTGAAGGACAGCAAAGTAGCTTTTCAGATCCATTTATAGGAGGTGTTGGCAAACAGTGAAAAGACATTTATAGCAAGGACAAACAACTGAGTGATGAAAGCTGGCATTGTTGGCAGAATAGGGGGTAAAGAGCCAACACAATAAGGACGAGTGGATGAGCAGAGAAACACAGAAATATGAAGGGTCTCAAACACAAAAATAAGATGACTGATTTTGATGTGGTGGTATAGTCAGCCAATTTGCCTCTTTTTGCATCCAAAATTATTTTGTTTGCCTTTTACTGGTTTAAAAAAAAAAGATACTGGCTGAAAGCATATGGGAATACTGACTTTTCAAAAGTGGCTTGTGATTCTTTTTTTTTTTTTTTTTTAGTATTTTCATATTTTGGTGCTCAACATAAGGTTACTTAAAGCTTCCTTACTCAGTTTCTAAAAAATAGGCCTCTTTACAGGGTTTCATAGTGGGCACCCAAAATGGCTAGTGGCCGTCTGAAATCATAGTGTAAAGCAGAGGTAGGCAATGTTTTGGCCAGTGCCAAAAAAACTACAATGTCTACCTTGTAAGGGGCCAGAGTGCCAGCATGCCAAAAAAACAAAGCCGGGGCGGGAGGTACATGGCAGGACACACTGCATATTAATATAATTAATAATTACAAAATGTTGCTTTTTTTTTTTTTTTACAGTAAATACCAGGTTTTCTAAAAATTCCAAACCTGGTGACAATGAATAAAATTTCATATACTACCTCTGTTGTGTATTTTTTTGTTAAGCATGTTGTGATGAGAGAGAGAAAGAAGAGAAAAAGAGGGAGAGAAAGAGGAAGGAGAGAAGAGAGAGGAAAAAGAGAAGAAATAGAAGATGAGGAGAGAGGAAAAATAGAGAAGAGAAAAGCACTAACCACCTGAGTGGGAGTGGGGCAGGGTGGGTGGTGGTGGCCCTGGTGGTGCAGGGTTGGGGGGAGGCCCTATGGTGAATTTTGGAGTGGCTATTTGCCCCCAAGCCCTTCCCAGCAGTGCCCCTGTGCCCCACACTCCAGAGTCTCAGTGATGGCTGCACACACCCCTTGGGGCGGAAGAGAAGCCCAAAGCAGCGCAACCCCAGGTCTCTCCCCCACCATCCTCTTGGATGTGTGGAGCACAGGGTGGTGGGGCTGGGGCAGTGCAACCCTGGCCCCTCCACTGCTGTCCATGCGGAGGCAGGCATGCATGTGTGTGCTGCCTCGGGCCCCTTCCCCAACTTGTGCCTGAAGGTGCGCATGCAGTCGCCAACAGCAGAGCTGATGCCAGCACTCCGGAGCCATGGCTCCAGCTCTGTTGGCGGTGACTGCCCGTGCACCTCCAAATTTGTCTTAGGCTCCCCACCCTATAGCCACTCCTCCAGTGCCACTTGGGCCGCCACCACCCACCCCTCCCAGCACTGCCTGGGCCACAGCCCACACCTCCCAGCACTGCCTGGGCCACACAACCCATCCCGTGCAGCTGAGCCCACCCCTCCCAGTACTGCCTGGGCCACCACCACCTGCCCTGCACAGCTGAGCCCACCCCACTCCCACCAGCAGCATAGCCCCTCCACCAGGAAGAGGCTGGTGCTGCCCCTGCAACCAGCCCAGACTGGGTATCTGCTCCCAGCCATGGAGCGAGGCTGCTTGCAGTCTCCCAGCTGCCTGTTGGGAGCAGCCCAGGCTGCGCGGCTGGCAGTAGCTGTGTGGAGTCCGGGTGGGTAGTGGTGTGCCAAGCAAAATGTCCTTGCATGCCATGCTCTGGCATGTGTGCCAGGGGCTGCTGATCTCTGGTGTAAAGGTTTAGTATCCCACAATAGGTAACGGCCTTTTGGCAAGCTTGCCTGGCAATCTTTTCTTTCTCTGAAAGATTTGATGGTGCAGAAAATACCTTTTGGCTCCCCTGTAAGCATGTCCTCTAAGATCCTTTCGAGCTTTTGTCCATACTCCTGGTACTGTCCTTCTGTTATCTTGACACCAATTTCAAAGGGGACATTGCACTAAAATGAAAACACCAAATCAAAAGAATGGCTTAACCGTTCCTTTTAAAGAGGGTTCAAATTCTTTCTGCTCTTGAGTGCACAGAGATTGTATGCTATCTTCAAAAGAAGTATGGTAACTGAACTGCCTGAAGGTTTGTCTTCTCCAAACATCAGCTTGTCCTGAAATAATTATTACTCTCTACCTGAGCAACAGTGATTGCTGTGGACAGCTGTTATGGGCAAACGTTGCAACAAAGTATGAGGTTACTGAAAGAAAACAATCCTAAAGTAAAATATTAGGAATTCTACAGTGAAAATAAATATTGGTATTAAGTTGGTAGCAGGTTGCAGTTGTATTCTTTGCAATAATTCTCAGCCTCTTCAGATTTTAAGATTATCAACAATTTAGTCTCAAGCGCTCGTTTTAACTGCTCAAACTGACTATGAATATATGTTACCTTTCGTGACAAATTTTTCTTGCATTTTGTACTGTGCGACGATATAAAACAAAAAGCCACAATTCCACCCCACCCGCCCAGCCTCATTGAATCCATTGCAAAATACACACCTTAACTTCAATTTCATTGCTGTGTCCCTTTGCCTGTTTTTCATCTGTATCCAAAACTCCTTCTGTGCCCCGGCGGTGTAATTTGGTGTTAGGCTTCTTAGCATCTTTCTGCTGCTGAAAAGTAACCCAGTGTAAATTTTTTTTTTCCGTAGGCAAACAATTAACCCTGGTCTGTGCTGGGAAATTTACAGTTTGCCATACGGACTGTTTCACTAGCGGAAGTTGTTTTCCTCTCCCATTGTTTTATCTTGGTTTGAATGGGGATAGACAGTGGCAACATTATCAGAATCCTATCTACACTATAGTTCTTTATTACTGCTGGAGACACTTCAGGAGCCCAATCTTTCAAGTGCAGATACAGCCTTAACGGTTCATGTTCATTTGAGATAAATCTCAAAGGCCTTATCCCTCATGATACTGAGGCAGATTGACCTTTTTTCTGAGTATTGCTTCAACATAAAGTCATTTGGTTTCAAGTGGTAATTCTAAGGGAAAGTGGTTTGGATTAAGAAGAGAAGAATATTCTTAATTTTACCTGTGTCCTTGGGTATTCAGGGCTTAAAAAACTGGAGCCAGCCAGAGTAGTTTCTGTATAGAGAATGCAGAAAAGAAGAATTCCCAGCAGAGCACTTCTGAGAAACATGATCGCCTTGGGCATGCGCTGAACCAAACCTGGGAACTTAACAAAGAGGAGAAGTTAAAAACTTTGCAGTGTCACTTGATTGCAGAATCTGGATACAGCTCCTCCAGTTTCCCCTGATTTGAATTAGGCTTTGTACTGCCTGGAAAACGTAAGAGTTTGGTATTAAAGATATGAATAGAGAGAATCCCCCTTAAAAGTGAGGTTATTATTTTTTACTTAGAATGTTTTTTCTTACCTTTTTCACTTACCTTTCTTCCACAAGTGGAAAAATGACAGAACTGAAGATGGGACAGGAGAGAGGAAGTATACAAGAGAGAAGGTGGTGAGGGTGGAACCAGCTTGAAAGGTTGCTTGCCTAGATTTGGTTCACCAAATGGCTGTGTGGGGAGTTTTTCTATCACTGGAATATTTATTTTGTTTTAAAGTGCCCCTTGAAATACAACCTAATACGTATTTGGAATTCCTTGGAAACTTGCTCTGCTTAGGTCATAACCAAATCAACAAAAAGTGGAATACAATGCATAGATCTGTCGCTGGATTAGCTTTCCCGGGGGATTAGATAGCAGCTCTCTGAAAAAAGATCCAGACGTTGAGAATGTTCCATTTGTTAATGCAGGTGAAATGCTTATCTTGCTGGGATCCTATGATCCTTGCTGACTTCCTGCCCCTGGGGCAGGGGGCTGGACTCGATCCTCCGGGGTCCCTTCCAGCCCAAATGTCTATGAAATCTATGACTGTGGCTTGAATTCTCCGAAGAATACTTTTCAATCGGTACCTGAACTGGCGTAGCACAGTAACGAAATAGAGAAGTTAAGTTTATATGTGACCTATTGTAGAAAATGTTTTTCTGTTCTTTTACTAAGTGGGTTATTCCATCTTCTTTAAATTTCCCTTGTTAAAGACCTCAGGCTATAGTGGGGATTTTCAGCCATGACGTATGGGGGTGGGAGTTTGTTTAGTCTTCCATGTTTGCCAAATTGGACATTGGTTCAGGGAAGAACAGAGAAGGGGTGAAAGCCTGGGACAGTTCTCCTGTGGACTCCCAGCTCAGCCAGAAAGGGGATTAGGAACCATGGTGGAGGTAGCATGCGCGGAGAAGAGTGCTGATGATACAGCTACAGCCAACTGAGCAGAGTCAGAATTTGGGCAAGCGAACAAAGAACGAAATGCCTCTGGGAAGCCAGGACTTCAAATCTAATCTGAAACAGAAACCAGCACTTCACAGCCTTGTGGCAAAAAAAGCTTCATGATCTCTTCCTGAACAGTTCTCCTATGGACTATAGAAAGACCAGGGTGTTTAAGAGAAGAGATGAATAAGGAGGGACATAAGCATATGATCTGAGGAAGGTAGATTGGGAACTTCTGCTCTCCCAGGCTTGCAAGGCACGAAAAAGTGGAAATTCACTGTTGTTGAAAAGTGAAAAAGACAAAACCCTTCAATAAAAGAAATATTTCGTTTTCACACAAGATGCAGTTAAGCTGTGGAACTCACTGGTATAGGAAACCATTGATCACAGGAATAGAGGGGCATAAAACTGGAAGTGACTACCTGGGTCACTACCCAGTGTCCAAGAATTCAACCAGATTTAGCATGGTCTATTTCTAGGATTACAGATTCTGACACAGACTCTTTGAATCTGGTGGGAAACTGGGGGCAGGAGAAGCATCCTCTTTTAACAGGTGGGGCCAGCCATAGTCATACAAGCTTACCTGGAGCAGGGTGGGTAGGTCAGCTAATCAGAGAACAGCCCCTGAGCTATGGAAGAGGCATAGGCACCAGACTGAACTCTGACTGAAGACAGGTACCAAAGCAGTGAAGAAAACAAAGGAGGAAAATGGAAAAAAAAATTATTTTTGCCTATAATAAAAGTATTCCATTGTATTAAAGTAAGAAATAACTTGTTCTGAAACGCTGGGCAAAGTCCTTGTTATGTTCCTACAGCCATTATGTTCCTTTGGGCTAAGTACAGATAGTCAAAAAACTCAAGGCTGAATTGATTCAGTCTTTGTAGGTTAGTCTAAGCTGCAAAGATTGAACCAATAAGCGAATGAACAGACATTCACTTTTCATTTGGGAAATGCAGCCCACATGCCTGCAGTAGCTCAAGCCAGGAGCTTGGGGAGTGCTAGAGCATGGCTCTCTGGCACACAGGCCAGCATGGGTTGTGTGTTCACTTCTTCTTCGTGCGCCCCCAAGATCTCTGGGATTTGCAGTCCAGAATCACAACAAGACTCTGCACAGTTGCTCATCAGTCCCTCTTCCTGCTTCCAGCTGCCTCTGGGATTTGGGCTAAAAGCTGTCATTTGGCAAAGTACAGCTGCGGAGAAATTTCAAAGCTAGAAAATATTTAGTATTACAGTATTTGTTTAAACAAATGGATTCAAATGTCCCTCTACTTCTTCACCTTTTGTTTCAGTGGAACAAAGGAGGGGAGATTAAACACAATGCAAAAAAACCCCACTCTCCTCTTTTACTTCATCTTGGAAGAAAGTTTGGAAACATCTAGGGAATGGAAAAGCTGGGGGAATCCCACTGCTTCAATTTTTACATATGTAAATATGAAAAAAATGAAGTGTTAACTGCTTGACACAATGATACAGGTCTTCCTTCCTTGGCAAACTTTTTCCTAGTTAACAATACCAACTTAATTTTCCCCATAGCTCTGGTGTTTCTCTGCATCAGAAATGAAGTTCTGTCATCCAGGTTTGTACTGGTGAATTAGGGTGACTGACACATGATCTTAAGACATAAGACATTGAAATAGGAAGGGGGTTTTAAATCAGGCTGTTTGGATGCTTTGGATTGTGTACTCGGAGTGGGGGGGAACCTGTATCATTGTGTCAAGCACTTAACACTTCAGTGTTTTTCATACTTACACATGGAAAAAATGAAGCAGTGGGATTCCCCTTAATTTTCCATTCCCTAGATGTTTCCAAACTTTCTTTCAAGAGGAAGTAAAAAGAGGAGAGTGTTGGGTTGTTTTGTTTTGCACTGTGTTTTATCTCCCCTCCTTTTTTTCCACTGGCACAAAAAGTGAAGAAATAGAGGAAAATCTGAATCCATTTGTTTAAATAAATACTGCCATGCCAAACATTTTCTAGCTTTGAAATTTCCCTGTAGCTCTACTTTGCTAAATTACAGCTTTTAGTTCAGTGTTGACCATCTCCATCTGAAACCACTGAAGAGGAATTTGTAAATGTGAGGTGATAAGCTGTAAATGTAAGGCCCAGTCATATGCTGAACTTCAAGCACAATTGTAAGCTTGGTTAGCTGTAAAGCTTTGACTTGTGAAGAGGGGGAGAGGAGCAATCCCTGATCTATAGAACGGTATAGGATGATCTGGAGCCCGGTCCCCTGAGAAGGTACCTCACCTTGTAGCTCCTAAAAAGGTTAGGTTAATTAGGACAGTTGTTTTCACTTGCACGCTTGGGGCTGGAGTTGTTCTGCTGCTGTAGTGGACCCCAGACTGTTGGATGTTCTGGTTGTAGAGACCTTGTCTACTCTGTTTTGGATGACCAGAACTGTTAAATCATTGCATGGCACCTATGGGACAAATAAGAGTTCACAGCTCCGATGCTGACAGGCTGCTGTTAATAGTATGTTTTCACTTTCAATTTGGGATGGGGCTGAAGAACTATCAGAGTTTTGAAGGGGGGAGTTTGAAATGCTCTTGCACGTGGTGGCCTGGATGACTTCAGAGAGGTGCCTTGCAGACCTATTCTCCTGGTGAGCTGAGCCTGGTGGCAGGCACTGGAATGCTGTTAGGTGGGGAATGACAGGGTTCATGTCCCAAATTAGCCAGTTTTTGAACCAAGCACTTACTCCATCTGTACACCTGAGGAGCGAGGCAGGGATACGCTGAGTGCCTGTGGTTTGAAAAGAACCAGTTCACATTCAAACAAAGGTATTTTGAAAGGTGTGCAAAGATGCATATCATTTGAGTAAAGATCAGCCTCAGCTCAAGAATGGGAATGCTCTTTCAAAAAAAGGAATTATTTGCAATGTCACAGGAAATGTTGTTGATCTTAGATAACTTTGTTCCTTTTTGTACAAACGTATTCTGTTGCCACACAGGTAAGGAATGGGACATATCTGTGGGGCATGAATAAGTATAACATCCATTTGCAGCATCTCTGAGCAACCAGGGAAGGATTAACAAAAGTCTGGTCTTTTTTTTTCTTTTACCTCAATATTGAAGAAATGTAAAGAAATCACGAGAACTGGACTCAGCGGCCTTTTTGCTGTACATTTTGCCAGATGCTTGGGCTGTATTTACTGTATTTTAGTCCGGGCATAGTACATTATGGTTAGGGCAAACACCAAGCACTTACCAGCAACCTCTAGTCCTCAAGCTGATCCTCAGAAGACCTTAATTCATATTCAAGTGAAGAATATAAAATGATATTCTGATGAGACAACCCAAATTGAAACTTGCATTAGATGAAATTTATCAAGTTTTGTTCCTCTCTCCAAGGGCCCTGCCACATGTTCAAATTAAAGCTGACTAGAAACCAGCTATAAAGTTGTCACCCATTTTCAAGCACTAACTCTGTAGCAGGCTGGCTCTTTTTATGGCTGGGTGACCATTTTATGGCAGGAGGATCATTACTTTGCACCATGGTTGGTCTACATTTATTGTGCAAAGACTCACCCATGGCAGGTCCTTAGCTAGCAACTGAAGCCAGTACAGCACATGGTATTGATTATGTCAAGAGTAAGGTTCATTATCACGTCACTGTTAAAAGCAATTACGTCAAACACCCTTTAGTGCACCAACCCCTCCCGTCCGGAGCAGCGAGGGGTGCAGAAGAGGAACACCGCACCCAGCGGGCTCCATGCAGCACTACCCAGACCATGCCACTAGGGGGCTTCAGGTACTGGCAGCAGTACTGGCGGAATGGCTTCCACCACCCTCTGCGCCTGCGCATAAATGGCCGACGGTGCTTGAAGGCCAGATCCTGGCAGCTCGGTATAACTTACCTGATGATATTGTAGCGGGGGAAAAAACCCACGCGTGGCCATGGCTGACATCACCACTGCAGCAAACCGCCTCGAAGCTGCGCGTAGCTCCCCTGTTGCCTGGCGGCCGCGCGGCTACCCACCCCACCCCACCCCACCTCCGCTGAGTGCGTCCCGCGGCTGCACTGACCTGCCAGGACCCGCGGCAGTGTTCCCATCACCCCCCGCGGGCCGCCCCCTCCCTCTCTCCGCGCTGCCTGCCGCGGTGGCCGCAGCGCTCCCGCCGGTGAGTACGATCCGCCGCCATCCTGCGCCGGGGCCGCCCGCAGCCCGCTGCCGCCGCCTCCCCCGCGCTGCGGGCGGCACCCCCCGCTGCCGCCGCCCCGTATTGCCGCAGCGGAGCCACGAGCTGGGCCTCTCTGCTGCCCTGCAGCGCATGCGCCCTGGTGCTAAGTGGGTGCTGCGGGACACAGGCCCTCCAGAGCCCCGGTCTTTAGCACTGTTAGTACGGGCTCTTTGGTGTCCCCCTTAGCACTAGGGCTGCGACTGCGGGGGGGGGCGGGGGGGCTGCGGGACACGGGGCCCTGCAGAGGCTGGGCTAGGGCAGAGATTGGGGGTGCGGGCGGGGAAGTCTCTGCCCTTGCCTCACCCTTTTGGCCACCCCGCAGACACCATGCCTGCCCTCCGGCCGCTGGTGAAGCCCAAGATCGTCAAGAAGAGAACCAAGAAGTTCATTCGCCACCAGTCCGACCGCTATGTCAAGATCAAGGTAGGCCTGTCTCTCCCGAGAGCTTGCGCAGGGAGCTGTTTGATGCAGAGTTAAAGCCCAGAAAACACCATATGTGAAGGGGCGATTAAGACTCGCACGGTGGGAGGGGGGGGCTTGGCTCTGCAAAGAGCGATGTGCAGTTAAGCCCAGGCTGTTACGTTGGGCATGCTGTTGGGTCAAAACATTGTTCTCGCATCGTTCACAGCGCAACTGGCGTAAGCCGAGGGGTATCGACAACAGAGTCCGCAGGAGATTCAAGGGCCAGATCTTGATGCCCAACATTGGTTACGGTAGCAATAAGAAGACAAAGCACATGCTGCCCACTGGGTTCAGGAAGTTCCTGGTCCACAACGTCAAGGAGCTCGAAGTGCTTATGATGAGTAACAAGTAAGTGAAGACAAGCTTTCAGCCCTGTTAAGAGGGGTGGGTGGGTAGCTGCCTGCCTAGATGCGCCAGTGCTGTTTGGTCAGTGGCAGCGGTCAGACCAGGAGGTTGGGGCCAGAGGTAAGTTGCTAATGGGGGGGGGTGGAATACAGTGAAATGACCAAAATCTAGCAGCAGTTGAGCAAATGCTGAAGGGAGGGAGCTGCTCCCCTGGCTTTTACACAAGTTGGGCCCTGCTCTTACCTCCCTGTGCTGCACTTGACTCGGGGAAGTAACCTGCCATTATACAGTGTTTGGAGCCTACCCAGGAGTGACAGCCCCGAGGCACTAGCGTGCTATAAATACTGGGAATTTCAGCAGCAAGGCCCCTAGAGACAAGTATACTTGTCCAAGTATGCTCGACCTCCTTGCCCCCTTAGCGCTTACCCTGGAGCAGAAAGTGGGAGACAGGCCTCGAAGGGTGCCAAACCATGGTCCCTAATGCCTCTGCCTGCTCCTCAGCAGTCTGTCAGATCCCTGCTGCTATCGTATCCATTCCAAGCTACTCTCCAGCCACAACTGAAGTGTGGCTTCTGCCAACTTACGCCCATGGTTCTTGGAAGCAGGCAAAATAATGACCAGAGAAGCCTTTAGTGTTAGTGTAGAAAAACGGTGGCTAGTTGAGGGGGATGAGGAGGTCTTTGCTGGAATGACTTTGACAGATTGGGGCCTGAAAGCTGCAGAACTTGGTTGGATCACCCTGACTTGCTTCCTGTTGAGCTGTCTTAAGTACATTAAATAGTTCTAGTCAGCATGCATGGTCCTCTTCAGGAAAAAATAGAGATTGTATTTAAAGAGCTCTGTTTTTCATCAGGTTTTGAAGATGGGTATTAATGGAGTAATTCACGATGGTGGAGTGTTGGGTAACATCTGGATTCAGTGTCTGATTTTTACAATGGGCTGAATTTCACTTCAGTCTTGCCTACAAACTGTGCTTTGAGAGAGAATAGTGCTAGAGATCAATTCTAATGTGGTCACCTTGACTGCCTAGTCCTAGTGAGAAGCTAAAAAACAGTAACTATAAAGTTTCCTTTTAGAAGCATGCTTTTTCTTTAATTAAAAATGCAAAAGCGGTAGAGGCACTAATATACGCAAACTATTTCTAATAGATTTTACAAGTCTCATAGAACTTGTTAAACAATAACTTCTTAACCTCCTAAATGGATCAGATAATTCCAGCAATACAGGACATGGTTTTTATCCACGCTTCTGCATATACCGCTATAGTGAAAGTGAGCAGAAAACAAACTTGCTGAACTGGAACTGTCCAGGGGAGGACAGACTCCTCTGCTTAAGTCACCACTGATGTAAATGGATACAACTCAGCAGTCTGTACTAGAGTTGTGCTTGCTTAGCCCAGCACTAGCCTGTCTTGGTGGCTGTCCTGGGGGAAAATGTGCAGAAATGGGATCAGGAAACGGTATGCAGTTGGAATTTGAAGGAGACAACTATGGATAATAGGCACAGAGGCGTGGTGGTGGTATTCGGGGAGAAGGCTGTCATGAGCTATTCCATGACTTTTAATTCTTCTGCTATAAGGATTAATGCTGCCTGGCATTAATCTCATCTGTGTAGATGAGAAAATGACATGAGGGCTGTTCAGACTTTAGAATGCTTTTTAAAATATGACATTCAAATCTAAACTGGTGCTAGCAGTAATATTTTTTTTTTTTTCAACTAATGCCTTTAAAATCTAAGTTTTAATTAATGTTTCTTGTCCAGCTCCCTTTGTTATAAGAGAAATTCTGTGGTGGACATGTCCTAGTAGCACTATTAAACTCAGACATGCAGTTGTGCATGGCTGATAAAGGCAGCTAGTCAATCACATATTGAGATCAGCATCGCATAACACTGCGTATTGAATGTACAGTTCTTGAAACAAAATATTTTTGCAAAACCCAGACCCTGTTATTAGAATTTACTTTGAAACTTTGTTCTCTTCCCATGCAGAGCTTATGTGCTCAGTTCACCTTCTGTATTTGCCTTTTTAAAGTACAGGTATGCTGTGTGTAGTTTACACCAGCATTTCTCAACCTGTGGGTCATGACCAAAAAGTGGGTTGCAAGAAGATTTCGGAGAGTTGCAGCTGCAGGTTGAGAAATGCTGATCCTGGGAAAGTGCTGAAACTGTGGCAGGGAGAAGGGTGCGTGAGAGAGAGGAGGCCAGGCTGGGTGTTTGCAGTGGCAGGGTGGCAGAATAGGCTGTGACCAGGCTGGCTGGCATGGCATGTTGTGGTAGTCCCAGCCTAGGGCAGGGGCTGCCACAGGCCTCCCCTCCAGCTAACTCCATTGCTGCCTGCATGAGCTGGAGCCCCTGCAGCCACTGTACTCTGGCTTGAATGGGACTGGGGCAGCTGGGGGCTCCCCTAGCAGGGCTACAGCTTGGGAGTGAGGGGTACCAGCAGGGCTGGAGGCAGGGGAGCAGAGGGTGGTGGCTTGGGTGTGAGGAGCACCAGCGGGGCCAGGGATGGCCACGAACCTTTGCAAATAGGTCCCAGTAGGAAAAAGGTTGAGAACCACTAGTTTGCACTATATAAATAGTGGCTGTTGCTAGCTACAGGTAACAAGAATTTTCTTAAGGCTTGAATTGGCTTTGCTGTCTGCTATTAAGATATTGTGTATTGATAGGCATTTGTAATGCTAGATTAACCTTTGTTATTGTGCAGGTCGTACTGTGCAGAGATTGCTCATAACGTTTCCTCTAAGAACCGCAAGGTAATTGTGGAGAGAGCAGCACAGCTTGCAATCAAGATCACCAATCCAAATGCCAGACTGCGCAGTGAGGAAAATGAATAAGCTGGCTCCTCTGTTAATGCAGATGTATTAATAAAATGTAAAAAAAAAAACCCAACCAAGTGTGGTGTGGGGTGGTTGAATGTCTCTATACTACTCGAACTAGAATGTTGAGACTCCTTTCCATAAGGTCCTGAAAAATGAGACTGAGGTAGACAATCGCTTATAGTCTTTGCTACACAAGGTCATACTAGACTGCAGGGGAGGGGAAGGTACTCCCCTCCCCCTTTGTGATCCTTTGTTTTGAAGCTGAGCAGGTCTTAACTGCACTGAAAAAATAGGCTTGTAAATACACCTTCTTTGAACCAGCTAGTCCGTTGTTATGGAGGTGGCTGACTGCTGTAGTACTACCTAGTGCTTGCTAAGGCTAACGCATGCAGTGGTGGTAATGCCACTTCCTCTTGCAAAGCATGCTACATGGAATTAAGCTTTCTAAGCTTAAATTCAACTTAAGATATGCCCCTACCACTTCTACCCCCACTCCCCCCGCCCAGTAGAGGGAACCTGACATAAAACTCCAGTGTTTCTCCGCAGCAGCAAAAGGTTATCTGTATAGAATTCAGGAGCACACTGCAAAAAAATAAGTACTATACCACCAGACCACATATTGCATGTGCTGCTTTCAGTCCTTCTACATGCAGAGGAAGTCTAGCTTGTTTTGTATTACATTCTTGGAGGGTTTTCTGAAGTGGTTTTTCCCCCCCCCCCAATATTTGAAGGGGAGATGGGGGGGAAAGGATTTTAGGATCAATATGCAATCCAGAAGTAATAAGTAATGGTGGTTATTTTACCCCTACATAAATTCAGTAGCAGACAGGTAACAGCTTCATTATATCTCTTTATTTTCTTTGGATGCCACTCATACAGCATGGAAATTCTCACACTCCGCACTATAAATAGACCAGTTCAAATGTTTCACACCAACCACTCTTGTCAAAAACAAGGAGAAAAACCCTGAACTGAAAGCTTATTACAAATCCATGGCTACAAGAGGTATGTCGTGGTGGCTTCATTCTGTAGTTTACTATTACTCTATCCATCGCTTACTGTTAAAGAACTTTCCCTGCATCCATCACTTCCTAGGGCGGGGTAGGATTTGAGCAAAACCATTAAAATAACGTCAAGTGATGTGCAAAGGTTCTAGTCTTCTGAAAAGTACTTACATTCCGGCAAGTTCTCATTTAGTGGCCCAATACAAAATATCTAGCAAAAATAGGAGAGTACTGAATGCAGGTGTCTGACAGCAACATGCTGTATTTTACTTCTAAGATGACAAATTTGGAATACATCAGTGCTTTGGTATCCAATGGTCACCCAGAAGAACACTGCTGGCAATTTAAA
>NW_005842097.1:740579-745131 GCF_000455745.1 Alligator sinensis | reverse complement strand
GAAAGAGGCTGTTGCACATACAGATTAAGGTAAAGAAGACTCTGGAAGGTTAAAATGTAATTGGCAGGTGACATTCCATTTTGGAAGACAGTTGATTTCAGAGACACTTTGTGCAGCCAAACTCCTTGACAGTGAAATCAAGGGGGAAAAGCCTTGTTATCCACCTGCCTCCACAAAAGTAACTAAGGATCAGTTCTCTTGCTTTATGCATTGACCTACAGGGAAAGTCAAGAAATTGTAAGTAATAAATAGCAAGTGCAGCTTATAGCAGATAATTCATTTAGGATGAAGACTCTTCAGACCTAACAATTTTGAAACCAGGAGACAGTGAAATTTAATTGGTGGCCAGTTCTGTCACACGACTAAGATGCTTAGCCACTGTTCTCTAGTGAAAAGATACAGAAATTCCTTCTGTTGACAGGGCAATTGGGGTGCAAAGTGCATGTGCAATGGTAAAAGTGAGAACTAAGTCACCTTGAAGCTTTTTCCCCCCTCATGCTACTATTTCAAACAAGGCGCTGTGGTGGGGAATCATTCTGGGAGGAGGGTTCCATTTTGCAGCACCGTACTAAAACAAATTTAAAATGGTCTCGTTCCTCCCATCTAACAACTTGCTGAAGAATTTAATGCACTGTATTTTTCACTCCCTCCTATCAAGGGCTTTTTACCTTAGCCACATCTGCAAGATTAGAATTCAGCAAGAGGGAGCAGACGCCTGCATTTGGGCAGCTGGAACTACATAGCCAATTTCTGTTTGGTTTATATGGCTCCTGCAGTTGAGCCCAGCTCCAAGACATTTTTTCTTAGCCTGCCTACAAGAAATCCATTTCAGCAACGCATTATGGGGGCAGGAGGGTGATGGGGGCGGGGAGAGGGAAAGACGGGGCAAACTTTAACTCATCTCCATGGATTCTGTGGTGGACAATGAAGCAGAATCCTTCTGAATACTCTCGAAGAGTGAAGCCATTTCAGGATTGGCTCTGATTTGGGAAGAAAATTCAGCCATCACTGGACTTTTCTCCACTTCGGGGATGGTTAGCAAAGCAGCAACTGCTCTCATTGCTGAACGTTTCAGCTCATCCTGCTTTTCAAACTCCTGTTTCACAGAACCAGCTTTTACCTGAAAGTCCAAAACAGCAACAACTTTAATGGGGGGACCTAGAAAAGGAAGCACATGCATGCTGGAAATATGAGTGGTGGGCATTGAGAGCTGTGGGGGACAGGAGTTTTCTAACAAGAGAGGAAGTGGGCAAGAGGGCTTTTCAAAAGTTGGCGGCATAGACTCATCCAGCCAGAGATCAGCATGAGGCCAACATCAAGCATTTAAAATAAACCCAACATCTTATACCAGTGACAAATATGGTATCTAGAAGCTTATCTGAAATGCTTAGGAACAAGCTGGAGAGAGAGAGTGTGTGTGCGCGCGCACGCGCGCTCACAAAGGGCGATTATCTCCCTTGATATAGTTCAGCAAAAACTCCATTAAAGCATGACAGAAATGCACATCACAACGTATGATGAACGTATCTGAAACCTAAAATGATTTAGCCTGGCTACATACACAACATGCCCCACCAAATTAATAACCAAAGTCAAGTCTTATTGATAGCTATGCTGAGTATGTGTCTTCATGAATTCAATTCTAATCCCTTCATCTGAGATGAAGCTAGACTTAATTTTATGCTAACAGCTGGGGTTGCTTGTTCCTGGCTCGCTTTAAAATGCCTCATCACTATAAAAATCTACAGTAGTGCCTGATATCATGCACTGGAAAAACCAGTTTGGTTACCTGTGGAAAGCTTGTATAGGAGTAGGAAGGATAAGCTGCATCCTGCTGTTCCATGCACACTAGCAAAACTTCATTCCGATTATAGAATATTGATTACAGGTCGCAACATGGCAAACGGGGAAGTGCCCAACACAGACAGTTGTCAGTGCTGAGAATTAGAAAGCCTATCCTTTCCACTTGGTAACTGAGCAAGTTTGATGTAGAAATCACTGAAAGTCCATAAACATGCCCCCTTCACCTCCCCACTACATTTTACAATCATTTTCTCCAGACCAGACTCGCAATGGAAGTCCCAAAACTAAAACAGCCCTGAAACCTTTCAAACTTCAACGCTGAAAGCCAGCAGGCTGTTACACTAAAGAAGGTTCAGAATTTTAACTTCAAGACCCCTGGAGATGCATGGAGGGCACATTTACACATGCATTAATGCACTTTAGTTAATTTACATTAAATCTAGTACTGCATTTTCTTAGTGTGGAGTACTAAGAAAATGTGCATTAGCTTGTCTTAATGTACATTAACTAAAGACATATGAAAAACTAGAACTCTTGGTTCCAAAATGATGCCTTTTATTAAACCAACTGGAAAATGGCAAGAAAATGGATCCCTTTGAAACTTTGATCCCGAAAGCTTGCAGAAAAGGACAATTTTCTTGCCATTTTCCAGTTGGTCTAATAAAAGGTATCATTTTGGAACCAAGAGTTCTAGTTTTTTGTGTGTCTTTTTGTCTCAGACCAACACAGCTACCAAGTACACCCATTAACTAAAGAGCACTCTTTAGCTGCCTTAATGTTCATTAAAATAGGCTAATGCATATTAAAGTGCACATGCAGACACACCCACATGAGATGCATAATTTGTTTTTTCAACACTCCTTGCTATGACAAAAGCCCATTCCAGAATACATATTTTAAATAATGTATGCAACCAAAACAGCCCATTGTTAGTATGATCTGACCAGGGTGAGGCACTATACATTTCAGAAAGCTGCTATGTTCTTGTTGTTACAGAAAACATAAAATTATTGCAGGTATTAAGACCTGATTATCATAACAAGGGCAGTGGGGCTTGCTAAACTCCCCAGCTCCTGGAAAACACCAGCTGCACACAAAAGCACTGCACTAGCTCTCCCTCCTCCACTAACTGTGGGCCAGCAATCTCATAGTCTTACCTTAGTAGAGCAGGTTGCTCGCAGTGGCTCAATCAGCCGCTCCAGCCTTTGCAGAACTGCGTTGGGACAAAGGGTGGAGAGTCGAGCCAGCATAATGAAAGTCAGCATCTGGAGGAAGAGGTTGGGAGAAAAAAAAAAAAAAAAAAAAAGGATTTCTCAGGTCCTGCTTTCCCAAGCTTAACACACAGAACCCTCCCTGCTGCACACATCCTGCAGCTACATACTGTTTGTGGACTTGGTCAGAAGTTACGGCTCCACCTCCTGCTGTTCTTACATGGACGGGTTGCTTTGTGCTTATAAAACACAGCTAAAAGGAAAAGCTAAGGTTCTAGAAGACAAATTACGTGATGAATTGCATTGTGTCAATGAATGCACAATGCAGATCTAGAAAACAGAATCCTGCCAGGCCTAAGGACCCTCCTGCAAACCTTTTATAAACATTTGACAGGAGTTGTTCGACTAAAGGCACGGGCATGCAAGCAAGTTACTATGAGGCGAAGGAGTGCGTAGCTTTGCCCTGAATCAGTTGCTGTTACCATAAAAGTCAGACCCCCTGCACAAGTTAATTCTGAGTGTGTGTGTGTGTACACGTATATGTGCGTGCACATATGTATATGGGCACAAGTGCATGTGCACCTAAGGTAGTGATACAGGGAAACCACAAACATGAGATGCCATTTATAGGAGATGACGTATCTTCAGGATTCTTCCTTCTTAGAGCTGCTCTGTACAGAGCTTCTGTATTACAAAAACATCTGTTTAGAAGCCAGCATATTTCTATTGCCTTAGAAGCCATAACGAGCAGCAAAATCATGTACAATATTGATAGTTCAAACACCATCACTGGGCACCTCAGTTAGCACCTACCAAAATGAACAAAGGAGCCCACTCCTTCTAGCATTATTGTTTTGGGTTTTTGCAAGCCTCTGCACACACCACTGAATCAATTAGCCTAAGGTCACGTTTTCAAGGCCACATCAGCAACAAACTAGAAAGTTTAATCTATTGAATTAAAAAAAAAAAAAAGCCAAGACCCCCCCCAAAGAACAAAAAGGCAGCACAAAAAGAGAAGCCACATGCCTTGCCCAACCTATTTGCCTAAATCCTACGAAGTGCAGTAAATAACATCAAAACTTTTTATTTCCAATACACTTGATCAGCTACCCTAATGTCATAGTGATCCTTCAGTCCATCCTCCACGTGGTTTAAGTACTCATAGATATCCAGTCGGTCAAGGCAGCTTTCCAATAGTGTGTACATACATTCAAAAGCAGCTTTCCTAACATCCAGGCCGTCATCCACAGTGTGTTTGAATGGCCCCATTTCTACCTTAAGAGAAAAAAAAAAATTACTGATGATTAGGCCAGTAATGAAAGTCTCACTTCAGGAGCACTAGCCTACAAATTTAATGCCTTAAAGATAGTTCTCTCTCCATCCAACCCTGAGAATTCCACCCAACTCTTTACTCATAAGAGCATCACAGCACATTCATCTCCAGGATGACTGGGACCTTGACATACAGAACTCAAAAGACAGCAGAGTTAGTAACATACCTCCCGTATAAGTTCCCTTCTGATTTTAGTTTCATTGTA
>NW_005842097.1:719809-740548 GCF_000455745.1 Alligator sinensis | reverse complement strand
GCAGGTCTCTGATTAACGAAGGCTTGTTGTGAGCAGCAGAATTAAACATGGCTAAAGCAACACGACGGACATTCAAGTCAGAATCCTGAAGTGTCTTTAAGAAGTCTCCTGCAGGATAAAGGCACATAGTCAGATAGATGGCACCAAAGGCAGTGTTATAGCCGTTTTCCAAGATCTACTGACTTCTGGTCTTGAAAGCAACATCATGTATTTCAAGAAGTATGGATGTGAAAAATATTTTGTATATAATAATTTTAAAACAACTAAGTCAAAACCTGTGTATAGTGATGCATTTAGGTGATTTGCAGTGTACTATTTAAACAATCTGAAACAGGCTGTATCTGGGTATAGAAATACCAATGTGATGCTAGCCACCAGTGACTTCTCATTTTGACTTAAAGTCAAAATTAGGTAAAGGAAATATTTTCTTGCTGCTCATCTGTCTGATTCTCTGGAACAGAAGGGCATACTCCATCAGGCATATGGGTGTTTGAACTGAAAACATATTTTACAAGGTGTGCATCTGTGAAGCCCAGGTCCTAGAAGAGCTCCAAACAGAAGAGCAGAAGAGTTCATTCTTCTCTGAATGTAACGTTTCTATTGCGTGAAAGAGGAAGTCAAAAACATTTCACATGGGGCTTGCATTGTAATGCCAGTGCAGAATTCTTGCTACAAAGAAACACAGATGAACAACCCTATTTCGGATCAAACAGATACAAAAATCTTACTTATGAAACAAACGACATCAGCTACAGAGTCGCTGACAACATGCCAACATTCACAGCTAACCAGGATTTCTATTGGAACCAAAGCTCACCTATGCAACCTTTTAGAAGTCTGTCTATAGGCTGAGGCTGATCTGAAATTGTGAATTTGATTGCAGTTACGACAGTGCTTCGTGCATGCGGGGAACCTGCAGAGATGGAAAAGGGGTAAGAGACCAGACAGAAGTGTACACAGTACAGTGCAAGAACACATACAATATGCTCTTTACACATTTGTACTAGACAATGAACTATTCAGCAGAAACAGGAGAAAGATTCTCTTTGTATAAGAGATGAAGGAACAGAGGATTTCCATAATGGATCGGATCACATCACATGGCTGGATTCTGTCTCCAGTGTCTTCTCATGCAGTACTGTGTCCCTGCTAACATTCTCCTTAATACTATGCACCATGCAACTTCGTGCTCCTTTGCTCCCTCCACAGCATATACCTCTTTCAATTAACCTCCCAATACTGATCTTTCCACCCAGCCTGGCTTTGTTCCCTCAGAAACTGTAGTATACTGTAGCAAACTGTAGTATACGAAAACAGTGAAAGAAATTAATTCACTAGGTGATTAAGCAACAAACAGAGTATGCCCTGGCTTTTTACCATGCCAAGCCTTGACTTTTCCATTACCTGATGACAGCTGTTTTTTCAGCCTGGGCAGCAGCTGAGACGGATTCACCAAAGTCAATTTCCCCAAGCACTCCGAGACCACATTGCGTGTTCCTTCCTCCGCACACTCGCAGTGTTTGAAAAGCAGAGCCCAAATATCCTCCACATAAGGTTTGAGGCCATCCGCTGGGGAAGAACTGATGACTTCCTTCAGAGAATGCAGTAGCAAGTATTGTCTCCTGGGCTGGCTTCCAATCTCCTTCAACATGAAGGGAAGATATTCCTTAAGGTTTCCAACGCTGATGTTCCCAAGGGCATAAGAAGCTGCCGATTTCACCTCTTCGCTGGGAGAAGCAAAAGCTTCCAGAATGACCATTTTGAGCTCCTTCTGAGCACTGAGGTTCATGGTGCGCCCCATCTCTGCCAGGGACAGGAAGGCCAGCATTTTAACAGCTGAGCTGGACTTGGGATTCTTCACATCCTGAATAAACTGGTTCACTACCCCAGCCGCTTCTTTTGGGCAGGCTGTTGAAAGGGCAGCCACACACTTTGCTACAGAGTAATAAGCCTGTTTATGTAAAGTTACAGATGCCCCAGCAGAACTCAGTGAGTATATAGGACCAGTCAGCTGCTTCATCAATTCTGTATAGCCCATGTTGGCTGTCTTCGTTATAACCAGAGCTTGGAAGAAGTCTATTATGGCATTCAATGCACCACCTTGTAGCAAAGGGGAGTGGACGAGCTGGAAAATTTCAGAAAGAACCGAGCCACTTATCTTGGATAAGGATGATGGATAAACCTTAGCTAATGTGGTAAGAAACACAATAGCAACTTGGGAAACATGCATATCATTTTCATTAATTAAAGCAGGAAGCTCTGTGAGAACAGACTCTATCATGGCTGGCTTGAGGCTGTCACTGTAGTTCTTAATCAAGATGTCCAGAGCAGTCAGTGTACTCAGTTTCAAGGCACGTTGATTCTTTCGCAAGAAGGAAGCTAGAATGGGGAATCCTTCCCCTAAAATGGGTCTTAAGTCTATTTTAAGTGGAGAACTAGCAATTAAGGTTACCGCTTTGACTGTTGTCAGTCTGGTTATTTCATTTTTAAGCCTCTCTAGAAATATCTTCAAGGTTGACTGGAGATCACTACTGAGATGGTCACCAAGATTGCAAATAATCTGCCCCATGCAAGAAATAGCACGTTCTTTCACCTCTTGATCAATATCTGCAGCTTTCAGTCTCTTTAGAGTCCCAGAGAAAAGGTCTTTCACATATGGCTTAACATCAAATGCACCAGGCTTGTCCAAAGGCCGGATGACTTTCACAAGCTGCTGAGTAACCAACAAAGCTTCTGAAGTGATCTTATAAAAGGGGTCTCCAATACAAGTCACAACTGGAGGAACCAATGTCTTAATATGAAGATGAAATACTTCTGGCTGGTGGTTGCAAAGAAGAACGTGAAGGAAAGACAGTGTATCAATCCTCATGTTGGAGGAACTAGACTTATCAGCCAAAGAGAAGACAATACCTGTGCAGAGAAGAGACTGCATTTACCATTTTAGCAGTTCAAAACAGTTTTAGCAAAAGATAAAAAACAATTCTAACAATTTCATCAGGCACTGGTCAGACCGCAGTTGGAATACTGTGTCCAGTTTTGGGCGCCACACTTCAATAGGGATGTGGATAACCTGGAGAGGGTCCAGAGAAGGGCCACTCGTATGGTTAAGGACTTGCAGGCCAAGCCCTATGAGGGGAGACTAGGGCAGCTGGACCTCTTCAGCCTCCGCAAGAGAAGGCTGAGAAGCGACCTTGTGGCTACCTATAAATTCATCATGGGGGCGCAGAAGGGAACTGATGAGGCTCTACTCACCAAGACGCCCCTGGGGGTCACAAGAAATAATGGCCATAAGCTAGCAGACAGCAGATTTAGACTGGACATTAGGAAGAACTTCTTCAGTTAAAGTGGCCAAAATCCGGAATGTTGTTGGGGTCATCTGACCCCAGCACTCTTCCCTGCCTATGCAAGGGGTCAGACTCGATGATCTACTGAGGTCCCTTCTGACCCTAACATCTATGAATAACTGGATACAATCAAAGTAGTTTCCATAGTTCACCTCACTGATCACCAGAAGTTGTAATCTGGTTGCAAAGATGCCTGTTCAGGCCGCTCAGTTATCCAGCATCCTCCATTCCCTGTGGGTGCTGGATAACAAAGCTTTTACTGTACTTGAGAGTAAACATTCCCAGGCAGGCATCTGCACCTGCAGAGAAGTGGAGCCCCCTCCCCCACTCATGCTGACTAAGCAGGGGCTGGGAGATGAGGATCTCCCAGTCCCCACTCCCTGACTGCGGTCTCAGAACAGGGGGCTTGGAGCTCCCTGCTGCTGGGGCCGGGGGACATAGTTCCACTCAGGCTTTGCCAGTGGAGCCCACCCCGGCAGCAGGCAACTCCCAGGGGCAGAGAGCAATCTCCTGCCCCCTGGAGAGAGCAGGCCAGAAGCAGATTCTTTCCCCTGTCAGGCATTTACACAAGTACTACTGTGCAGTAAGTAATCACAAGTAAAATTTGCTACTTGCATTTGCAGGTAGCAAAATTTACTTGCTATTGGTGAAGTTTACTGCACACCACGTGCGTGTGTAGACTGTGCAGTAAAGTATCTTGTGTAGACGCACCCACCGACAGGGAAGTGGGCTGGAAAATATAAAGGGTCTTTGCCACCTCTGATTTGTATAATTTTTACGTTTTTCAAAAGAGGGTGCATCTGAAAGCTATTTGCAAGGATTCTACTTTCCATCCCAAAGCAATTAAAAATGGCTGCTGCTTTTGTATTTTCTCTGCAGCCTCTTGTAAACATATGGGAGTCAGCATCCCAGGATGATCAAAGCTATGGGGAATTGACAAGGGAGTTCCCCAAACATTTACAGTGAGATCAAGCCTGAGGGCAAGGCAGGAGCTTACAGCTGGGCATTTCAAACCTTACTTGGATGAGCACCTCCCACTGCTCTACAGCAGCGGTGTCACAGATACAGCCCAAAGAACCATAGGATCTGACCTGCAGTGCCACCTCTGGGCCTTGTGTGCCATAAGCAACAGGCGAGGCTGGTCCAGGGTGTGTGCTGCATATGGTGCCTGCAACAAACCAACCCTGTGCACAGGATCCAGCGCATGGGGCCAATCTGTGGGCCTGATCCCAGCTTACAGACCAGCCCCATGCCCCTCATCCAGCCCACTGGGCTGGGCAAGTTAAATACCTTTGATCTCCAGGGAGAGAAAGTCAAGTAAGGAAGTTACAGGTCTGCACGTAAAACCCTCTCCATTTAAAAAACAAAAACAACCCCCCCTAAACAAACAAAAAAACCACACACCAACATTTGGAAAAGGATTGAAAATGTTATATCACCGATCTCTATACTGACCCCAAATCACTAGCAAAACTCCAGCTGACTTCAACAGGAGCAAAAGTGGACCTTGTTTCTTTAGCGCACATAAATATTCAGAAATAAGTTTAAAAAAAAAAAGCATGTGATGCTTATACATCTCCTAGAAGTGATACAGAATGGGAACAGGGTCGTCCTTAACGTGAGATGTCCCCATGGCACCGCCCCAGCCCAGGAGCCAGCCTTACCAGGCACCAATGCAGGGATGTGATCCGCCAGGCAGCCGGGGAGAACATTGGCCAGTTCTGTCAGAAGGCTGAAGCACCCTTGCCTCGATTTAATGCTTTTCTCTTTGAGCTGCTTGTGCAAGGCCTTGATGATGTTAGGGACCTGCAGGGAGAGGAGGGAAGTCAGGAATTACATCCTCCTCAGTACAGAGCTCTGTAGCAAAGCACTTCGCTGCTTTCCACTGAAAGCACTGATTCAGTGAGAGAGCAGACGGATCCAACAGGAACAGGTCCAACTGTTTATGAGAGAGACACTAGAGAAGGGAACAGAGATACTATGAGGGGACTGGGACTGTACACTAGGCATTTAAAAAAAGGAATCAGTAGGACTAAAAACATTTTAAAAAAGCCTTCCTTTACAGTCCTACAACCCCTCTCTGTTTGAAAAGGGCGAGATGGTAAATTAGCATAAAATGATTTTCTAAAAAGTGGGAAGAAGTCAAACCAACTAGTCGAGCTCACCTGCTTGACAGTACAAGAATTAACAAAACAACTGACAATGAAAGTAGATGACAGGCTTAGAATTTCTTTCAGATTTCATATTGAAGGCCCTGATCTTGGAATCATATCTGAACAAGCAAACCTCTGTAAAGCTCCAAGAAAGCCTCACACACAGGAGATCCAGACACAGGACTGTTCTTTGTAAAGCTAATAACTGATGGAAGGGTTTTTTTTCTTAAATATTAAGTCTTATTTACGTATCAGTTAGCACTAGGCAGGAGAAAACTAAGATCTGGAAGGACTGCAAATCCTTCTGCTTCAGGGCATAAGACAACCACTAACCGAGTGGGACCGGGAAGGGGCTTTCATTAAACACATTTTCCCAGTGTATGCCATTACCTTATGAAGCAGGTGGTACTGGCTGCTATTGAAAATGGGTTGTTGGGCTAGATGGAGCCCTGGTCTGCTAATCCAAACAACAATATTCCTTTAACATATTTCAGAATTAAACAAGTAAAAAGTGAATGCTGCCTTGAATGTTTATTTTATGTGATTAGCAATGAAGTACATCCCCCCTGTAGCTGAAAGAAAAAAAAAAACAGGCCCAGAAAGTCTTTATATAAGCCATTAGTTATTCTTTCATGAGCACACTTGCATACACAGTGTTACTGTTCTAGTACACCTATACACTGACACTTCTCCAGCTTCTAACAGTTTAGATCCGATACAATTAAGCAGTAAACTATTCAACAAGTCCCAGAACAATAGATGTCTCCCTGAGGCAGCTGCAAGGCATCCCATGAACAACTGGTGCGGCACCATTTATAGGCAGCAGCAGGGACTGCCCACAGGTGGCGGTGGCAGAGGGAGGGGGATGGGGGTGGCAAGAGGGGCTACCTACATTCTGGTCAACTCAGGACCATTTTCTCACATTGACCCAGGTGCTAAAACAAAGGATAACGCATTGGGAAGAGCTGCCATGTGGATTAATGCACTTTAGGATAACCGCCCACAGAATAATCCGAGAGGTGGGAGGGCTGGCTAATCCCTTTTGTGCAGACAGTTATGCCTTCCCATCTACACAGCAGAAATACCAAATCAGAACCCAACATAGTCACAATACAAAAAGCCTTGACAGGGCAAGAAACCATGTTAACCTTTCTTTATGTAGACACAACTCATCTGTGGAGTGACAATTTTAGAATCTTCTGAACCTGGACTGGACACAAGCCCTAAAAACTACACATCTTCCAAAATGTTGCTGTAACCCCAAAGGTCAGCCAGAGATGAACACACAGTCCTGCAGTTAGCCATATCGTTCAGTTGAGTTACTGGACATTATGGAAGGTGCAATATCTGCTTCTCTTCACTATTCCATTTAATCCAACCTACCGCTTCCTCACTTACCTGGTTCTGAAGCATAGTGAGGGGTATATCTTCCTTGCCTGCCGAGTCGGATGCATGGAGCCAGCTCTGTATAGGAAGCGTTTGCTTTAGCAAGGAAATATAAGCACAGAAGATGTCGGCTTTGACATTCTCCTCTCGTTCCTTGAATCTGCCTATCAAAACTGGGGAGAGATTTTTATAGAAATCCTGAAGGAGATCGTGTCTGGTGCTGACAATGGCTTCTAGGCATTTTGCTGCAGACCTGCGGACTTTCCAGCTGATGTCGTCATCATCACTGTACTCATCATCGCTCTCTGGAAAGGATGAGGAGAGGAAACAAGTCACATCTTACAGGAAAAAACACAAGGGAATCAATACATCCTGATGTTTCCCATTCTCTTCTCTTAAGCATTAAAATAAAATACAAGATAAACAGATACCAATAACTAACAGGCATCAGGGAACAGTCGGATCCGAGTTATTCTGAACAATTTCCACCAACAATTATCAGCATTCAGTGAATTATGATGGCTGGTGCACATCCCTACTGCCCTGTCCTGAACAGTGTCAAGGCCTGGTGCCATGTACTGGTTGGAGCATGACCCTTAATATACCTACAGCTCAAGGCTGTAAGGGATTTGCACTTCGAAGGTAGAAATCAGTTCCCAAGTTGAGAGAGAGCAGGAGTAATAGGAAGCAGTACCCATAACTAAGTATCCTTGACTGCTAAAAATGTATCCAGGTCTGGTATGGGCAACTCATTTACCCTGAACACTCATTTCCTTCTAAACCCCATCCCATTCATTAAAAAAAAAAAAAAAAAAAAGAGGAGGGGAAAAAAATCTCTGATTCTTGTGATATCAAGATATATCTAGTGATAAACCCAGAGGGCCAATGGATATTTTTAAGGATGTCCCTTTCTTTGGATTTTTAGAAGTATGCTTAGTTCCACAAATTTACCCATGTCCATTTGATAATTCTTGTTATGAGCTCGTTTAAATCATGTCAAAATTGGTAGGTTTTAGCTTGATATACAATACCTGTAATAAGTAGACATCACCCACCCAAAAATAAAGGCATATCCAAGGATACTCAGCATCCTGCCTGGCTAGTTTGTCAGTTCTAACAAATTCCACCTTATCTATAACAAGCATAAAATCAGGAAAGATGCAGTAATGAACTCCAGGTGGGGTGGGGGGGGGGGGGGGGGGGATGTGTGTGCGTGTACGCACACACATGTGCAGGCACCTTGTTCTTCATCCTCCCCATTCCCAGTCTCCATCATTTCTTCTTCCTCCTCCTCTTCCTCATTATCATAGTTATAATTTGGGTCATAAGTGATATACTTCAGGCACAATCCCATCACGCTAGGAATGTGAGGACCCATTTCCTTTGGACACCTAGCAGAACAAACAAACAAGAAAAACCCTTAAAAACTGACAATTACTGCTTTATGTAAAACCAGCACCATCCATCTTGAAGTCCTTCCAGATTGCTGAAATAATTTATATAGAGTACAGCATTCCCCTTTGCCATGGAGCACAAAAGCAAGGTTACAATATAAGCAGAAAAGTAAGCTTCTAATTCCCATTCTCTACTACCTGAAATTTCTCCTGAAAAACAAATTCCCACCACGCACACACAAATAAGCCTCCTCTCCATAAGACCCTTTCCTTCAAGGTCAAATCACCTACGGAGAATTTCAGCATGTTAAGAATGGGCTGCCATGTCCCAGTCTTCAGAGTATTGTTTTCTCACATTCATTGCTCCCAGCATCAAAAGTCTGAGCTGGCTTCCTCTTGTTCAGCCCCCTCCAAAAACACTGCTTAAGCGAGATCCAGCTGGAATGAGTACTAAACTGCCATTTGTAATATGTTTTTGCACATTTCATCTTAGACTCCTTAGGTCAAGAACAATTTTCCTTTTACCTACTGGCTAAAAGAAATATTTAAGATTCTATATAAAAAGCCCAACTGCCTCTTAAGAAAGGATTCTGTTACTGGACCTCAAAAAATGGTCTAGACTGTTTTGGTTTTCCCTTAGGCCCCTTTGCACAGGAATTTCCAGGAGGGAGACAATGGAACGGAAATAAATTAAATATATTATATTCAAGGGCACTCACCTTCTTACAAAAGACTCAAAGGCCTGAAAGCAGTACTCCCTCAGTTCATCATCCTCCACATTACAATACTGAACAATCAACGGGATTATCTTCTCCAGATGTTCTCCTGAACAGGGCAGAGTAAAAAGCAACTTTGAGCTTGAATCACAACTTAATCATTAGCCACTCTGTTCCAGTATCTCTCACAACATTTTTAACCTGAATGTCACATGTAACGTCTTGTGAGCTGCTGTCCAAAGAATTAACAGAACTGACTCCTGCTTCCATACAAAACAGTTACAAAGAGAGAGGGGTCATCCAAGAAGCTGAAAAACTCCTACAATCTAATCCCAGCTCTGACAGCACCGCTGACCAGTTACTCAAATGCACATGGGATATGGAGAGAGAAAATAAAATAAGTCTGTTCATGATAACCTACTATCATGGATGCTGTGAGGATTAATCTTTAAGTGCAGCATTTTCCCATCCAATACCTTGAAATAAAAGGTGCTACAGAAGTATGGCTAGGGGTCCACTTCCCTTGCTAAGCCTGAGTGGCGATCAGAAACAGTATGCTGCATGGAGTTATGAAGTGCTAGCTACAAAAATACTTGAAATAATGTAAATAACCTTTGCTTCTATGATTTAACAGGAGCAGATTTAAAATGTGTGTGTACATGTCTGGATCTGTCATTCTAAGTGACTGGTCTTACCTATGCGGTGTCCAGCCTGCCTGCTGATTCCAGCAATACACTGGATGTATGTCCTTGTGGTAGAAGTAGACTCGTTCCTCTTCAGCTCAGCTAACAGGTGCTCCATGAGTTCTGAGAAGATGTTTCCATTGCAAGTCAAGACCAGGTGGCCCAAAGCAATGATAGCCCTTTTTCGCACAGCCAGCCTTGGGCTTGTGAGCTGAGGAAGGAGGCAGTTCAGGATGGAGGAATGAAAAGAGTAAAGGGTTGCCCCTAACCTGCAATCAGAGGCAAGATACAAATGAGAAATTAAATCCTCAGAACTGAGGCTCTCTTTGCTGGTAAGACTGAAGGGCAGAGTAAAATTAAGTGACAAGTACATCTCTAACAAAAAGATGGTGTTTTAAGTTTAAATCTCAGGTTGCTCCAAGTAGCTCATTTCCCTCTTCTGGGAATCAAAGAGTTTGATATTGATGATGTCCTTTTGAGTGGTCTAGGAGTTTTGGTACTGAAATCCTGAGGACAGTGGACAGGTTTACACAGAATGCTGACACTGAGTTATGTTAGTTATAGATCAGAGAAGCAGTCAATCTAGAAAAAAACCCCCTATGAAAGACCAAGTCAGACATGCTAAAAGTGATTTATTTTTGTCTTTCCATTCTCCACCCCTCCCAAACATTCCTGGCATTCAGTTCAACTCAAACTGATGTTCCTACATTGTTCCCAAGCACAGAAGGAACTATTTATGCAGCCTCTTACCTCTACTGGGCCATCTTATCCTCCCAGCTTCTTCCCAAATGGCAGCCACCCCAAACCCTTTATATTCTAGTCTTCAAAGCAGTACAAGAAAAACAAAAGCTGTAAGGAAACACCCTCCGTGCAGCCCCCTGCTGTACCCAGCCACTTGAAGGAAATCCTTTGGTACCTGCTCAACATATCTGACAGGATGTCAAGAGCCTCTAATTGAACAGATACATCCTCCTGCTTGCCAATGGCTCCAGTCAGCTGGGCTGTGATCTTTTTGCACACATTTGCCGTCATGGTGGAACCTAAGAACAGAGACAAGTGTTTCTTAGCTTTAACAACATCTACATCTGCCTTTCTTCCTATGTTCCAATGTCCAACTTAATGGCTGCTTAGAGCCAGCAGCTTAGTCGACAAGGGCCTAAGGAACCCTCCCATTCAGGAATCACCAGAGAGGAGTGAAGCTGTCACCTGATACTCACTGGGAGGGAAGGGGGGGGGGTGGGGAGTATGGGCATGAAGAGCTTCCTCTCCTTGGCGAAGCGTGGACTCCTTGATGCGGAACAGAAACAAATTTAGTAATTCTGAAAATTTTCACATGAAGTGGAACCTTGTTTTGCATCGCTGTAAACACATGGCAGGGCCAGAGCAGCAGAGAACGCTAGTAGGAACATCATTAACTCCTGTGTGAAGGGGATGTTTGACAGGAGTATACTACAGCTACTGTGCTTACAGAGCTGTTTGTTAGCTCCACTTTTTCAAATGCTAAATCACCCCTCTTCACTCCTGCCATATCCCATACCAGAGAACCGATGATCAGTTACAGAAATACATGCATGAAAAAATATTTCACAGGGTATCATTGCCAATTAAAAAAAAAAAAAAAAAAATCAAGGCAAGAAACGCTGCCCTGGCCACCTGCTACAAGGGAATAACAGATGTATGAACAATGGCATAAGGCACAGGAGCTGCTGCAGAGACTGTTCAAATGATGGGACCCTGGGGATATACGTGTATATTACTGTACAGAGCTGCTCTTGCATTTTCTCAATACAACTGTTGGGCTAGGTAAAAAAACTGGGCAGGAGGGGCAGCCAGCAGAGGCTGTCAACAGCGAGGTAACACAGGCACTGAAACAGGCTGTATGTGGAGGTGGTAAAAACACTGACACAGCTGGGATTCCAGCAGAGAGTGAGAGAGAGATACTTCACTGGAACCAGACCAGGAGCAGCCCTGCCAGAAGGGCTCTCTTAGTGCATCATCCAAACAAGAGCACTTGGATATGGGATTTGATGCTGTAGGATCATCCTATAGAAAGGGGTTGTTTACAAAATTGAGATGCAAGTTCAAATTTTAAGCACACCCTGGGAGATCCAACACCCACTTTTATTTTGCATCTCATCTCTAATTACTCCTGAATATCCATTTCTATTATCTTAAAATCATTATTCTGATCTATTATCTTTAAATTGTTACACCCCATTACTAACATAGTTGGGCACGGGGCAGGGACTCCCACACAAAGGTAGGCTCTGAATTCCAAGCTGTCCTCTGCTTCTTAACAGGCTTTATGGCCTTCTCAGAGGGAAGGAGCATAATGATGGACATTAGAAAGAAATGGGTGGGAAATGTTTTACCTGTAGATGCTGGAGGCAATTCTGAGATGACAGTTTTCAGTCCAATGCTGGAGATATCCCGGAGCTGTTCCTTATCCGACAGCATGTTTGTGCACAGCGTATCCACAATAGTTTCCACCTGATATTCTTTCACTTTGCTGACCAAAGGACCCAAACTGCAGACGACAGAGAGAAAAGAGACCAAATGGAAAGAAGGCTGTCCCCCTGGTCACAAAAGGTTCAGCGCTCGCTGGTCAGGTTTCTTGGAGCTAAAGGGTATGCCGGACCTAATGCTGAAGATATTGCCTTCATTACCAAATCATAATTAAATTCACAGCAGGTGCCCTAAGGTCTCCATTACAATTCTAGACTCAATATATTTCATATTCCTGTCCAGTTAGTACATCACAAGGCCCAAGCAAGGACCAAAGAACTCAGTGGGGAGGCTCATGGATTTCAGATCAGTTCTATCATAGGGTACATCTATTGGAGAATGCGGCTGGGCAGGCTGGTGCATTTTAGAGCGAAGAAGATTAATTTAATTGCCCAGGCAGCCTAATAACTATTATGCAGTAGACAATGTTGAGGTCACATAGGCATCTACAGTCATGGTTTGAAAAGGTGTCAGAAATGGACCAGCCTAAAAGCAAAAGCCAAAATGAGTAAGTGTTTCCAGATGAAGTTAACCTTCTATTGCCCTTTGCTGTATGTACAAAGAACTCAGCCTCTGTGCAGTTACCCTCAGGGCTGAGCGAACACTGGTTTCAATTAACCCCCTTACTTTCCTCTTGGCTAAGAGCATAATATTTTCTTTAACTCATCTACTATGCAGAATTATGTGGAATAATTTGCCTCTGGTTGTTTGTGAGCAGTTCACCACAAATGACAGGTATTTAGAGTTTGGGTTGTACACATCAATGTTCCTTCATTTTGCCATGAATATTTTACACTGTTTGCTGACAACTGGTGTTTCCATCAGTTCCTTTCCCCAGCAAATTCAGTGCCTAAAATATTTGTGAAAAGCAAACATGAAGGAGGGCAAATCCAACGCTGCAAAGCAAAGTCATCTTTTATTCACACAAACATGGTAAAAAAATATTCTGACCAATGCTAATCATACAACACAGCGCATTGATAGATGTCATTCCCACTCCTGTGCCTTAACTACCAGACCCTTTCCCCGCCTCTCCAGGTCTTGCAGGGGAAGTGACTCAGGGAACCAAGCACCTAGTTCATGTGGACCAGATTCTACCTGCCTTACACAGGGAACGGCTGCAGTGGGAATCCTGAATGAGGACTTGACTATGGATTCCCTAAGTTTTTTTTCCTATAAGCTGCCATACAGACAAGCAGGGGGACTTTATCCATAATATGTGCCTTTTGTGTAACCTATGTTTCATCAGTTCATTTTTAGATATGAAAGATTACATCATTCTACATCCTTAGATGTAAAGGAGTCTCCCTGTCTGATGCAGAGGCAGCAGTGAGGTATCTGCCAATTTGGATTCCAATTCCACCTCTGAACAGAGTATCACTGTGCTTGGTTGATTCCTTGGGGAGACCAGATTTGTTCTCTTTCTTCTAGTCTACAGTGAACTGTTCTCACACAGTAACATGCAATTTGCACAGTGTATACAGAAAACAAATCCAAATTTAGCAGCCGCCAGCAGATTGATAAACACTGAAGCCAACAGGCTGCCAGAATTAAAGAAACATTGCCAAGTTGATATTACAAGGCAAAAAATATGAGATGACCCTCCCCAAAGATAGGAGTCAGCAATAGCACACGCTCATAATGCGCACACATAATTTGGTGCAAATGAAGAAAGGATCCATGTGTGTCACTTGTTTCTAAGACGCTGAAACTGAAGTTGGCATTAAGTGGGATATCCTACATCAGACTAGGGTAAGACTGTGCGACTAGTGTTGCCATGGGATTATCGAAGCTAGTACGTGCAGATGAGGAATAAAGCCTGCCCACAAGCTCTTGAGAATCCAGAAGTGCAGCAGCACCTTACCAACATACTCCAATGTTACTGAAGCTTACTCAGAGGCACAGCTTGAAACAGACTCTGCTCCCACCACAGCCTATGGCAAAAATTCCTTTGACATAAATGAGAGCTGAGCAGCTCCCTTCAAAGTTATGTTTTCACCTTACATTTTTTGTCAGCTATTAAGGATTTTGTTACTAAGAAGGATCAGTCAGCTCCTCTGCTGTAACACTGACTTCAGTCCAACATTTATACAGTCTCAAGAGAGCCTGAAAACATCTTTTCCAAATGCATTTTTTCCTCCTCTGTTTGGAAACACTGAATTTTCCATCTCCTGATGCTAATTCTGCAAAATCTGTATGGACTTGCTAGCACACCAAAAACCCAAGACCCAGGTCTTTGTACCACACTCTAAATACGGTGTTTGTCTGGGTTAGTAATAAAATGTTTCCCTCCCCATATCCCCCTCACCTAGATATTTTATTCCATGATCAAGATAAAAAACAAATAGTAATTCGGACTCTAGACAAGTTTCCTAAAATATAAATTCCTGAAAAAGCAATACTCAATAATAGTTTGGCATAAGTGTAAATGCTTTTCTTCCATAAATTTCAAAGTGCTGCACAAAAGAGTACCTATCACCACCCCCATTTTGCAGGCAGGGAAACAAACACAGAAGTTATATAACTTTCCCAGTTCCCATAACAAATCTAAGAGAACAAAAAATAGAACAGATTTCTATATGGGAGTATCTGGGCCCAAGGTTTTGAGCTAAGTCTCCCTCTGTAGGAATAAAATCATAAGAATGCTAGTTTTAGCTGAAGTAAGATCTATACTATAAGACTTTCAATTTTAAGTAACCTACTGAATCCCAAACCTGTGCCCTATATGGACCATGTAGGTCAGACAGTCTAATCAGGCTGTCAGTATCCTAAGGGATGCCCACATCCATTAATTAAAGATACCAGCCTTCTGATCTGAAACAACCGATTGGCTGCTAAGTTTTACAAGTTTTTCCAGCCCCGGTAATAAAAAAGAACTGCTTCTCCCTTCAGTTTGAAGAACATTTCCTCGTTGGTTCATCCAGCATGTAATAGAAAGTCATCATAGACAAGACAGAAATCAAAAAGAGTAAGGACTCATGTTACAGTTGATCCAATTGTGGACAAGCAGACAAATAAACATCTCAATTTGTTCAGTGTCCTTACTTTGAAAACAGGGGAAGAAATGGAATCAAAGAAGCTAAATACAGACAGGAACAAGGCCAAAGACAATTAGGGAAGGATCAGGAGAGCGGTAGGCAAAAAACATCCAAGGTCACAGGGAAAAATAGAGGAGGAAAGCAGTTAAAGATAAGAAAAGAGGGGAAAGAGAGAAAATCCACAGTGGGGTTGAATGCAGGAACCCAAAATGGTCTTTAAATGGCCCACCTTTTTGGAACCCTGTGCGTGAACTGACCCATTCAATGTCATGGCTAGAGTGAACAATCCAATTTAGATAAGCTAGGGGAAAGAGACAGGAAGAACAAGTCAGCATCATAATCACTTTTACAGTGGATCCTATAATCCAGGGACCTCTACTACTTAAAGGAAAAAGATTTTCTGAAATGAACAAAAGTGAATCCACGGCACAAGCTACGCTTCGGAGTAGAATCAGGGAAAACCAAATACATTCTAGTGTTACTTGATACAATTCAGGTCTGGAATTCAAACAGCAATGCTCAAGAAGCATTTATGTCAGCACTCTGGTGTGATACACTATAAAGATGGGACCCTTTGGGAAAATTTAGCTTTGAATTTCAAAGCTCTCCAGAATTTGTGAGCATGTGGGTCCTGAGTTTTGATCTGTCGGAATCAAATCTTAAAGATGCCAGTTTAGATAGGAGACAGGTAGTCCACAATATCCAACTTTTAACAGTGTTCCAGGTCTCCAAACTTTTCCTATGAAGACTCTTACATGCTTATTTATACAGTATACCCCTGTGCACCATAACTAGAGGCTGCCTCTGCCCTGTCAGACACATGGAGTTTGTAAGGGAGAGCTGAAAGAACCAGAGGCACCGAATATATAGGGGTCTCTTTTAGGGCATTTTCTGGATTCTTTGATGGTTTCGTTCCTGACAATAAGCATGGCAGCTGATATAAAGGCTCTTACCACTTGACAGCCAAGTTCTGCACCTCCCCATTTTTGTCCTCAAGCAATTTTAAAAGCATTTTCACCACCTTTTTCTCACTATCTTCATCCAGCTTTATGGAGTCCTTCTGAAGTTCCATCATCAGGTCATTGGTGGCCATAAATCTGAAACAAGGCAAATCAACAACAGGTTGGACAACATGTAGATCCAGGTGCTTTATACCTAGCAATATGGAGAGTGCTTGACACAGAAATTTATTATTTCTCACAACCCAACTGCAAGTGAGATAAGGGAGCAGCGACCCCCACTGTAAGCACATGGGAGAATTTGAGCAGAAAGACTTGGTGGGAAAAGATCCAGAACTAAAGGAAGTCAAAATATAGGAGAAATAAGTGACTCCTCTCCTCACCTCCCCGACTTTTTCTTAACAGTGTAGGTATAGCTCTGTAACATGACTAAAAAGAGCAGGAAGGAATTCCACCTCTGTATTTTGTCTCAATGAATCCAGGTCAATTTGGCTCCAAGCACTGGAAAATGTATGTTTAACAGTCATACCTGCAAAAATGAGCGTAGTGTCTAAAAATCTGCTCCTGCTTTCTGGCTCATATTATGGATTGTTATCCAAACACTGCCCATTGCTCCAAGTATAAAATTGAGGGCAGGATTTGGTCCTAGATCTTGGCTAAGAAGTGTGTTGACAATGCCCCCAAATCAAAACAGCATCTAGTTGACCCTCTTACAGGGCTGAAGTAAGAACTCTTTAGCCACCAAAATGAGCAACAGTTTCTACCCATCATAAATCACACACACAAGATCTGTAGAGTAAATAGTGGCACTTTTCTATAATGGCTCCTTAGGCTTTCAAGTTCTGGTCTATATATAAGCTTCTATTGTTCAGCCCAGACAGTTTGTTTATAGCCTTCTGGAGTTTCTTCACTAGCCTGAATAGGTGCCTCCTCAAAGTTAACATCTCCTTTTGCTAACTTTCCTGTTAGAGGTCTCTTGGGAGCTAGAAAGAAGTATTAGACATTTTTGCTGTGCTAATGTCTCTCCACTAATAATGGGAACTTTATTGTAGGTGGGGCATCGGCATTTTTACAATGGTACAAATGCAGTGAGCATTTAGATAATACAGGGACAAACAAAAGGCCCCTGGTTATGTCACAGCTCTCACAGATGGTAATAGTGATGCCAAAATGATGTTCCTCTGACATTCATTCCCCCCTAAACCATGACAGTTCCTCATTTTTCATAAGAATGAAAGTCAGTTGTTTCTTTATCCACTGTCTGACTATTAGGTCTGCTTTAAAGTTCCACATGGCAAACCAAGTATTTTCAATGGCATTATATTTCAGCAACAATACCAACCTTAGAACAATAGTTTGTTGTGAGCAAGTGCAATTTCATGATACGGGGAAACCATTCTCCTTTCTTTCTCAAGTGACAAACTACATTTTAAAATCAGGCCTCTGATGTAGCTCATTCAGCATTAAAAAAAACTACCACAGTAGTCTAATGCCCGTATCTTTACTGCATAAGCCTCTTCTTGAGCAGTAAGTAACTACATTTGGACTTAGATAGATGGAAGCTTGTGCAACCTGCCAGAAACTGAAGAGGAGAAAAGCAGAATTGTTGACTTACAATGTTAACAATACTTGACATTTTTTGAGTCAGTAAGAGCTATTTAGCTTCCTTTGAAAGCAAAGTCTGCAGAGAACATTGGATCACATAAAGATCCTCAGCCAACCACTAATGAAGCAGCTCCATCATCAACTTTAGTTGGAAAAGGATCTGTGTTTTGTCTGCAGAAAACACATAGAAGTAACTGCTGTAAACAAATGTTTCCACGTGAAAGTACTTTGCATATAAGGTCCAATGTAGTACAAACCCTTTTGCCCCAGATACAGGGTCAAAAACAGTCAGTTTTAGTTTTTTTTTTAATTCATTCCACTTTTTTTTTTTTTTTTTTTTTTTTTTTAAATAGAGCATCTTCAATGCCAACCACTGACTCTAAAGTGCAAAAAGATTTTAGCTGATTTTCTATAAGCAAACACGCACAAAATAAGCACAGCATGGCATGTTGGTCTGTTTACAGAGGAATGCTGGCTGCATCAAAATACTAGCCTACCATGCAAAATAAAGGTTTTGAACGTGGTGGGTACTCGTAATAGCCACAGCCTTAGACGCATGTTCCAGATGTCACTGGAAGTGTACAATTCTTTTTTAAATAGGAAGCATTTGACAAAGCACAATCAAAAACATTAACATGCTCCTTGGTAAATTAAAAGGAGTATTTTAAAACTCAACTGCAGGCCCAGATGGTAAAGTAGTACATCTGCGTAAGAGCTACTGGTGGGTTAAGTGACATCAAGTAAGAGTCATTTTTAAATATTCTGAACAACGCTACTAATAATATCTTGTGGTCAAATTCTTCTCTCCGATACCCCTGCGCAAGTCCCACTGACATCAGTAGGGGCTGCTGGAGGGACAATGTTTGTCCTTCAATCATTAAAAGGGAGAAATTATTAGAAGCTCCTTTTCCTGTTGCCAAGTGGTTTGTCAAATAAGAAAGGCTAGTTGGATTAATGTTTTTTTCCAATCCATTTCACTACAAGCAGTTCCTGAAACAGCCACCTGCTGCAATAAAGTATAAATATAAAACTTATTTTTAAAACTGCATTTAAAATGGTTTTCCTCTGAACTTTACGTTCTGTATTTGGGGCCTCTGAACTACCCGACTGTAAGGGCCCTTAGTTCCTCTTTCATGGGGCAGCCAAATTACCTCTCGCCCCTTTCACTTCAGGTCCCTCCTGCCCAAGATGTTAACTACCTACCAGTATCCCTCTCCCTCCAGTGGTCTGGCTACTCAGGGGTTTCCCCTACATCACTGGTTCCCAAACCATGAACGCTGCGTGCCCTGGGAGGCTGGGGAGGCACAGTGACAGCAAGCAGGGAGCTCCCGCAGGTGACTGCATCAGCCACCCGCAGCATCGGCCAGTGGGAACTGCCAGAGACCGCTGCTGACTGTGGCAGTGGTTGGGGGCGGGGGGCAAGCAGCTGGCAGCGTCGGCAGCACTTTTTGCACGGGGTGCACCGCCAATCTCAACGTCCAATGTCCCAAACTGTGGTACGGGGACCACCAGTGGTACATGGACAGCCTGTCAGCAGTACGCATGAACAGATTTGTTAGAATTATTGCACATGACAAAAATTTGCTGGTGGTACTTAAGACTGTCTTGTTTTAAATTGGTGGTGTGCAATCTGTCAGAGTTTGGAAACCGCTGCCCTACAGAGCTTCTTTAATTGCAATTCAGTGGGCTTCCTTCATTCTCCCCGCAACACCAGTACAAAACAGACACTGGCGTCTCCTAACCAAGCCACCAGAGGCCTTTTCCATTTTACCTGAGCAGCACTGAATACACAGCACAGGATTTCCAGTGGTCACCAGCTGCCTACAATGACTTTTTTGTTTTGTTTGTGCTGGCGGTGACAGTCCAGTGCTCCTCACCCCAACTTCCCCAGGGGTGCACACGTGCGCGTGGGATCTACAACCCAAGAGCAACGACCCAGGGCTCAGTTGTGCAGAACAGACGAGATCAACCTGTTCCCTCGCCCTCGGCTGAGAGGCTTCAACCTGCTTCCCCTTCCCTTCTTGGCCTCTTGAAGGCTCAGATCAAGCCTACAGGCTTCTTAACCTGGCAGGGGAAATACCACGCATCTGCGTTCAAGGCAGTTTTCCTGAACCGCCTCGCAGGAGAACTGCTCTTCTGGCGCGGTTCAGGACCCGCCGAGGCGCAGCCCGGTTTATGGAAACGGGAGTCTCCTCCCTCGCTTGCTCCGAGGGCAAGCGCAACTCGGGGGCATCCGAACCCCAAGCCAGGCCTGCAAGTAGGACGCCCGCCAACGGATTTGGAAACAGTGCAATGATGGGGAAACGCCATGTATCCAGGTCCACGAAGGCAGTTTTCCTCAAGCGTTCCTGGACATACAACTGCTCTTCTGACGCGGGTCGGTGTCAGGGCTTAAAGCACTTTATGGAAACGGGAGGCTCCTGTGGCCGCTCGGGCGAGGGCAGGTGAACCCCGCGCCTGGGCCTGCACACAGCACAGCACAACACGCCACCCGCCCGCGGGTTTGGAGATATCCGAAGCCCCACACAGGGGTGGAGGATGTTGCCGGCTGCGGGTCGGCACCGACTCCTGGATTTGGCTGCAACACCAAACATTTCTTTAAAAAAAAAAGTTTGGGAGACGCCCGAAGCAGGGGGCGGGCGGGGACAGTGGCGGACTCTCCGATTCGGCGCTCGTTTGGGCCGATTCGGCCACAGCCAGAGCCGCAAACGAGATGTAAATCGTGACACACAAAACGAAAAGCAAACAAACGATATGAACAACAAGCGCCGCTTCCCCGCCGGGGCAGCGCCACGGCCCAGGCCCCCTCCCCTCCCCCCCGGGGCGGCCGGGCCCTACCGAAAGTCCTTGTCGGTGGACGTCATCTTCTCCAGCAGGTTGGAGATGTGGTACGACACGTTCGTCATGTCGGCGCCGCGGCCCGCCCGGGCCCTGCGGGGATCCGCCGGCAGAAGAT